>NC_140992.1:188417932-188879072 GCF_052327205.1 Somniosus microcephalus
GCGAAAGTAAATGTGGGTCTCTTAGAGGCTGAGACGGGAGCAATTATAATGAAAAATAATGAAATGGCAGAGACATTAAACAAATGTTTTGTAACTGCCTTCACAGTAGAAGAGACAAAACATATATCCTAAACAGTTGGGATCCAATGGTCTAATGGAGTGAGGAACTTAATGTAATTAATATTAGTAAAGACAAAATATTGGAGAAATGAATGGAACTAAATGCTGACAAATCCTGTGGGCCTGATAGCCTACATTCTAGTGTTCTAAAAGAGGTGGCTGCAGAAACAGTGGATGAATTGATTGTGATCTTCCAAAATTCCCTAGATTCTGGAATGGTCCCAGTGGATTGTAAGGTAGCAAATGTAACACCGCTATTCAGGAAAGGAGGGTGAAAATAAACATGGAACTACGGGCCAGTTAGCCGGATATCAGCCATCGGCAAAATGCTAGAATCTATTACTAAGAAACTGTTAATATTACACTTAGAAAGTCATAGTATGATTAGGCAGATTCAACATGGTTTTGCGAAAGGGAAACCAGGTTTATCAAATTTATTACAGTATTTTGTGGATGTAACTTGCGGGGTAGATAAAGGCAAACCAGTGGAGGTAGTATATTTGGATTTTTAGAAGTCATTTGAAAAGGTGCCACACGAAAGGTTTTTACACAAGATAAGGGCACATGGGGTTGGGGGGTAATATATTAGCATGGACAGAGGAGTGGTTAAATGACAGAAAACAGAGGCTGGGATAAACAAGTCATTTTCAAGTTGTCAGGATGTTACTAGTGGGTGCCGCAAGGATCAGTGTTGGGCGTCAGCTATTTACAATCTATATTAATGACTTAGATGAAGGGACCGAGTGTAATGTATCCAAGTTTGCTGACAATAAAAGCTAGGTGGGAAAGTAAGCTGTGAGGAGGGCACAAATAGTCTGCAAATGGATACAGATGGGTTAAATGAATGGGCAAGAAGGTGGCAGATAGAGTGTAATATGAGGAACTGTGAGGTCATTCACTTTGGTTGGAAGAGTAGAAAAGCAGAATATTTTAAGTGGTGATAAATGATTAAATGCTGTTGCTCAAAGGGATTTTGGTGTTGTACACGAAACACAGAACGTTAACATTGCAGGTACAGCAAGCAATTAGGAAGGTGAATGTATGTTGACCTTTATTGCAAGGAAGTTGGAGTACTAAAGTAAGGAAGTCGTACTGCAGTTGTACAGCACTTTAGTGAGACCACACCTGGAGTACTGTGTACAGCTTTGAACTGAAATAAATTAGTATTAGTAAAAAAGTAGTGCTTGAGAATTTAATGGGACTGAAAGCCAATAAATCCATTGGAACTGATAGCCTATATCCTAGGGTTTTGAAAGAGTTGGCTATAGAGATAGTGGATGCATTGGTTGTCATTTTCCAAAATTCCATAGATTCTGGAATGTTTCCAGCAGATTGGAAGGAAGCAAATGGAACCCCGCTTTTTAAAAAAGGAGGGAGAGAAAAACAGGTAATTACAGACCAGTTAGCCTGACATCAGTAGTAGGGAAATTTCTAGAAAATATTATTAATGACGTGGTAACAGGGCACTTAGAATATAATAATAGGAGTGGTCAGATTCAACACGGATTTATGGAAGGGAAATCATGTTTGACAAACCTTTTAGAATTTTGAGTTTGTAACTAGCAGAATAGATAAAGGAGAACCAATGGATATGGTGTATTTGGATTTTCAGGAAGGCATTCGATAATGTCATGGAATCATAGAGTCATACGGCACAGAAGAGGGCCATTCAGTCCATCGAGAACATGCTGGCTCTTGGTTGAGCAATCCAGTCAGTCCCATTCCCCCGCTCTATCCCCATAGCCCTGCAGGTTTATTTCCCTCAAGTGCCTATCCAGTCTCCCCTTGAAAACATTGAGTGACTCTGCTTCCACCACTTCTGTCGGCAGCAAATTCCAGGTCCACAACACTCGCTGAGTAAATAAATTTTTCCTCACATGCCCCCTGTATCTCCTGCCCAAAACCTTAATCTCTGTTCCCTAGTCCTTGTACCATCAACTAGTGGGATCAGCCATTCCCTGTCTAGGCTATCCAAACCCGTCATAAGCTGGTACACCTCTATGAAATCACCCCTCAACCTCCTTTGCTCTAATGAAAACAAATCCAGCTTCTCCTTGTAGATAAGACCCCCTATCCCCGTAACCATTCTCGTGAATCTCCTCTGCACCCTGTCAAGGACCTTCACATCCATGTAAAGTGTGGTGACCAGGACTGGACGCAATACTCCTGTTGTGGCCTAACCAGTGCTTTATAAACTTTCAGCATACTGTCTCTACTTTTGTACTCAATAACTGTATTTAACAAGCCCAAAATTCCATATGCTTTGCTAACCACTCTCTCAATATGTCTTGCCGCCTTCAGGGTCCTATGCACATTAACTTCCAGGTCCCTCCCTCCATGCACACTCTTTAAATCTGTGCCATTAATGTATATTTCCTCTCCCTGTTCCTTCTGCCAGAATGCATCACCTCAAAGTTCTCCATATTAAATTCCATAGAGGTGCCAAACAAGTGGTTATTAAACAAAATTAGGGTTCATGGGATTGTAGGTAACATCCTAGCATGGATTGATGATTAGTTAATTGACAGACATTAGAGAGTAGTAACAAACGGGTCATTTTCAGGTTGGCAGGCTGTAACTAGTGGCGTACCACAAGGATCAGTGCCTGGGCCTCAGCTATTGACAATCTACATCAATGATTTGGAGGAGGTGACCAAATGTAATGTATCCAATTTTGCTGATGATACAAAGCTTGGTGGGAATATAAGTTGTGAGGAGGATGTGGAGAGGCTTCAGGGGATATAAACAGGCTAAGTGAGAGGGAAAGAACATGGCAAATGGAATATAATGTGGATGAATGTGAAGTTATCCACTTTGGTAGGAAAAATACAAAAGCAGAGTATTTATTAAATGGTGAGAGATTGGGAAATGTTGATGTTCAGAGGGACCTGGGTGTCCTTGTACACGAATCACTGAAAATTAACAGGCAGGTACAGCAAGCAATTAGGAAAGCAAATAGTATGTTGGCCTTTTTTTACAAGAGGATTTGAGTATAAGAGTAAAGATGTCTTTCTGCAATTATATGGAACCCTGATGAGACCATACATGCAGTATTGTGTACAGTTTTGCTCGCCTTACCTAAGGAAGGATATACTTGCCATAGAGGGAGTGCAACGAAGGTCCAGCTGGCTGTTTCCTGGGATGGGGGGATTTTCCTATGAGGAGAGATTGAGTAGGCTAGGCCTATATTCTCTAGAGTTTGGAGGAATGAGAGGTGATCTCATGTGGGCATAGAGAGTGAGTACCAACAGGCATCGCATGGTTGATCCCGATCACGTCCTGTGGTAAACCACTGTTAACCCTGTACATGTCTGTGTGGTAAACCACTGTTAACTCTGTACAAGTCCGGGCATGTCTCCACCCCTGGCTCCACCCCTAAGCCCGGGTATAAAGGTGACTCACCACCCTTCCCCCAGGAGCTCTTAGGATGGATCCACTAGCAGAGGCATGCTCCAGTTCTTAGTCAATAAAAGCCTACTTCGTATAAGTTCAACTCGTAGTCTTTGGTGTTGTTGATAGTGCATCACATCCTCATTAGACTGGCAATTTCCAGCAGCGGCCCCTGGGTAACAGTCAAATGCAGGATATAATGCTAATTGCCATCTTCCTCATCCTGGTCTTTCAGGCCAGTTTTAGCGTTTCAAGTGCTGCCGGAACTGGAATCATTTAACACAACACAGGCAGGCAATCCAACCTGGCATCTTCTGGTTTGTATGGCTCGGTGCTATACCCATGGGTTCCTTAAGATGTGGATTTGTTCAGTGGGAAATGTAATTATATGTGTGCAAGAGATTATTGGACGTCAGGTGAGTGCAGACGGTTCGAAGGTTTTCATTTAGATATTCATATAACTAAGAGCAGTATTTTTGTTTCAATTCTACATTAAGTGCAGTGGAAACGATTCAGTGCGACATCGGTTATGATTTAGGTAATCGGTTGTTAATTTTTATATTAGGTAATTCTAATATGGAAAAGATAAAGTACACAATTACACATACACAATCATCATGAGTGAAAGAATATCGCTGAATGAAAGTTATTAACACAAATGTAAATTTTGCACCCTAATATTTTGTGACATCCTGAGATGACGGCATATTTATTTAAAATTGAGGAAAGTTTTTCTTCGTGCTGGAATGATTTAATGTAAGATTATTTTGATAATTATTGTCAAATCACACTGAAAGGATATAATTGGAGAACGTTCCTTTAATTTACTAGCTGGATATTTATGCTGTTGTGAGTGTGTCTGCGAGTCTATTTATATTGATGCTGATGTGCTCTAAAGGGCACCATGTGTGGATAGAAAATAGAAAAAATAAACAAAGTAATTGCATTATTTAAAAACACACACACCATGGACTGAATGCCCTCATTCTGTGCTGTAAATTTCTATGATTCTGAGTGTTGTTTTTAATGGCCAGGTACAGAACAGCTGATAATCTCTGCCTCCACTGCTCAGAGTTCCACGAGAGCAATTGCTTAGCCTTTGGGAAAAAATAATGCGTGTCCAGGCACAGCTGGGAATTAAAAACAGAAACATACGAAAGCAGGGGACGCGATGAAGGAGCCACAGTCGAAACAGATAAAGGATTCCTGCAGCACTCGCTTACAGCCGGTTTCATTATACTTCACTACATACTCTTTCTGCAGCATTAGATTATACAAAGGTAACTGCTAGTTGGCTCCTGTTTTTAATGAGCTTATTGCATTCTATGTAAATGCAGTATTAAGAAGGTGGAGCGTGTTGTAGCTGACACTTCATGTGATTATTTTTTGTGGGCTGACACGTATCTTGATGGATGAATGTTTCCAGCTGATGATACTTCTAAATAAATCTAAGTGTTGATATTTATACGTGTCAAGTTGTATCGAGTGTCTAAACCTTTCATATGTCTTATATTTTACTGATGTAAAATGAAGTGCCTTAGAGAGAAAGTTCCTTTCATCTATATATATAAAACAGTATGTCTCTCTGTCTGTCTGTCTCTCTGTCTGTCTGTCTGTCCGGCTATACAATCAAAAGTTATAGAGCGTACCTACACATATGTTTTATCAAAAGAAAGCTCATCATTAGGGGACTCTTGTAGGCATATATACTTTTTGGTCGGACAAAGATTGTGCCGACGGTATCCAAAAAACGTTCAAAATTCCGCTCATTATCCGCTCATTTGCATCGAGTGGGGGCGGGTTCATTGTGTGTGCGGGCGGGCCAACCTACAGTCGAGTGACAGGACCATTGACCAATCCTACACTTCAGTGACCTGACAGTTGACCAATCGGTGCGTGTATGGGCGAGCCTTATCATTCTGAACCGAGGTGAGTGTCAGCCATCTTGATTCGTAAGTTTATTTTTTTTCCCCACTTTCTGTACGTGTGCAGGGGAATTTATCCACCAGAAATTTGGCACTTAGGAGCCCAACTAACTCATTAAATAATTTGTGTGTAATAAATGAGTCCATTATCTGTTTCATTTCTCCAGGTCTGCTGTTTGCAGGCCTCAGGCCTTCAAACCTGGGCCTGTCCTTCCCAACCACGCCCGAGCTATGCACTGGCTGTCCCGCTGGGCCCGATTCTGAACCAGCAGCCAGCCATCTTGGTGAAGGATGGCCACCGGGCCCACAGAGCGCGGGCAGAGGGAAGCGATCAGGTTACCAGGGGGCGGGGCTCGAGGTGGGTGGAGCTCGGGAGGGGAGGGGGGTAGCGAGAAGGGGGAGCGGAGAAGGTTAACCCGGCAACCGGGATCGGCCAGCCACAATCGGCCGTCTCAACCAGCTCAGGCCCAGGCCCAGTCCCGGAGATCGGGAGGGCGGAGAGGGGAGGAGGGTTGCCCCGGCAACCTGGCCAGGCTACCCGCAATCAGCCGTGTCAACCCGCTCAGGCCCAGGTCCGGTCACGGTCCCGGAGATCGGGAGGGCGGAGAGGGGAGGAGGGTTACTCCGGCATCCGGGCCTGGCCAGCCACAATCGGCCATCTCAAGCCGCCACAGGCCCAGCCTCGGGAGGGGGTGGGACTCGGGAGCCACCCGCAATCGGCCATCTCAAGTCGCCTCAGGCCCGGCTTCGGGAGGGGGGGCGGGGCTCGGGCAGCTGGAGGGGGGGTGGGGCTCGGGGAGCTGGAGGGGGGCGGGGCTCAGGGAGCTGGGGGGCGGGGCTTGCGAGGGGCAGGGGGGCGGGCCGCAGGAGGGGGAGGAGGGTTACCATGGCAGCACGGCCTCTCCCCCTCCCCCCCTCCCCCTCCCATTCCTCCCTCCTCCCTGCCGCTCCCCCCTTCCCTCCCCCCTTCCCTTCCCCCCTCCCCTGCCCCCCACTCCCTCCCTTCCCTCCTCCCCCTTCCCCCTTCCCCTCCTTCCCTCCCCCGCTACCTTCCCCCCTTCCCCCCCTCCCTACCCCCTCCACCCTTCCCCCCTAAACCCCTCCCCGTCCCTCCCTCCTCCCACTCCCTCCCCCCTCCCCCCTTCTCCCCCTTCCACCCCCCTTCTCCCCCTTCCATCCCCCCTTCTCCCCCTTCCTCCCCTCTTCCCCCCACTCGCTCTCCCTCTTCCCCCCACTCGCTCTCCCTCTTCCCCCCACTCGCTCTCTCTCTTCCCCCCACTCGCTCTCTCTCTTCCCCCCACTCGCTCTCTCTCTTCCCCCCACTCGCTCTCTCTCTTCCCCCCACTCGCTCTCTCTCTTTCCCCAGTCGCTCTCTCTCTTCCCCCCGTCGATCTCTCTTCCCCCCAGTCGCTCTCTCTCTTCCCCCAGTCACTCTCTCTCTCCCCCCAGTCGATCTCTCTCTTCCCCCGTCTCTCTCTCTCTTCCCCCCAGTCTCTCTCTCTCTTCCCCCCAGTCTCTCTCTCTCTTCCCCCCAGTCACTCTCTCTCTTCCCCCCAGTCTCTCTCTCTCTTCCCCCCAGTCTCTCTCTCTCTTCCCCCCAGTCTCTCTCTCTCTTCCCCCCAGTCACTCTCTCTCTCCCCCCCAGTCGATCTCTCTCTTCCCCCGTCTCTCTCTCTCTTCCCCCCAGTCTCTCTCTCTCTTCCCCCCAGTCTCTCTCTCTCTTCCCCCCAGTCGCTCTCTCTCTTCCCCCCAGTCACTCTCTCTCTCCCCCCCAGTCGATCTCTCTCTTCCCCCGTCTCTCTCTCTCTTCCCCCCAGTCTCTCTCTCTCTTCCCCCCAGTCTCTCTCTCTCTTCCCCCCAGTCTCTCTCTCTCTTCCCCCCAGTCTCTCTCTCTCTTCCCCCCAGTCACTCTCTCTCTTCCCCCCAGTCGCTCTCTCTCTTCTCCCCAGTTGATCTCTCTCTTCCCCCCAGTCGCTCTCTCTCTCTCTTCCAACAACAACATGCCCTCAAAAAAGCCTCGGCACCGCCGGGCACTTGAGCTAGTAGAATTATAAATGTGAGACGCATTGGCGGCCCATTAACATCTGAAATTGATTGGAATCAAAGTCCACCATCAGAATTTATGTCCTGGGCGGAACCAATTCAAATTAATGTTTGCTCTTTGAAGAGAAAGTTGGACATTGTGAACCTGGAATGGTTAAAAATACGCAGTCACATTGTGGGATACATCACATTCGGCATTTCTATGGAAATAAATGGGAGGAGCGAAGCAGTAATTGTGACGAGAACAGTAAAATAATTATTCGTCCACCTGTCGTCTTTCTTCGACTGAACTTGAGAGGCTCCAAACATTTGGAACAAATACATCTTATTTCAATGGGTAATTTAAAGACAATAATGACTGATAAATAGCTAATTAGTTAATCACAGTAACTAACAGCTAATTTACTTAACATCGAGCTAAAGTCACATATTTATTCAATCTAGACCTCAAGTGACCAAATACTTCAAGAAATAAACTACAGTTTACCAACAAATAAAGAAGTTAATTAATTAATTAAATAATTAATGAAGACTCGAGGGAAAGTCGAGCGGCAGTGGGGCTCTAAAAGGCTCCAGAGACCAGGTAAGGCCTCAGAGCGTCGGCGGGAAACTCCAGCATCAGCGGGGCTATAAAAGGCTCCAGAGACCAGGTAAGGCCTCAGAGCGTCGGCGGGAAACTCCAGCATCAGCGGGGCTATAAAAGGCTCCAGAGACCAGGTAAGGCTTACTAATCTCCGAACTAGGAACTCAAAAGGAAGGAGAGAGGTAAAAATAAATCGAAGTGTGACGTCACCAGAAAGCAGGTAAGTGATTGTTTGGTGAGTATTTCTCTCTTTTTAAACTTAAACTCTGTGGTTTATAGTTTCTAAGGTGTGATATTCATCATCTAGTTTGTTTGTAAACCAGAGCCCTTAAATATATCATTTAGCTGCAAGGTAACTTCAATTCTGCAGTTTATATTTTCTAGGGTCTCTCTGGTGTAGCGGGGACTTCTGCCATACAAGCGCCCTAGAGTATATCTGTAATTGGTGGTATTGAATTAATTTTAATTAATTAAAGGGTAAGTAATGTCAGGACAGCCCAGCCCCGTGTCATGCTCCACCTGCGCTTTGTGGGAATTCAGCAACACTGCTGGTGTCCCTCATGACCAAGTGTGCCGGAAATGTATCCAGCTGCAGCTACTAGCAGACCATATTGAGGAGCTGGAGCTGCGGATGGATTAGTTTTGGAGCATTCGCAATGCTGAGAGGGTTGTGAGTAACATGTTTAGTGAGTTGGTCACACCGCAGGTAAGGGCTGCACTGGCAGAAGAGAAATGGGTGACCATCAGGCGGAGCAGTAGAAGCAGGCAGGTAGTGCAGGGGACCACTGTGGCCATCCCCCTCTGAAAGAGGTATACCGATTTGGATACTGTTGAGGGGGATGACTTACCAGGGGAAGGCAGCAGCAGCCAACTTCCTGGCACCAGGGGTGCTTCGGCTGCTCAGGAAGGGAGGAAAGAGTGGGAGAGCAATAGTGGTAGGGGATTCTGTCATAAGGGGAACAGATAGGCGTTTCTGTGGCCATAGACGTGACTCCAGGATGGTTTGTTGCCTCCCTGGTGCCAGGGTCAAGGATGTCACTGAACGGCTGCAGGGCATTCTGAAGGGGGAGGGTGAACAGTCAGAGGTCGTGGTTCACATTGGGACCAACGACATGGGTAGGAAGAGGGATGAGGTCCTGCAGCAAGAACTTAGGGAGCTAGGTAGCAGATTAAAGAGCAAGACCTCAAAGGATGTCATCTCTGGATTACTCCCAGTGCCACGTGCTAGTGATTATAGGAATAGCAGGATAGAGCAGATGCATGCTTGGCTAAAGAGCTGGTGCAGGAGGGAGGACTTTAGCTTCCTGGCTCACTGGGTCTGCTTCTGGGGAAGGTGGGACTTGTACAAGTCGGACGGGTTGCACCTGAACCAGAATGGGACAAATATCCTTGTGGGGAGGTTTGCTAGCACTGTTGGGGGGGGGTTTAAACTAACTTAGCAGGGGATGGGATACAGAGTGGAGCTATAATTGGGGGTGATGTACAGCCAAATATAGAGGAAAAAACACGTCAGCTTGGAAGGCAGAGCAAATATGTAATGGCACAAGGGAGTAGGGCAAGGCTCGATGGCATTTATTTTAATGCAAGGAGTCTTGTGAATAAGGTGGATGAACTGAAGGTGTTGATGAACACATGGGAGTATGATATTGTTGCTATTACGGAGACATGGTTGAGAGAGGGGCAAGGCTGGCAGCTCAATATTCTAGGTTATAGGATCTACAGGTGAGACAGAGGGGGGGTGCTAAAAGAGAAGATGGGGGCCGCAATATTAATTAAGGAGTCAATTACTGTTGTAAGGAGGGATGATATATTAACAGGTTCCTCTAATGAGGCCATATGGGTAGAACTTAAAAACAAAAAGAGGGCAAGCACTTTGCTGGGAGTGTACTATACGCCCCCAAACTGTCAGGGGGAGAAAGAGGAACAGATATGTAGGCAAATCTCAGAGAAATGTGCAAATAATAGGGTAATAATAGTGGGGGATTTCAACTTCCCCAATATTAACTGGGATAGTCAGAGTGTGAAAGGCTTAGAGGGTGCAGAATTCTTAAAGTGCATCCAGGAGAGCTTTTTGAGCCAGCATGTAGAAAGTCCTACAAGAGAGGGGGCGGTACTGGACCTAATTCTAGGGAATGTGGCCGGGCAAGTGGTAGACGTGTTAATAGTTGAGCACTTTGGTGACAGTGACTATAATTCGGTGAGATTTAAGGTAGTCATGGAAAAGGACAGAGCTGGACCGGAAATAAAGGTTCTAAATTGGGGAAAGGGCGATTTTAATATGATAAGGCAAGATCTGGCCAAAGTGGACTGGGATCAGCTACTTGTAGGAAAATCCACATCGGAGCAATGGGAGTCTTTCAGAAAGGAAATTGAGAGAGTACAATGGCAACATGTTCCAGTAAAGGTCAAGGATGGGACCAACAAGCCCAGGGAACCTTGGATGTCAAGGGATATAAAAGAATGGATTAGGAAAAAAAGGGGGGCTTTTGGCAGATACAAAGGACTAAAGACAGAGGAAGCCCTAGAGCAGTATAAAAAGTGCAGGGGGATAGTTAAAAAATAAATTAGGAGAGCGAGGAGGGGCCATGAAATAACACTGGTGAGCAAAATAGTGGGAAATCCTAAGGTGTTATATAAGTATATTAAGGGCAAGAGGATAACTAGGGAAAGAGTAGGGCCCATTAGGGACCAAAGTGGCAATCTCTGTGTGGAGCCGAAGATGTAGGTGGGGTTTTCAATGAATTTTTTGCATCTGTGTTCACTATGGAGAAGGACGATGTAGACATAGAAATCGGGCAGGGGACTGTGATATACTTGAACATATTTGCATCGAGAGGGAGGAGGTACTAACGATTTTAGCAGGCTTAAAAGTGGATAAATCCCCAGGCCCGGACGAGATGTATGCCAGGCTGCTGTGTGAGACAAAGGAGGAGATTGCAGGGGCTCTGACACAAATTTTCAAAACCTCTCTGGCCACAGGGGATGTGCCAGAGGACTGGAGAACAGCTAACATAGTACCATTATTCAAGAAGGGTAGTAGGGATAAACCAGGGAATTACAGGCCAGTGAGCCTAACATCAGTGGTAGGGAAATTATTGGAAAAATTCTGAGGGACAGAATTAGTCTCCACTTGGAGAGGCAAGGATTAATCAGGGATAGTCAGCATGGCTTTGTCAAGGGAAGATCATGTCTGACGAATTTGATTGAATTTTTCGAGCGGGTGACTAGGTGTGTGGATGAGTGTAGTGCAGTGGATGTGGTATACATGAATTTCAGTAAGGCTTTTGTTAATGTCCCACACAGGAGACTGGTCAAGAAGGTAAGAGCCCATGGGATCCAGGTGGCCTTTGCATATTGGATCCAAAACTGGCTTAGTGGCAGAAGGCAGAGGGTGATGGTGGAAGGTTATTTTTGTGACTGGAAGCCTGTGTCCAGTGGGGTACCGCAGGGATCGGTGCTGGGTCCCTTGCTGTTTGTGGTCTACATTAATGATTTGGATGTGAATGTAAAAGGTATGATCAGTAAGTTCGCAGATGACACGAAAATTGGTGGGGTGGTAAATAGTGAGGAGGGAATCCTCAGGCTATAGGACGATATAGATGGGTTGGTCAGATGGACGGAACAGTGGCAAATGGAATTTAACCCTGAAAAGTGTGAGGTGATGCATTTTGGAGGGACTAACAAGGCAAGGGAATACACAATGAATGGTAAGACCCTAGGAAAGACAGAGGATCAGAGGGACCTTGGTGTGCATGTACATAGATCCTGAAGGCAGCAGAACAGGGGGATGTGGTGGTTAAAAAGGCATATGGGATACTTGCCTTCATTAGCTGAGGCATAGAATATAAGAGCAGGGAGGTTATGATGGAGCTGTACAAAACGCTGGTAAGGCCACAGCTGGAGTACTGTGTGCAGTTCTGGTCGCCACACTATAGGAAGGATGTGATTGCTTTAGAGAGGGTACAGAGGAGATTTACCAGGATGTTACCTGGGCTGGAGTGCTTCAGCTATGAAGAAAGACTGGACAGGCTGGGGTTGTTCTCCTTGGAGCAGAGAAGGCTGAGGGGGGATCTGATTGAGGTGTACAAAATTATGAGGGGCATAGATATGATAGATAGAAAGGAACTTTTTCCCTTAGTAGAGGGGTCAATAACAAGGGGGCATAGATTCAAGTTAAGGGGCAGGAGGTTTAGAGGGGATTGGAGGAAAAACTTTTTCACCCAGAGTGTGGTTGGAATCAGGAACACACTGCCTGAAAGGATGGTAGAGGCAGGAACCCTCACAACATTCAAGTAGCATTTGGATGAGCACTTGAAATGCCTTTAGCATACAAGGCTGCAGACCAAATGTTGGAAAATGGGATTAGATTAGACAGGGCTTGATGGCTGGCGCGGACGCGATGGGCCGAAGGTCTTCTTTCTGTGCTGTATAACTCTATGACTCTATGACCCTATGACTTGGCAGTACAGGCACTATGTCTGGATTTTAATATGTGGGAGTTTGTGGACAACGAGACTATCCCAGACTGCCACATTGAGGTGAGAGTAATTACACTTGACATCAAGCCAGCATTTGACCAAGTGTGGCATCAAGGAGCCCTCGTAAAATTGAAGAAAATGGGAATCAGGGGGAAAAGTCTCCATTGGCTGGAGTCACGCCTAGCACAAAGGAAGATGGTTGTGGTTGTTGGAGGTCAATCATCAGGCCCCAGGATATCGCTGAAGGAGTTCCACAGGACAGTCTTAGGCTCAATCATCTTCAGATGTTTCATCAATGACATTCCCTTCATCATAAGTTCAGAAGTGGGGAAGTTTACTGATGATTGCGCAGTATTCAGTTCCACTCGCAAATCCTCACATAATGAAGCAGTCCCTGCCCTCATGCAAGGACAGCATGCAGGCTTGACAAGCAACATTTCCGCCACACAATTGGCAGGCAATGACTATCTCTAACAAGACAGTGTATAAACACGCCCAACCTTGATGTTCAACGACAATGGCCTATATTTTTCGATCGCAGGCCTCCCGCGGGCAGAGGCCTGCGATCTGGAAATATCTGTGCCCTTAACTGAGGGCCCCCGGGATGCGTGCACTTCTGCTCCTGGACCTCATCAAATTGAAGTGCGCAGGGCCCACATATTCCAGGTGGGCATGTAGTTCGCTACGTCCCTTGAATCACGTGGGCCATGGGGAGCCAATCACAGAAGGGAATCTCCCTTCATGCATTTGACAGGAAGACCTGTCAAATATATGAATGGAGATCAGTGAAAAAACATAGTAAAACTTGAAATAAATTAGAAAAAACATCACATTTTTATTGACTTGAAATTACAATAAATTAAGTATTTTAAACAAAAATTTCATTTTTTGAAAAATATAATTAAAGTTTTTACGGGGCTAAAAATAAACATACCTTTTTTAAAAGTATTTCTAAATGAAAATCAGTGAAAAAATTTTTTTTTTGCTTTTTCAACTCTTATCCTGGTAAAAGCAGGCCTTACGCCTTTTAACAGGCGTAAGAATTGAAAGGGTTTTCTGAGAGCAGAGGGTCTCCAAAAAGCGGAACTATCCGCCCGCAGAGGCCGTGCTCCAGGGCAGCCGGAGGCTCTGTCAAGAGCATTCTTGACAGATCGGAAATGCCGGTTTTCAGCACATGCGCTGTGCATGCCAGAAACCGGCATGTCCAATGAACAGCGCATACCCACCCGTAGTGATCGCAACATCCGACCCATTATCTTCGCCGAATCTGCCGCCATCAAAATCCTGGGTGACACCATTGACCAGAAACTTTACTGGACCAGCCATATAAATATTGTGGCTAAGAGAACAGATCAGAAGCTGGGTATTCTGTGGCGAGCGTCTCACCTGCTGACTCCTCAAATCCTTCCCACTATCTACAAGGCACAAGTCAGGAGTATGATGGAATAATCTCCACTTGCCTGCACCAGTGCAGTTCCAACAACACTTAACAAGCTCGACATCATCCAGGACAAAGCATCCCACTTGATTGTCACCCCATTCACCACCTTAAACATTCACACGCTCCACCACCGGTGCACCATGGCTGTGATGTATACCATCTACAAGCAACTCACCAAGGCTTCTTTGACAGCACCTCGCAAACCCATGACCTCTACCACTTAGAAGGACAGGAGCAGCAGGCTCATGGGAACACCATCACCTGCACGTTCCCCTCCAAGTTACACACCATCCTGACTTGGAAATATATCGCTGTTCCATCCTCGTTACTGCATCAAATTCCTGCAACTCCCTCCAAAGCAGTTATGTGGGAGTACCTTCACCACACAGAATGCAGCAGTTCAGGAAGGCGCCT
Organism: Somniosus microcephalus; assembly: GCF_052327205.1. Lineage (NCBI taxonomy): Eukaryota > Metazoa > Chordata > Chondrichthyes > Squaliformes > Somniosidae > Somniosus > Somniosus microcephalus. The sequence goes on from NC_140992.1 coordinate 188,432,327, forward strand.
CACCAGCACCTTCTGAAGGGCAATTAGGGATGCATAATAAATGCTGACCTTGCCAGCGACTCCCACATCCCAGAAAGGAATAAAAAGAATCTGCAAGAAATGTCTCTGCTTCGAGACACTCTGGCTCAGAGTCTTTGAACAGGAATGTGAGCTAGAAGCACTCTGACACATGAGGGAGGAGGAGGAATTAATACATAATATACGCCAGAATAAAGTTACACACCAGAGGAAAGAATCGGTACAGACAGGGGAGAGTGTGACTGACAGTCAACTAGGTAAGAGCAAGGTAGGCGAGGTAGTGAAGGAGGTCCATCGGAATTCTCTAATTAGTACAAAGTAGATGATACCTGTGAGGATAAGGTGAAAGACTGTGGGAAGGACAGCCAGAATGCCGGCCAAGGCATTATGGAGCAGAAGCTTCTCCAAGGGAGCAGGTGCAGGATAGAAAGGTTGAAGTAATGGGGGATTCCATAATTAGGTGGATAGGAAGTATTCTTTGCAGTCAAGGATCGAGATTCCCGAAGGGTATGTTGCCTACCTGGTGCTAGAATAAGGGAAATCTTGAAATGGATGGTAAATAACCTGGAAGGGGAGAGGAGTGTCTCATTGTTGTGCTCCATGTCAGAACCAACAGCAGAAAATCATAGATATTTACGGCATAGGAGAAGGCTATTCGGATCATTGTACCTGTGTCGGATGTAAAGGAGTTGCCCAGCCTAATCCCACTTTCCAGCTCTTGGTCCGTAGCTCTGTAGGTTCTGGCACTTCAAGTGTGTATCCAAGTACTTCTCAAATGTGATTAGGGTTTCTGTCTCTACCACCTTTTCAAGCAATGAGTTGCAGACCCCAACACCCTCAGTGTGAAATCCTTCTGCCAATTATTTTTAATCTATGCCCCCCGGTTATTGATCTCTCTGCTAGAGGAAATAGGTCCTTCCTATCCACTCTATCTAGGCTCCTCATAATTGTATACACCTCAATTAAGTCGCCGATCAGCCTCCTCTGTTCCAAAGAAAACAACCCCAGCATATCCAATCTCTCCTCTTGGATGAAATTCTCCAGTTCTGGCAACATCCTCGTAAACCTCTCCTCTATCCTCTCTGGAGCAACCACATCCTTCCTGTAATCTGTTGACCAGAACTGTACGCAGTACTCTAGCTGTGGCCTAACTAGTGTTTTAATCAGTTCAAGTATAACCTCCCAGCTCTTATATTCCATGTTTTGGCTAATAAAGGAAAGATTGGGTGATTGGTGGGTGAGTATTAGCGTTTTAGTCTCTCGAAGTTAACTGCGTGAATAAAGACTTTATCTCAGAGAGTATCATGAGTTAGGAGCTAAATTGAAAAGCAAGACTTCACGGGTAATAATCTCGGGATTATTACGTGTGAGGTTCGGTTTTTTGCTTTTGTACGGATTATTACCTGAACCAGGTGGTAATTGGTATAGAGACAAACAGATTAGGAAGGTCAATACTTAGGAGTGGTGTGGGAAGGATGGGTTCCATTTCATGGGACACTGGCACCAGTATTGGAGCAGGTAGGAGCTGCACCATTGGGACGGGCTGCACCAGAAACGGGCTGGGACCAATGACCTAGTGGAAAGAATAACTAGGACTGTAAATAAGACTTTAAAATAATAACGGGGGGGGGGGGGTGACTGCTATAACTTAGAGAAGCCTAACAATAAAAGAATCAAGAAGAGAGAATAAAAGACAAAGTAAAGGAAGGAATAAAGATAACACGAATAGCTAGAGATCGGATAAATTCATAGACAATAAAGGTAAAATCAAGGAGTGACGTCACAGGGCAGCAGATAGGTGATTGTTGGGTGAGAGGGGCAGTATCGGCAGAGCGCCGATCAATGTCCCGTGCAGCGCTGCCGGAGTCGGAGGATCCTTCCCTCCCTTAAAGGGAAGGGCCATTGCTCACAGCAGTTAAAGGTAAGGCTGGGGATGGGTCGGCGATGGCACGTCCGATCTGCGAGGAGTAGCCCAAAGCACTGTAAGGCTGATCAATTGCGGCAATTAAAAAAAAACAGCACTCAGGGGTGAGAATTTTTTTTGGCGTACCTGACCACCAATCGCTTTCATTGCCGCTTCCCAAGCAGCCAGCCGAAGACACAGCGGATCCTGCAGCTGCCGGTGCTGACGTCCGGCAAAGCTGCCGGATGCGGAAGTGAATTTGGGAACCGGTGCAGTAACGGGGCAATGCGCACCGGAAGTCGTCACTTTCTCCGGGGCACTGGAGATCGAGGAGGAAAGTTTTACCGCCAGCGCTAGCCCCTGATTGAATTTTGCGGTAGTTGTTTCTATCAGCCCGCCCCCGCAATAAGTCGTTAGTGCCTCGTCATCACTCCCCAGAGGTGATAACAGGAGGCGCAAAGGAGGCCAATTTCTAGCCGTATACTATCGGTCTTAAGTTTATTTCTCTAATTTAGTTCATAGTTGAATAAATAGAGGCATGGCAGGGCACCTCAGTCCCGTGGAATGCACATCCTGTGTCATGCGGGAAATCCAGGATACTTCCCGTGTCCTGGACAATCACATGTGCAGGAAATTTCATCAGCTCCAGGAGCTCAAGCTCTGGGTTTTGGAGCTTGAGCTGCAGCTGGCGCTACTCTGGTGCATCCTAGAGGCTGAGAGCTACGTGGTTAGCACATTTCAGTAGGTGGTCACCCTGCAACATAAGAGTGTGCAGGCAGATAGGGACTTGGTGATCGTCAGACAGACAAGGAGGACCAGGCAGATAGCTCAGGCGTCCCATGAGTGCAACTCACTTTCCTGGTGAGTGTGATGGTTCCTCTGGTGAGTACAGCCAGAGCCAAGTCCACGGCACCACGAGTGGCTCAGCTGTACAGGGCGGGGGGAGAGGAAGATTGGGAAGGCAATTGTGGTAGGGGATTCGATAATTAGGGGAAAAGTTATGTGGGAGGTGGGACCTGTACAGGCCGGACGACTTGCACCACAACAGAGCCGGAACTAATGTCCTTGCGGCTTTGGGGTGGGGGCTAGCGCTGTTGCGGAGGGCTTAACTAATTTGGCAGGGAGCTGGGCACCAGGATGTAGCATTAGAAAGGAAAAAAAAGTGCACAAAGGATGGGGAGAGACAGATGGCACTACAGTAAGAAATAGTAAAGTATTAGCTGGGGACAGAATCAGAGAGACTAAAAGATGATCTAAGTCAGGTTTACAGTGCATGTGTGTAAACGCATGAATCATGGTAAATAATGTTGGTGAGCTGCAGGCGCAAATAGCCACATGGGAATATGATGTTGTGGCGATAATGGACAGCTGGCTCTATAAAGGGCATGATTGGTTTTTAAATATTCCTGGATATAAGGTTTTCAGGAAAGATAGGGAAGGAAACAGAGGAGGTGGGTGGCAATATTGGTTAAGGGGAATGTTACAGTGTTGGAGGGAGAGGACTTCCTGGAGGGGTGAAGGCCAGAATCTATTTGGTTAGAGTTAAGAAGTAAGAGAGGTGCCATTACACTACTATGTGTATTTTATAGGCCACCAACTAGTGGGAAAGATATAGAGGAGCAAATTTACAAGGAAATTACAGAGAGGTGCAAGGACTATAGAGTAATAATAATAATAGGGGATTCAATTATCCTGATATAGACTGGGATATTAACAGTGTAAAGGGCAGAGGTGGGGAAGAATTTCTGAAGAGTGTTCAGGAGAACTTTCTTGATCAGTACGTTGCTGGCCCAATGAAGAAGGAGGCATTCCTGGATCTGGTTCTAGGGAATGAGATGGGTCAAGTGAAGCAAGTGTCAGTTGGGGATAATTTAAGGAACGGTGATCATAGTATCATGTTAGATTAGCTATAGAAAATGGCAGGGAGCAAGCTAGAATAAAAGCACTTAATTGGAGGAAGTTCAATTTCAGTGGGTTGAGAATGGATTTGGCCCGGGTCAATTGGAATCAAAGATTGGCAGGCAAAACTGTAATCGAACAATGGGCTGCCTTTAAAGAGGAGATGGTTCGAGCACAGTCGAGGTACATTGCCACGAGGGGAAAATGTATTGCAAATAAAGCCAGAGCTTCCTGGATGATAAAAGAGATAGAGAGTAAGATGAAGCAGAAAAAGAACACATATGACAGATGTCAGGTTGAGAATAAAAGAGAGAATATGAGAATAGATTGGCAGCTAACATAAAAGGGAATTCAAAAGCTTTCTATATGCATATAAATAATAAACGGGTAGAAAGAGGAGTGGTGGGGCAAATTAGGGACAAAAAAGGTAACATACGCATGGAGGCAGAGGGGATGGCTGAGGTACTAAATGAGTACTTTGCATCTGTCTTCACCAAGGAAGAAGATGCTGCCAAAGTCATAGTGAAAGAGAAGGTAGTGGAGATACCAGATGAGATTTAATAAAATGATAACCTGGAGCTACCAGAAAGCCTATCTATTTAAAATTGATAAGTCACCAGGACTGGATGGGATACATCCTCGGATGCTAAGGGATGTTAAGAAGGAAATTGCAGAGGTACTGGCCATAATCTTACAATCCTCCTTAGATACGGTTGTGGTGCCTGAGGACTGGAGAATTGCAAATGTTACACCCTTGTTCAAAATATGGTGTAAGGATAAACCCAGCAATTACAGGCCAGTCAGTTTAACCTCAGTAGTGGGGAAGGTTTTTATAAACGATAATCAAGGACAAAGTTAACAGTCACTTGGACAATTGTGGATTAATTAAGGAATGCTAGCACGGATTTGTTAAAGGCAAATCACGTTTAACTAATTGATCGAGTGTTTTGATGAGGTAACAGAGAAGTTTAATGAGAGCAATGCGGTTGATGTGGTGTACATGGACTTCCAAAAGGCGTTTGATAAAGTGCCATATAATAGGCTTGCCAACAACGTTGAAGCGCATGGACAAAAATGAAAGTGGCAGCATGGGTGCAAAATTGGTTAAGTGACAGAAAATAGAGTGTAGTGGTGAACGGTTGATTTTCGGACTGGAGGAAGCTATACAATAGTGTTCCCAAAGGGGTCGGTACTAAGAACACTGCTTCTTTAGATATATATTAGTGACTTGGACTTGGGAGTAAAGGGCACAATTTCAAAATCTGCAGATGGCACAAAACCTGAAAGTATAGTGAACAGTGAGGAAGACTGTGATAGACTTCAAGAAGGCATAGACAGGCATAGAATCATAGAATCACAGAAAGTTACAGCACAGAAGAAGGCCATTTCGGACCATCATGTCTGCGCTGGCCAACAAAGAGCTATCCAGCCTATTCCCACTTCCCGGCTCTAGGCCCGTAGCCCTGCAGGTTACAACATCCCAAGTGCACATCCAAGTACTTTTTAAAAGCGGATAGGGTTTCTGCCTCTACCACCCTTTCAGGCAGTGAGTTCTAGATCCCCACAACTCTCTGGGTGAAGAAATTTCCCCTCAAATCCCCTCTAAATCTTCCAACTATTACTTTAAATCTGTGCCCCCTGGTTTTTGACCCCTCTACTAAGGGAAATAGGTCCTTTCTATTCACTTTATCTAGGTCGCTCATAATTTTATACAACTCAATAAGGTCTCCCCTCATCCTCCTCTGTTCCAAGGAAAACAAACGCAGCCTATCCAGTCTTTCCTCATAGCTAAGATTCTCTACTCCCGGCAACATCCTTGTCAATCTCCTCGGTACCCTCTCTGGTGCAGTCACATCTTTACTATAATGTGGTGACCAGAAATGCACGCAGTACTCTAGCTGAGGCCTAACTAGTGTTTTATACAGTTGAAGCATAACCCACCTGTTCTTGTATTCTATGCCACGGCTAAAAAAGGCAAGCATTCTGTATGCCATCTTAACCACCTTATCTACCTGGCCTGCTACCTTCAGGGATCTGTGGACATGCACTCCAAGGTCCCTTTGTTCCTCTACACTACTCAGTGTCCTACCATTTAATGTGTAATGCCTTTCCTTGTTAGTCCTCCCCAAATGCAGTACCTCACACTTCTACGGATTGAATTCCATTTGCCACTGTTCTGCCCACCTGACCAATTTATTGATATCTTCCTGCAGTTTACAGCTTCCTTCTTCAGTATCAACCACACAGACGATTTTAGTATCATCTACAAACTTCTTAATCATACCCCCTATCAGCGATCCCATAACTATCAGATCAGACCAAAGCTCTGAAGTCCTGCTACACCCAGCCGTGAATGGTGGACAATGAAACAACTAACAGGTTGAGATGCCTCCATGAACATCGTCAGCCTCAATGATGGTGGAACCCAGCACGTGAGTGCAAGTGACAAGGGTGAAGCATTGGAAACCATCTTCAGCAAGAAGGTCCCAGTTGACGATTCATCTCTGCCTCCTCCTGAATTTCCCATAATTACAGGTGTCAGTCTTCAGCCAATTCGACTCACTCCACGTGATATCAAGAAATGGCTGTGTGCAATGGCTATGGGTCCCTCCAGAATCAGCCGCGCCTCTGGCCAAGCTGTTCCAGTACAGCTACAGCATGGACATCACCCCAGTAATGTGGACAATTACCCAATTATGTCCTGGCCACAAAAAACTGGACAGATTAGTCCGCCCATTTACTGCTTCATCAACCTACTCTGAACCATCAGCATTGTGATGTAAGATATCGTCGGCAGTGCTGTCATGCGGCACTTACTCACAAACAAACTGATCACCGATGCTCAGTTTGGGTTCTGCCAGGACCACTTAGCTCCAGACCTCAGAAAAGACTTTGTCCAAACATTGACAAAATAGCTGAATTCCAAAGGTGAGGTGAGAGTGAATGTCCTTGACATCAAGGTTGCATTTGACCAAGTGCAGCACCAAGGAGCGCTAATAAAATTGAAGTCAATGGGGATCCGGAAAAAACTCTCAACTGGCTGGAGTCAGGAAGATGGTTGTGGTTGTCGCAGGTTGGGGTTTTTTCGTCAGAAAGGAGAACACTTAGAGGTGATCTGACAGAGGTTTTTAAAATTATGAATGGGTTGGACAGGGTACATGTGGAAAGGTTGTTTCCACTTGTGGGAGAATCCAAATCTAGGGGCCAAATCTAGGGGCCATAAATACATGATAGTTACTAATAAATACAATAGCGAAATAAGGAGAAATATATTTACTCAGAGAGTGGTTAGAATGTGGAACTGGCTACTGCAGGAAGTGGTTGAAGCAAATAGCTTACAGGCTTTCAGGAGGAAACGTGACAAGTATATAGGAGCAAAGAGAGTAGAAAGATATGCTGAAACGCTGAGATGAGGTCGCTGGAATGGGAGAAGGCTCGTTTGGAGTATAAACACCAGCACAGACTAGATGGGCTAAATGGCCTGTTTCTGTGCTGTATATTCTTTTCGGACATGGAGAGAGTAACCCACAGGACAGCTGTGCAACCAAGGCGATGCATTTGGGCAACTATGCGGTTTTTTAATTCAAAAAAACAAGCTCTTTCAATAATGAACCATTTCTTTGTTTAACAGTGGTATTTTTTATTAAAGCCATTGGTACCTTTTGCCATAAAAACGTGGCGTTCGGCGGGAATCGTTGAGTCTTTGAGAATTATCAGTTTGTCCTGGGTCTTTCAAACACAACATGGTTCATAGCTAATGATCATACACCGTCAGATTTCATTGTCGCCAAATTTCGCTCCAGGTGAAGTCATTTCCGTTTGCCAGCCATGCTAAACTTGCAGCATGAATCCTAGACACGGCCTGACCAGTTGAAGTAGGTCTCACATGGATGGGGTTCGATTTTGCTCTAAGTTTAACTACAGTGAGATGGGAAATTATATTAAAAAATAAACTTCTGAATATAACTGAAAGCCCAATTTTTGTGACTCAGACCTATATCGACAATGTGCGGCAGGCGATTAATAGAGAATCGGCGAATTAAATTGATTTCTGATTGGGGGAGAGGTGGTGAGAAAGTAAAATGGGTTTACTGGGTCATATTGAGATCAGGCAAATAAGGAAAACATCATCGTGAAATTATTTACTTGCAGCAAGGATTACCTTTACATTAAGCTACCAGCAAAATACTAATCTGCAAATCTACCTGGACGGAGAGAGCCAAGATATGCTCCGATTGGCATTTGAAGTTGGATATTTGTCAATAAGTATCCACAGCCACCATACATTTGCCGTGCATGTGTTGCTCGGTATATTTGCTTCTGCGCATATGCCTGCGCATTGTCTTTTCAACCATCTTGTGCATAATCATAGAGAGTGTATTATTTAAGAGGAATGCAAACATCTCGACGCTTCAGAACTGCCTGATATTCCTTCAATGCTGTATCGGAAAATATCTCTCCAGTCATCTTTCTTATAATACTAATCTGCCGGTTGCATGCTGTCTTTGAGCAAGAATTCTGTATGGAAGTGCCTCTCCTGTAACATCATGAATGGCGATTTCTTGCCTCTGCTCAATGTCCCGATGTGATTGGAACGGGTTTGCTAGTCGACACGTTAGAAATTCTGTGCAAATCTGCTCCTTCATCACCTCCAAACTCCAGTTCTATGATGTAAAACATTGTGATAGGAACAACTTGAATGAGCAACATTCCTCACAAAATGGTTACAATTATGGAGAAATTGAATAGAAGGTGCTTTATTGGCTGAATTCTCTTGACATTTTGGACAATATGCAGAACCTACAATTTGTGAGCCCATGTGATCAATGTTACAATATTGTAGAACATGAAGAAATTGCAGTGCGTTTCAGAGATTTAACCAATTTAACTGTGCTGAAATTTACGTGTGGATATATAAAACACAAGGGCAGAAAATGTACTTAGTAATACACTTACATTCATATGTGAAAATGGAATGAATAAAAGTGGGAAAAACGCCTTAAGGGGAAGCGTGTACACATTCCCATCGGTAGCGATAGTGAGGTTAGGAAAGTTACAATGACAAATGTGAAGTAAAATCTACGTTGAATGTGAACATTAAGTGTTGTTATAATTACACTGAAACATGCGATGTGAAATAACTGCTGCTGTTCAGCACTAGATACGTTTTCAGTATGTTGCAATTAACAGAGTTAAATTGAGAACAAGACGTGTTGGTGTTTCGAGTTGAGCCATTGAACCGCTTCCTTTACTTAGCTCGCATAAGCGATTCGCCCTTGTCAATATTTAGCAACACATAAGTGTAGCGAAACACCGAAGGTAAAAACCCCAGCTAATCGCTTATAGTTCATCAGAACTGATAGATCGCCCACACATTGACCTTTTAATTCCTGTACATAGATGTGCCACTGTTTCGGTTAATAAATTATCAAAATAATCTACACCACTTTGTCTCCATTTGAAGACGGATTGTTATTAGATGAGATAATTGAATTTGAAGTAAACTGTAACAATAACAGGTAAACAGTTGCACATTTACTTCCATTTTTCGGGCCCTGTCATTCGGGATAAAACTGCGACGTTCTTGTAGAAACCTGAGCTAATTAAGACAAATCAGCACGAATTTAGAAAAGGCAAATCGTGCTTGAATTCACTTCTAGAATTCTTTAAAAAACAGCAGCGAGAATAGATAAAGGAAATGCAGCAGATGTCATTGGCATGGACTTATTTTAAATGACAAACTGACACCAGAAGATAATGAGTCTTGGAAGCAGAATACATGGGAAATTTCAAAACGGAAGTGGATATCTACGTGAAAAGAAGAAAATTGCAAGGCTTTAGAGAAAGAACGCGAGAGTGGGACAAATTGGAAAGATCTTTCAAAGTGCCAATACGGGCACAATGGGCAGCATGGTCTCCTTCTGTACTGTAAGATTCTATAAATCTACTTGGCCACATGCGTAGACAGTTAGTTGGAGGATATAAAACAACTGGTAGCTATTTTCAGTAGCTTGATGGACGAATCCGTCAACTGGAGCTTCACCCGTTTCACATCAGGAACGTCACCTGGACTGGAAGTCAGAGTGCAGTGACGCCACACATAAACCAACACACAGGTTTTGCAGTTTTACTCGCAAAAAATGAGCACCAATCGTTCACTTGTAAGAGATCGTATATAATCTATTTTTATTGAATTAATGTATGATGATAATTGGTACAGCAAGTATATTAATATCATTCTAATCGAATGAGCATAGATTTGTCATCAGTTAACTAATACCGATTTAACATCAAGGTATGTCAGGAAAGCTATTTTTAAGAAAACAGTAAGTAATAACAATAGACTGTATTCTCTGATATATCAATGGAATGCGTTACCTCTCGGAGGGATGGTATCGCACGGTGTACATACGCGTGATATGGCAGCGAAATGCGATCAGTACACGCCAAAAAGTGAATTCCTCATCTAAAATTCTATTGTTAATTGATTCTTACTTCTGTGTAGACATCCTCTGTTACCCCTCTTTGTTTTTTTGTCCGCAGCTGGGCATACTCTGTCCTTTCAATATTTTTGCATTTACCTGTTTTCTCTGAGCCAGTCACTGCTATAGTCGCGTACGTCAGTTTGTCACGGCCTGTCCCTTGTTCGGTCTGTAAAGCCAATGTTTGGATATATTGTTAATTGGTCGTTCTGTAAGTTTTGTGGACTGCTGCTCAAAGCAATCATCAGAAGGTCACACAAATAGCCGTAGATACAACACGCGGTCAAAGTCATCACAAACATATGCCCCCCGCTATCGCATGACGGTTGATGTAACACCGGTGATCTATGTTTCCCTGATCTGTTACTCAGTCCTACCTGAGCGTACACGGTTCTCTCCTCTTCATGTTTAGGTCTTGGAGTTTTCCTGGCTCTGCTCAAATCTAATGCCGCATAATGCAAGTAGTCAGCCGCTGATCCCTGCATGGGATAGAAAGGAAATTGTTTGGTTATGTGGCTAGTTCATTGCCTTCACCAGTTTACGTGCCACAGCTCAAACAGTGAACAGATAGAACTGGGCTAGAGATCAAGTGCACAAACCTTAATTCAGATACATTTACATAGGTGTGTATATGAAGGAAGTGTGATCACTGTAACTAATATTTAAACGTGTTAATGTTCACACTACCACACAGTGTTACAGAAATGTATAAGTGAGCGGCAGCTTTAGAACGTAAAGTTATTTTTTTTAACCCAAAGATTAGATGATTGTATAAACAATTATTACCTAGGTGCATTTTAAACAAAAAAAGCAGTTTTCTTCTATGCCATTAAACATTTTTTTACCAGCAACGCACCGGGTGCCAAGTACATTTCTGACCACGATTTGAATCACTCACTTAGACCGGATAAATACTTTCAGTACATAGACTTAAACTGTGCTGACGTGACAATTATATAATCTTTCCATTATAGTAATCTTTATTGCCATTTTAACCGTCTGCCGGGATGAATGAATGAACCTACCAGCTCTTCACAGCGGTTCGGTCCCGTTACACATTCTTCGTTACCTGAAAATGAATGAAATGTAATGATATTGAAAGATTTAAATAATTACTCAGTTTCCATGTCAGTGATTGCAAAGACATTTCTAGAGTCAGAACAAAGCACAGCATGATTTCCAATTCCGGATTATGCCCAGTGTTTGAAATCATTGCGCTTGTAGCGATCAGCAATGATGCATTCTATCGATATTGTTCGGAAACTAAGGGAATCTTTTTGGACACTAAGTGAATCAAGGTATTTGGGGATAGGGTGGGAAAGTGGAGATGAGGTAGAGGATCAGTAATGGCCTTATCGCAAGGCGGAGCAGGCTCGAGGGCAGTACAGCCTACTCCTGTTCCGATTTCTTATGTTCTTATGTGTGCAACCATTGCCCGGCCAGAGCCTCACACTCTTTCACTCAAACTAGCTGCGCATCCACAACAGAATGGGTTGGAAACTAATTGTGTTTCAGGGTACATGTTATTTATCGTTCTGCAAAGGGGGCATTTTTATTGCAAATGTCCAGATAATTATGTCCATTTTTATTACGATTCTGTGAGCATTCCTGCGTTTTCAAATGCATTTGGAACATTCGACGCTTCCTGAAACAGAAAACACTGTTTTCAACTTTAATTCCAAATCAAGTTCTCCTTCTCCCGTGTTACCCGGAAACTATAACTAGCCCGGAGGTTTAGTAATAAAATAAAGTAGATCTTACTTTCATTATTCAGCAGCTGGCACCGCCTCCCAATGAAAATCATTCGCACTAGAAACGCCAATCCACCCACCGCACACCCAGGAGCCCAGAAGTAGAGTGAATTATCGACAATACCTGCAAGATTAATAGGAACATTAAGTTATGACGGGCGTTGGCTAAAATTAGGTAGCAAGATAGTTTATTGGTGGAACTATGGCGATGCTTTCAGTAACTCCGTGGTATAATATTTGAAGTAACTTCTTCATAGGATGGATGAGACTTCTGGATTAATCTGCGTATCGCACTTCCAGTTTAGCGATCTCACAGCACTGTTTTAGGAGAGTGAGAATACGAGAGAGATCAATTTCCCATGACCAAAAGACGTGTTCTTTTTCTTGACCTTTCTCATTTATTAATATGTAGTTTGAGGAAATTGGAGGTAATTTGGTCACAAGCGTTTCATCGGTGCCCGCCAAAATTCTGATTGCAGCAGTCGGTTAAAAATCCTCTTTCAATTATCTGAACTTTGTTTATTAAAGTAAGACTCCGGGGAGCACGGTGGCACTGTTGCCTCACAGCGCCAGGGACCCGGGTTCGAATCCGGCCTCGGGTGACTGTCTGTGTGGAGTTTGTACATTCTCCCCGTGTTTGCGCGTGGCTTTTCTCCGGGTGCTCCGGTTTCCTCCCACAGTCCAAAGATGTGCAGGTTAGGTTGATTGGCTATGATAAATTGACCCTTACTGTTAGGGGGATTAAATACGTGGGGTTACGGGGATAGAGTGGGATATGTGTTGGTGTAGGGGTTACGGGGATCGGGTGGGATATGTGTCGGTGCAGGCTCGATGGGCCGAAATGGCCTCTATCTGCACTGTGGGGTTTCTGTGATTCTTCTGTGATTCTGTGACTGTCATTGACCAGTAAAGGATATCAACGGGCGATGGCTCATTAACTATTGTCTTGCGGGGCAAAGAGTTGTTCACAATATGACGTATCGAACCGGTTGTGCTGTCGCTAGGTTGCGGGCACTGTTTATGAGGCAGATCCCAATTAAACCCGCTCTGACATGGACGGGTGAGCGGCAAAAGTTGGCCAGGGGGTCAATTTCAGACCACTGCACTAGAAGTAGCCGAAATGGGAGTCAGGATAGGGAACTGCATTGGGAGCCCCCTTATTACAAACAACATGACTGCAGCTCCTGGTAACAGTCTTGGTGCAAGAAGAACGGGCAATGAGAAAGAATAGAACAATCTTAACATTGAAACAAAAGAAGCTGACACATTATTCATTAGAAGCAGGAAATATAATCGGGTGTCAACTAAAGGAATTTGAAAGCAAATAAGGTTTGTCTGAGAATATTTTTGTGGCAGGCGATATAACCAGGTTTTACAACACATCGGGTTCAATTCTATTGTACATTACAACATGAAATTGAGCTTTAGTTAATATTTCCCATGAGATTTCCGTGGACATTCTTCATGATTATTAATATGCACAAACAGTCCGATATATCTCTTTTAAAAATTAGCAGTAGCTATCTCTCCTTTTTGGACTGTTGGCCTTGTACCTTGGTTGTATTTAGAAACAACATGGGTGACGACAGCTGGCGTCTCGAGGGAGACATGAGAAACCAAACAGGTATAATTGGCGTCTATCGGGACAGGCTGTGTCTCAACCAAAGAGCTGGAAGCTTCATACAGTCCCTCCGTGTTCTGTTCTTTCCTGGTATCTATTCCAAATGCAGTTTCGACGCCATTTTTATACCAAGTGAGGGTGAAATTCTTCGGAAAAAACGCAGCCGTTTTACACTCAAGAGTCAGATACGCAGGTGAATCCCCTTCAGTGGAGACAATCTTCAGTGGGGTTGGGGCCGCTGTGGAACAGAGATTGAACAATGTCGAGTCACTGGGCACCATGGGGAAATTAAATATGATTCTGATCCGTCCATTTTAATATAACAGCACCATTAGAATGCGCAGCCTGCTGTCCCTTTAATGTTACGTACATCATCTACACACACCTGATCCATATCTCTCATAGACACACGCACCTGTTCAATTTTACCTGCGCTATCAAGTCCAAGACTTAGAGTTACACAGCAGACAAGTCGCAACGACTTGCTAATCAATGTTTTCTTTTCATCGACCAACTAATTAAGTAAATCAACCCCGAGGGAAGTTGGCGCGCTGAGTCTCTCCGTGTTTGTTAGGAATAGATAGACAGTGACCAGTAATCTGCACATTGTTGATGATTAAACAGGTCCTTAGTCGGTATCGGACAAATTTCACAGCCGAAGTATGAAAATTGGTGTGAGAAATTATGCTCGGTTGAACCTCAGGAGGTTTCGGTACCACAGTTCCTCTGTATTGCTTCAGTTACTGGAGGTTAGTCAGGTGACAACGTTGTGTGTTTCAAGCTCCAGTTTGTTGAGTGAAGCCGTTGATCAACAATTAGCTTCACGCCGGCTTTCTTATCCCTGACACTAGCATTATGTGAGAATTAATTTCAGGAATGTTAAACCGCAGAGACAGCGATGGGGGCAGATAGAGCATCAGAAGTGGCCTGAGGACCGTGTATATGTTGGGAGAGGCGCATTAATATAAACGATTTTCAGTCAATTATATGCTTGGCATTTGTTCCGAACTTCCCCTATCTAATTGGTTAATATTGATACATTTTGCAGTACTCTGCCAGTGACATTGAATATCTAATTAGCAGTTCAATACAGGGCACAAGAACATACAACTTAACTTACTGCGAGATATATTAATAGACATGTTTACACTGCCAAAAACACTGCAATAAAACAATCATAAAACATCCCCATTTGTTATGTTCGATATATTTTCGACTGTGCCGCTCTCCTGTGTTTCACACTTACCATGCACAATTAGATGTGATCCGGTTCCATTTCCTCGAATTATTCCTTGATGGAACACTGCACAGTGATAGACTCCAAAGTCTTGGAAAGTCGCGCTCAGCAACTGAAAGTACCCGCTCCCTTTACTTTTCAGACCAAATCGTTTTCTGTTATCGGCGCTTGTGCGCAGGTATTCATTCTCACCCTGTTTCCACCAATACACTCTTACCCAGGATTGGTCCTGGAACATGGGGAATATGCAGTGGAAGGTGATGTTCCCCCCTCTGGATACAGTCGCTCGTTTGGGCACTTGAGTCACACTTAACGAAATCTGGTCCGCTGCTGTCAGAAAATATAGTCAAGTACAGGTTAATTCTATTAGACACGTCATGGAGTTGGAAGAGAGAAACATAATCTAGATTGAGGAAAGACAGTTCACTAAAATAATGTGCAAACTACATCAGAAGCATTTTATAAATTTAAATAGCTGGGACAATGAATAAAGAGGTACCTGTGTAAATAGTCCCCCGGAGAGTCAGGCACAGGAAAAGCATACTCGCCGACATTCTGAGCAACAGATTCAACTGCTGACTCTCTGCAGTAACTGCGCGTTTGCAACTGTTAAGAATGGTTTGCGGTTAGTTTTCTATGAGATGGGTCGCAGTGACGTGTGACATCCTGTAATTGCGTGTTCAGAAATTAGTCTTCATTTGAGAAGTGGAATTTTCTAACTTCTGCGCTTGTTCATCATGTGTCACAGACAGCAAAGAGTAAGGGAAATTATTTGATTTTCAAATGCAGAATTTACTGATACTTGCGGAGTCCGTGTTGTTTCCTGAAAGCAACGGTAGTCTAACCAAATTAGATACAGTGGAGAAGCGCTGGAGAATGGTGATTTGGTTTACCATGTCACAGTCACACATATTATAATTCATGACTTTGGTTAGGGCCATTTTTGTTGTTGTCTGAGTTGGAAACTGAGTGGGGTGATTGAAACATGATCTAGTGGGGAAGTAGGTAAGCATCTGGGAGGTGACAACAGATATGGCACGGATTTTGCGATGGTTATGGCAGCGTCCTCTCAGAATCTCCTTTGAAATCCACCGTGCCTTGACAGGCCAATCACACAGCCCAAGCAAAACCAATTACTGGCGCAGGGCCTGTTTGCATCAGCGTAATTGAATTCCTCAGACAGATTTTAAACATTTTCATCTCGGAAATCATATCGTTTAACCGCATCAAATGCATTTTTCTTGTTTCTGAAAATATTAGAGTCTTAATTATGTCGATAATTATTATCAACAAAATTATTTTTTTAGTGAAGTTGGTGGAATAAAGCTAATTCGGAATTAAATTCCAATCCTCTAAATTGTAACTAAATCTGATTACGGGATTCCATTATATTTGATGACAGGATTCCCTTCCGAAATTAGGTAAAATCTAATTCTGTTTTCTTATTGGAGGACCACGTCCATCTGATCCAAGGTACGATGCCGCACAGGCTGCGTCCCTGGGATACGTGGGCCATTACGCTGCCCTCCTATTCACAGCGTCAGACTGCAAGTTTTCGTAGGAGGGCTGCCCTCAGGTAGGTGCGTATTCTTTTCAGAGGTCGGCGGCGTATTCCGGAAGAACGCAGCCAACCTAAATTTTTGTCCAAGTGTCTTAAGGGAGGACACGGTTTTTACAACAATCCGGTAGTTTCATGGCCACCATTACTGATGCTAGCTTTTTAAATTCCAGATTTATTTAATTAACTTAATCTATATCCCCCAGCTGCAATGGTGGGATTTGAACTCACATCTCTGGATTATTCGTTCAGGCCTCTAGATTACTAGTCCAGTAAAATAACGACTTTGCCACCATACCCTAATATTAGAGGCATAGAGTACAAGAGCAAGGACGTTATGCTAAACCTTTATTAAACACTGTTTAGGCCTCAGCTGAAGTATTGTGCTCAATTCGGGGCACCACACTTTAGGAAGGATGTCAAGGCCTAAGAGAGGGTGCAATAGAGATTTACGAGAATGGTACCGGGGTCAGTTATGCGAAGAAACTACAGATGCTGGGTTCTCCTTAGAGCAGGGAACGTTAAGAGAAGATCTGATAGAGGTGTTCAAAATCATGAACGGTTTTGTTACATTAAATAAGGATAAATTATTTCCAGTGATAGAAGGATCGGAAACCAGAGGACACAGATTTAAGGTGATTGGCAAATGAACCACAGGTGAGGTGAGCATGATGTGTTCTATGCATAGTTGTTACGATGTGGACTGCACGGCCTGAACAGGTAGTGGAAGCAGATTGAATAGTAACTTTCAAAAGGTAGTTGGATAAATACTTGAAGGGAAAACTCACAGGGCTATGGTGAAAGTGCAATGGAGTGGAACTAATTGGATAGCTCTACAAAAGAGCCCGCACAGGCACAATGGGCTGAATGACCTCTTTCTGTGTTGTGACATACTGGCCCAGTAATTCGGGTCCAAAAGCATGAGTACGGTCTGGGTACTCACGCATCTGGCCGGATGAAATGCCGGCGTTCAGGAAACACCGTGCATGCGGGGAACGCCGGCATTTCCAGTCCTCTGAACGAAGGGGTTCAGAGGCACAGCGCGTGCGACTGCACAGGCAGCGTGTGCGCAGTGAACTTCGTCGATTTCATTCATGGATTCAGTGAGGGTAAGTCCTTACAAGTTACACTTGAAAAAAGCATGTGTAAAGTTGCTCCAAGGCTGCGGAGGAAGATATATTTTATCGTGGAGCTTCTGAAAGGCAATATTTTTGTTTGGGAAAGGGAGGAAAGTTATTTTAAGAAATGCTGAGGTTAGTTTTAAAGTTTAATTTTTTTTTTAAACGGGTTTTCAGTACGGTAGGTAGAAGGAGCAATTGTGGCTGTGTGAATTGAATGTGAGAATGAGTGTTCTAAAATGAGTAATGTAACATTTCCAACACTTTTAAGAAAGAAACTTTTCATCAGTAATAAGTAATTATGTATGTATGTCCGCATATATTCCTTTACGTATATGTATGTATGTTTTATATTCCTTTACTTATGTGTATGAATGTATGTTTTTAATTATGATTTTCCAATAAGTTACTTTCTCTGAAAGTCACAATTAAATACATACATTCATACACATAAGTAAAGGAATATATACAGACATACATACATAATTACTTAAAAGAATATATTACTGATGAAAAGTTTCTTTCTTAAAAATGTTGGAGTCATTTTCACATTTAATAAACACAGCAAATTCAATTCACATAGCCACAATTGATCCTTCTACCTACAGTACTGAAAACCCGTTTTAAAAAACAAAAATAAACTTTAAAACTTACCTCAGCATTTCTTAAAATAACTTTCCTCCCTTTCCCAAACAACCGCAGCCTCTGGAGCAACTGTACTCGTGCTTTTTTCATGTGTAAGTTGTAAGGACTTGACCTCACTGAAAGCATGAATGAAAGTGGCGAATTTTACTGCGCACGCGCTGCCTGTACAGTCGCACGCGTTCTGCCTCTGAACCCCTTCGTTCAGAGGACAGGAATGCCGGTTTTCCCCGCATGCGCTGTGCATGCTGAAAACTTGCATTTCCTCCGGCCAGACGCGTAAGTACCCCAACCGTACTCGCGCGTTTGGAAGGGAATTACTGGGCCAACATTTTACATGTCAATAAAATGAAAAATTTAACAATTGCACGATTTGCCCCCTCGCATCTGCGACTGAGGGTCCAAGGAGGTGCATTGCGCAAGAGGTCATCGTCGTATGTATCCTCACACTGTTCCCTTTCGGGAACTGTATGAAGTGGTGGAAGGATTTCTGGCCACGTTAATACTCCTTCCGTGACCATAACCATCTTCATACCAGCCATTAGGGTGGTTAGTCCTATGGTGTGAGTGTTTTACGGGCTCCCACAACCCCTCTGAGGGGGGGGGGCACCCACACCCGCGGACGCAAGTATCCCGCTGGATGTCCACCCAGAATTTATAGTTGGAGCTCCGACTCCACTTGCCGGGACTGTCTGGAGCGGGGTTCAAAACCCTACTCCTTCTGGCCCAGCGGCGGGGATGCTTACCGCTATGCAAAAGGCCCACTCCGCGCAAAAGGTGACACCCATACATTTCCTGCGCCTTTTCCCTCCCCGTGACTGGAGCCCTATGCTGCCACTTGAAAGACCAAGCTATCATCTGTCCTTTTTGCGGCGCCTTTGACTTCTCATTACCAATGATGAGCAGGCGCTGCGCCTCCACCTCATTGAGGAGATTGCTGAGGTCATCATCAGTTCAATTGTGAGTTCTTTTAATGCCGTGAATTGTGCTCATTCCAGCCATTTCACATTGCTAATCGGATTGGACCTTTGGCATAGTGGTAGGATCCCCGCCGCTGGGCCAGAGGGTGTAGGGTTTCAATCCCTGCTCCAGATACTCCCGGCAAGTGGAGTCGGAGCTCCGGCTCTAAATTCTGGGTTGACATCCAGTGGGATATTTGCGTCCGTGGGTGTGGGTGGTCCCCCCTCCTTGTATAGCTTGTGGGAGCCCGTAAAACCCTCCTGCCATAGGACTAACCACCCTAATGGCTGGTTCAAAGAAGGTTACGGTCACAGAATGAGTGTTAATCACGGCCATAAATCCTTCCACCACTTCATACAGTTCCCCAAAGGGAACAGTGTGAAGACACGTATGACGACGACATTGCTAAATAAATAAATGGAATTAAAAAAATTATTTTAGGGCTTTTAAAAGTCTTTAAATTGCTTTAATTGTGTTTAGAACTACTTCAGATTCTTCAAAATAATGTAAACGTTTATAAAAGTTTATAAAAGTTACCAAAAGCTTCATAAAAATACCAAAAACCTATTTAAAATGCTGCTTTGCATGTAAAAATGCTTAGCAGCTTGTGAGAAACATTGGGGGCGTGTCCTATTAAACTGAGACCTCAAGGGGCGTGTCTCACTTGCACAGCGCGCTCCAGGCTTCGCGCTGGCTGCACTCCTGGGCGGCGTGACGTCAAACGCTGCCCGGGATTCTTCTGTTTCAAAATGGAATTCCAGGCGTCCTGGAGGTGAAATGTCAGCGCGTCGGGTAAGTGCATATCAGGAGCTTGCACGCGCGGCAAGCCACCGACCCGATTACTGCCCCAATATGATACTGGATTGCGGCGGTAAGCTTTCGGACGTCAGGGATTCTGGGAGTGCATTTTCCAGATCGGCATTTCTAGTAAAACATTATGCCGCTTTAAAAAATAATGAAGCAAAGTTTTACCTTTAGTGCTGTTTCGTTTCCAAAACTACCGAGGGAACGAAAGGCTCTGCAATTGTCTACCGCCGAAAGCATCAATAAGTTAGGCATTTGGAAGTGCAGTCACAATAGTATAATGGGTGGGAATACCTGTGTATTTATAATAGAAATGTCCATTTCGGAGTAGTTGATATCTGAAATCTTTCTTTTTCACGCCATCAGTTTTAAAGTCAGTCTATTGCGCACTGTAAGTAGTTTGATTGAAGCTCGGAATGGCGGCATGTGATTACAGATAGTTAAAGGGGCTGGGATTCCAAACGGTGTCGGATAAATTTGGTTTTGAAAAAGATGCAAGGCTTTACACTGACGCTAGAAATCTCTTTGAAATCACGGCCATGATAACTAACTAGCCATTCCAAATATTAACTTAATTAAATTCCATTAATTCCAAGGAAAATCTAACGGGACCTGTAGGTAACTGACGCGGTTCCACCATTATCCAGACAGAGGGATCAAATGTGAAGACATTTATTTTACAGTGACGAGGTTTTATCATAATTATGTCAGGATACTTTCTAAATCTATTTCATAAAAGCATTTGTCCCTCTTTAGCGATTCAAATCGCACTTAGGAAAAATATATGGCACCGAGTGCGTTGTTGCTGCTGGTAGCTAAAAAGTACAAAACCTAAATTACGTTTGTTAAAATTGTACCTAGATAATAGCTAGATAATAACTATTTAATCGTTCGCCAAATCTTGTATGTGGAACATTACTTCATATAAATGTGTTCTGATTTTTCTCGCTCATTTAAATACCTTTATTACACTGTATATGCAGTGTGAACTTTGACAGGTTGCAATATCATTTACACTGACCGCACTCATTAACAGCCTTGACTTTCACACCTATTGAAATGTATCAACTATGGTTTCTGCACTTTATTTGTAGCCCTGTCATTCTGATCAATGTCTGCCCAGATTATGTAGACTGGTGCAGACAGTGAATTAACCACATAACACAATGCTTTCATTACAGCCCATGCAGGGAGCGTCACAAAACATTCTATTCGATCAGACTAAGCCAAGCTCCAAGGCCTAAGATGAGGAGACGAAATGTGCACTTTTAAGCAGGACGAGACAATCCGTGCGGAGTTAACATTTAAGCGATACCGGACTATTTTGACTAGTGCCGACTTTGACCATGTATTGCATCTCAGGCTGATGGATACTTTGAGCAGCAATCCTAAATACAGTAAAACAATTAAATAATAATATTTCCAAACTGTGGCTTCACAACAAAGATCAGGATAAGTCAAATACGCGAATCTAGAATTGACTTTCTCCGAAAATACGGGGATACCCAAAAATAACGAAAGAAGTACAGAAGAGTGAGAGCTACAGACGAAAATCGAACGACAAGTAATAGAGGACGTCTACAGAGAAGCAAGAACCAAATAGCCGTTACAACTTTAGATGCAGAAACCATTTTATCCAGATTTATATTGATCGTACTGCACTATCATATCTACATGTTATGTAATTATAATATTATCATCTGTAGGATAGAGTATACCTGTAGGATTCAGTAAACATTATTAAGATTGTATAACCATGTTTATATAACTATAATAATATGTGAAATTGTATGTTAAAAACCTAAAAGCCTGTATAAAATGGCAACTGGTTGAGATCAAAGCAGGATGGGAAAATCATGCCAACCTGACTAAAAACCTCTGTTTTAAATTACTGAAATAATGGAATGTAGTGCTAAGTAAACACGGAGACTGTCAGTGAGATAGAGTTCGTTAATGTTATAGTAAAGAGAATGGAGTTGGAGCCTTCATTTTAGAAACAGCAGAATAGACAAACTGTTTCGAAAACACGTCAAGGATGTTCTGTAAAGTGAAGTGCTTAGATGCACAGAAATAGGCTTAATGGAACTAACGAGGTCATAAGGTGATTGACAAGAAAAGTGGAGGGGATCATAGACTGCACTTGTGAAGGTCAGAAGGGTGAGATAGCCCAAGCAGCTGCAAGTTGTTATGTATTTTTAAAGTAAAAAAGGTATAAAGGAACAGCTATTGAACACTGGAAGCAGCACGAAACCAGAGCGTGAGAAGCTTCAGTCAACAGAACACAACAAGAGAATGAAGGGACCGCACCACAGTCACTCAGAAGGAACGCCGGGGTGCAATGAAGAGACTGCGACTATCTTCTTGTTAAGTATTACTTCTTTGTAATGGATGTTTAATGCTTAATAAACCTGTTTTACTGATACACAATATACCTGTAACCAGAGTGGTTTGTGTAGTCACTGACAAATTATTATAAAGAGCCTTTGAAAGCTACAGACTCCCCTAAACACCAATCTGATGCCTTGCCCATTTTAGCATTCTGTTGTAGAATGCATTGGCAGTTATTACTTTTTAATCATTTATGAATTGTCGATCAGCAAAACAATTTTCATACACAGGAAATGTTGATATTTTTTTTCTATACCTGTTATCATGACAAATGAAATGATAATCACTTAAAGTGGCTATCGTTTAAATTTATCCACTGAATTGGCTCTTGTGTCTATTTAAAAAATCCGTAAAGTCTGTGTCTCAGGGTCTCAACCTGTCTCAGAAGCTTAGAGATCAACTGGATATTTGTTTAGCGTTCAACCGCATCTGTGCATTCCCCGTTTCTGTAGATTACAGATTTTTACAGCATGCAGTTTGTGTATTAGGAGCATGCCCACTTTGCAGAATGTCCCAACATACTGCCTGTACAACAATCGGAATTGAAGGGTAGAGGATATGTCCCTTGAGTCCTAAGTGTTTGAGAATTGCGTTGATTATTCCAAAAGACTGAAATAAATTTGAGATTGAATTCTCAAATATTTATTTCATGAAAGTGATGACATTTATTAGGAGATGTGGTTCTCTGTTGTGAACTGCTTAGACAACACAAGTGAGGGACAGACCACTTGAGTAGCAACATTGTGACTGTGGTTTCCACAACTAAAATGTTATGCTTATTGAATTCAGTGGCCGTTCCCCTGATTGGCCATAACTTAGAATCAAAAATTCATAGAAATTTACGGTACAGAAGGAGGCCATTCAGCCCATCGTGTCTGTGCCGGCCGAAAAGGAGCTAAGCAGCCTAATTCCACTTTCCAGCTCTTGGTCCGTAGCCTCGCAGTTTACGGCACTTCAAGTGCCTGTCCAAGTACTTTTTTAATGTGATGAAAGTTTCTGCCTCTTCCACCCTTTCATGTAGTGAGTTTCAGAACCTCACCAACTTCTGGGTGCAAATACTTCTCCTCAAATCCTCTCTAATCCTTCTGCCAATTACTTTAAATCTATGCCCCTATGTTATTGGCCTCTGCTGAGGGAAATAGGTCCTTCCTATCCATTCTGTCTAGGACGCTCATAATTTTATATACCTCAACTAAACCTTCCCTCAGCCTCGTCTGTTCAAAAAACAACAACCTCAGCATATCCACTCATTCCTAGCTAAGATCCTTCAGTCCTGGCAACCTCTTCGTATATCTCCCCTGTACAATCTCTAGTGCAATCACATCTTTCCTGTAATGTGGTGACCAGAACTGTACACAGTAGTCGAACCATGGCTTAACTATTGATTTATACAGCTCTAGAATAACCTCCCTGCTCTTAGATTCTATGCCTCAGCTAATAAAGTAATGTATCTTGTATGCCTTCTAAACCACCTTATCTACCTGTCCTGCTGCCTTCAGGGATCTGTAGACATGTACTACAAGGACCCTCTGTTCATCTACACTTCTCAATATCTTACCAGTTATTTTATATTCCCTTGCCTTGTTAGCATTCTCCAAAAGCATTACCACACACTTCTCTGGATTGAATTCCAATTGCCACTTTTCTGCCCACCTGACCAGTCAATTGATATCTTCCTTAAGTCTACAGCTCTCTTCCTCCTTATCACCAAACGACCTATTTTTCTATCATCTGCAAACTTCTTAATCATGCCCCCTACATTTAGGTTTAAATCAAGGATATATACCACAAAAAGCAAGGGTTCTGGTACTGAGCCCTGTGGAATCGCACTGGAAACAGACTTGCAGTCAAAAAAACACCCAGTGACCATTACCCTTTGCATCCTGCCACTGAGCCAATTTTGGATCCAACTTTCCACTTTCCCTTGGCTCCTATGGGCTTTTACTTTTCTGACCAGTGTGCCATGTGGGACCTTATGAAAAGCCTTGCTAAAATCCATGTGGACTACATTAAATGTGATAACATCATCGAACCTTCTTGTTACCTCCTCATAAAATGCAATCACGTTAGTCAGACACGATCTTCGCTTAACAAATTCATGCTGACTGTACATGATGAGTCCATGCCTCCCTAAATTATGATTAATACTGCCCATCAGAATGTTTTCCAATTATTTGCCCACCAGTGAGTTTAAGCTGCCTGATCTGTAAGTACACAGTCTATTCCTTTCTCCCTTTTTAAACAATGGTACAATATTAGCAGTCCTCCAATGCTCCAGCCCCATGCCTGTAGCCAGAGAGGATTGGAAAATAATGGTCAGACCTTCCGTTATTTCCTCTCTTGCTTCCTTTAACAGTGTGGGATACATTTCATCTGGACCTGGTGACTTATCTACTTTCAAAGATGCTAAGCCACTTAATATTTCCCCTCTCACTATGTTTATCTCATCTAATATTTCACACTGCTACTCCTTTACTATAATGTCTGCATCGCCCCTCCCTTTTGTGAAGACAGATGCAAAGTATTCATGAAGAACCATACCCACGGCTTCTGCTTCCACACAGAGGTTACCTTTTTGGTCTCTAATAAGCCCTACTCGTTCCTTAGTTATCATCTTGCTCTTTATATATTTATTCACGGCCGCCCGCTGCTGCTCCCCCGCTCTGTGTCTCGGGCCAAGCGGCTATGAGGCCCGGCCCGAGTGACCCCAAATCACCTCCCGCTCCGGTGGGCCGATGCAGCTGCCCCGCTCGCTGTTGAGGAAAAGCAGGGGGAAAAATTACAGCGACGTTTCGGGAGGCTGACGGATTAGTTCCCGCCCATGATGCACCGATTGGTCAACCATCAGGTCATTGAACTGTAGGATTGGTCAACCATCACGTCACTGAACGTTAATGAGCGGTAAGATTGGTCATCCAGTAATGAGCGAATTTTTGAAAGTTTTTTGTATACTGTCCGAACAACTTTTGTCTGACCAACAAGTAAATACGCCTATGACACTCCCCTGATCATCAGCTTTCTACTGATATAACATATGTGTAGGTACGCTCTATAACTTTTGAGTGTATAGCGGACAGAGAGACATACAGACAGACAGACATACAGACATACAGACAGACATACAGACAGACAGACAGACAAACCAACTGCTTTATATATATCGATAGAGTTGCGCTGCTGGCAGTTGGAGAAGCCTAGGCCTCGGGCCTGGAAAAACGGTGAAAGGTAGGAAAATTATAGAGGTTAGAGAAAAGATTTACAAATTAATTAACTTTTTTTTAAAACAATTTGTGTTTTAGAAGCAACTTTTTTTTTGCTGGAAATGTAGATTTGAAAAGAAACACGCAGTAAGTGGGGAAAAAGAAATGAAAAGTTTGGAATCAAGATGGCGGCGACTCACCTCGGTTCAGAACGATAAGGCCCGCCCACACATGCACCGATTGGTCGACCGTCAGGTCACCGAAGTGTAGGATTGGTCAATCGTCCCGTCACTCAACTCTAGGAGGGCCCACCCGCACGCGCCAGGAACCTGCCACGCAGCGATTGGTCAACCGTCGGGTCGCTCGACCGTACGATTGGTCAACCTTAATGTCACTCTATTGCTAATGAGCAGACAATGAGATGCTAATGAGCAGAATTTTGAACATTTTTTGAATACCGCGGGCGCAATTTTTGTCTCACCGAAACATAAATACGCTTACGACCGTTCCGGAATCGTAAGCTTTCTTTTGATGTAATGCACGTGTAGGTACGCTCTATAACTTTAGAGTGTATAGCCGGACAAACACACCAAAGGACAGACAGACAGACAGACAGACAGACAGACAGACAGATGTATCCTTTTATTTATATATATAGACTAGATGGCGTGCCCGGCGGTGCCGAGGCTTTTTCGAGGGCATGTTGTTGTTGGAAGAGAGAGAGAGAGCGACTGGGGGGGAAGAGAGAGAGCGACTGGGGGGAAGAGAGAGAGCGACTGGGGGGAAAGAGAGAGAGCGACTGGGGGGGAAGAGAGCGAGCGACTGGGGGGGGAAGAGAGAGAGCGACGGGGGGAAGAGAGAGAGCGACTGGGGGGGAAAGAGAGAGAGCGACTGGGGTGGAAGAGAGAGAGTGACTGGGGGGGAAGAGAGAGAGCGAATGGGGGGGAAGAGAGAGAGCGACTGGGGGGGAGAGAGAGAGCGACTGGGGGGAAGAGAGAGAGCAACGGGGGGGAAGAGAGAGAGCGACTGGGGGGGAAGAGAGAGAGCGACTGGGGGGGAAGAGAGAGAACGACTGGGGGGGGAAGAGAGAGAGCGACTGGGGGGAAGAGAGAGAGCGACTGGGGGGGAAGAGAGAGAGCTACTGGGGGGGAAGAGAGAGAGCGACGGGGGGGAAGAGAGAGAGCGACTGGGGGGGAAGAGAGAGAGCGACTGGGGGGGAAGAGAGAGAACGACTGGGGGGG
The DNA here is from genome assembly GCF_052327205.1 of Somniosus microcephalus. NCBI lineage: Eukaryota > Metazoa > Chordata > Chondrichthyes > Squaliformes > Somniosidae > Somniosus > Somniosus microcephalus. The sequence continues at coordinate 188,459,149 of NC_140992.1, forward strand.
GGAAGAGAGAGAGCGACTGGGGGGGAAGAGAGAGAGCGACTGGGGGGGGGGAAGGTGGCCTGATGGACACCTGCAAAGGGAGGAAGAAGGTAAGCTCTCCCACCCCCTCACTCTTTCCCTCCCTGTCCCACCCCTTCACTCTTTCCCTCCCTCACCCTCTCTCTCCCTCCACCATCTCTCCCTGCTTTACTCTCCCTCCCCCTGTCTCTCCCTGCCCTCCCCCCTCTTCCCCCTCTCCCTCCCCCACCCTCTCTCGGTCCCCTCCCCCCACCCTCTCTCGCTCCCCTCCCCCACCCTCTCTCTCTCTCTCCCCCCTCCCCCATCCTCTCTCTCTCTCTCCCCTCCCCCACCCTCTCTCTCTCCCCTCCCCCACCCTTTCTCTCTCTCCCCTCCCCCCACCCTCTCTCTCTCCCCTCCTCCCTCTCCCCATCCTCCTCCCTCTCACCACCTCCCTACCCCCTCCTCCTCCCTCTCACCACCTCCCTACCCCCTCCTCCTCCCTCTCACCACCTCCCTACCCCTTTCCTCCCTCTCCTCCCCCCTCTCCCTCTCCCCTGCACGAGCCCTCATCCCCCGCTCCAATCCCTCTTTCCGCACCGGGGCCCGGGCCTCGGCACCTGGATGAACGCGTTCCCTCGGCCGTCACCCTGATGCCGTTGGCCGAGGCGAACACCCGCAAAGACCTGGCCCAGCCGAGTCCAGCGCCCCGGTCAGCTCGAGGTCCGCAGCCGCTGTTCAGCTGCAGGCCACAAAGCACCCGAGCCCAGCGCCGGCAATGGCTCCACGGAGCTCCGTGCCGCCCCACGCACTGACATGGCCCCGCCCTCCCAAGCTGGCTTGAAGAGCACCGATTGCAGCTGTGAGAGACGGCCGGCGGGCCTGGTTGCCGGGGTAACCCTTCCCGCTCTCCAAGCCCCACCCGAGATCAGCACTCCCGACAGCCCTGCCCCCCCCGCCCGAGCCGAGCGGGGAACAGAGAGAGACGCCGCATCTCAGCTGCTCCTGCTGCGCGCGCACCCTTTACTAAGGTAGCGGCGCTCGGCTGAGTCCCGCCCCTCCAGCCTTCACAAAGATGGCGGCGATCGGGGGCCGCTTGTTGACTGGGGCCGGGACGTGCCTAGCTCGGGCGTGGGTGCGGAGGAGAGGCCACGGCTTCGAGGCCTACCTGGAAAAACGGGGAAAGGTAGGAAAATTAATGAGATTAGATAAAAGATTTAGAAAGTAATTAACTTTTTAAAAAAATAATATGTGTTTTAAAAGCAACGTTTTTTTGAAAGTTGCAGAAAGCGGGAAATAGAAATGAAAAGTTTGGAATCAAGATGGCGGTGACTCACCTCGGTTCAGAACGATAAGGCCCGCCCACACACGCACCGATTGGTCGACCGTCAGGTCACCAAAGCGTAGGATTGGTCAATCGTCCCGTCACTCGACGTAGGAGGGCCCGGCCGCACGCACCAGCAACCCGGCGTACGATTGGATGACCTCGAGGTCACTCTGTCGCTAATGAGTGGATAATGAGATGCTAATGAGCAGAATTTTAAACGTTTTTCGGATACCGCGGGCGCGATTTTCGTCCGGCCGAAACGTAAATACGCTTACCACCGTTTTGGAAAGGTAAGCTTTCTTTCGACGTAACGCACGCGTAGGTACGCTCTATAACTTTCGAGCGCATAGCCGGACAGACGCACACGTGAGGACAGACAGACAGAAGGACAGACAGATAGACAGACAGACAGAAAGAAGTATCCATTTATATATATAGATAATACATCTTTGGAGTTTCCTTGATTTTACTTGCAAATATTTTTTTCATTCCCTCTCTTTGATTTCCTAATTTCCTTTTTAATTTCACCCTGCACTTTCTATACACCTCAAGACTTTCTGCAATATTGAGCTCTTGGAGCTGAGAAAAGCTTCCGTTCTTTGCCTTATCCTACCCTTAATGCATCTTGACATTCAGGGGGCTCTAGATTTGGGAGTCCCACCCTTTTTCTTTGTGGGAACATATTTGCTCTGAAACCACACTATCTCCTCCTAGGATGCCTCCCACTGCTCTGACACTAACTTACCTTCAAGTAGCTGTTTCCAGTCCACCTTTGCTAAATCACATCTCAGCTTTGTAATATTGACCATTCCCCAATTGAGAACTATTACTATCTTTCTTTGTCCTTTTCCATCACTACAGTAAATCTAATTAAATTATGATCATTACCACCAAAGTATTCTCCCACTGAATACCTCTTCCACCTGCCCAGCTTTATTCCCTAAACTACGTCCAGAACTGCCCCTTCTCTTTTTGGGCCTGCTACGTACTGGCTAAACAATTTCACCTGAGCGCATTTTAACAATCCTACGCCCTCTATACCTTTTACACCGATTCTATCATAGTTAGTAATAGTACAGTTGAAATACCCTACTTTCAATGCCCTATTGTTTTTGCACTTCTCAGAAATTTGCCAACACGTTTGCTCTTCTATCTACCTCTGACTGGGGGACTATAGTACAATCCCAGCAGTGTGATTGCCCAATTTTGTTCTCCAGTTCAACCCATTTAATGATCCTTCTAACATATCATCCCCCCTCACAGCTGTAATTGTTTCTTTAACCGATATTGCGAACCCCCTCCTTTTTTATCCCCTTCTCTATCTCGTCTGAACACGATGTAACCAGGAATGTTGAGCTGCCATTCCTGCCCTACTTTAAGCCATGGCTTAGTAATAGCTATGATATCATACTTCCACGAGTCTAACTGTGCCCTCAGCTCATCTCCCGTATTTGCTACACTCCTTGCATTGCAGTATATACTACTAAGCACTGCCAAATTCCCTTGTTGTCTATTTTCTAGCCGTTGTGTACTCTGCATTCCAAACTTGCTCACTATTTTCCAGCCTGCCATTTCTAGCATTGCTTCTCTCACTTCTGAATCTATGCTCACGTTCCGATCCAATTGCCAAGCTAGTTTAAACCTCCCTAACAGCATTAGCAACAAACCCTCTCCTCAACCCCCAACCCGGCAAGTATATAGGGACCAACCCTGTTGAGGTGCAACCCATCCGGCTTGTATAGGTTCCACCTACGCCCAAACTCATCCCAATGCCTCAAGAATCGAAAGCTCTCCAACCTGCATCATCTCTCCTGCTGCGCATTCATCTGCTCTATCCTCCTATTGCTGCACTCAGTACCGTCTGGTAGCTGGATTAATACAGACATTACAACCTTTGTGGTCCTGCCTATTAATATCTTACCTACATCCCTAAAATTAGCTTGCAGGACCCCATCCCTCTTTCTACCTATGTCATTGGTACCGATATGGATCACGACCTCTGACTAGTCACCCTTCTCCCTCAAAATGTCCTGCTGTCCGTCAGTGACATCCTTCAACCTGGCACTAGGGAGGCAACATATTATCCTTGAATCGCATCAGCAACTGCAGAAACGCCTGTCTGCTCCCCTAACTATTGAATCCCTTACCACTATTAGTTTGCTTACCTTCCAACCCCCGCCCCCATCCACACTCTCAATACAGGTGAGCAGCCCATGCAATGGACTTGGCTCTGGCTGAACTCCCCAGAGGAATAATTGTCCCCTCCAATATTCAGAACTGAATACCGGTTATAGAGTTAGAAGCACTCAGGGGACTCCTGCACTACCTGCCTGGTTCTGCTTGTCTGTCTGGCGGTCACCCATTCCCTCTCTGCCTGCACACTCTTAAGCTGCAGGGGGACCGCCTCCTGAAACGTGCTATCCATGTAGCTGACTGCCTTGTGGATGCACTACAGGGACGCCAGATAATGCTCAAGTCCAACAATGGGGAGCTCGAGCTCCTCCAGCTGACGACATGTTCTGCACACATGGTTGTCCAGGACCAGAGAAGCATCCTGGACTTCCCACATAGCACAGGATTCAGCAGGACTGAAGTGGCCAGCCATACCTCTATTTATAAGACCAATAACTATACTTTGTATTTTAAAGCACGCCCCTAACTTAGATAGCATCAAAGACAAAGGCAATGCTCACCAACCAATCACCTACCTGCTGTCTTGTGACTCCACTTTCGTGTTTCTGCCTGTGCTTAGCTTAGCTCTCTTGCACTCGAGTCGTCCTTTTACCTGTCTCTGATCTTGCTTAGCTCACCTATCCCCCTCTCGGGCCCTTCTTTTATCCACCTCTGATCTTGCATCTTCAATAGACTGGCAACATTTTACAGAAATGGTGTAACTGGCTGAAAGACTAAGGCAATCGATGTGAAATTCCATTGGTTGTAAGACGGCATATGCACTAAAGGACCAACGTTTTATGCTTGTGCTTCGGGCATAGGCCTAGAGAGATTATTGTGAAATTGTGCACCTCAACTCCATAGTGATGGTGTGGAGATGCCGGTGTTGGACTGGGATGAACAAATGTAAGAAGTCACACAACACCAGGTTATAGTCCAACAGCTTTATTTGAAATCACAAGCTTTTGGAGCGCTGCTCCTTCGTCAGGTGAAGTGGAGAGATGCATAAAGACACAGCTTATATAGTCAGAGAATAATGTCAGATGTTTACAGGTAATCTTTCTAACTGCCATTAATCACACCTCGGCAGAGAGATAATCACAGCAAACAAAGGTGTGAATGGCGTCCAAGCAGGTCAGTCAGAAAAACATTACATCAAAGAACAATGAGGTGGGGTCACAAGGGGTCAAATGTTGCAGATGCTGGTGTCTGTATGAAAAACAAAAAAAAACAGACAAAAAACATTTTTTTTGCTGGAAATCACAGCAGGTCCGGCCGCATCTGTGCAGAGAGAACAAGCCAACGACGACACTCGTGTCTGGATGACCCCACATCAGGTGGGGTTACATGTAGCATCACATGAACCCAAGATCCCGGTTGAGGCCGTCCTCATGGGTGCGGAACTTGGCTATCAGTTTCTGCTCGACGATTTTGCGTTGCCGTGTGTCTCAAAGGCCGCCTTAGTGAATGCTTACCCGAAGATCAGAGCCTGTATGTCCTTGACTGCTGAAGTGTTCCCCAACTGGGAGGGAACACTCCTGCCTGGCCATTGTTGTGCGGTGTCTGTGCATCCGTTGTCGCAGTGTCTGCATGGTCTCGCTGATGTACCATGCTCCGGGGCATGCCTTCCTGCAACGTATGAAGGAGCAGCGCTCCGAAAGCTTGTGATTTCAAATAAAGCTGTTGGACTATAACCTGGTGTTGTGTGGCTTCTTACAACTCCATAGTGCCCAATCATTGTAAGAAGTAGAACAGTTACAGTTACATGCTTTAAGGCAGATATTGGCTGACAACGGGGGAAACGGTAATGGGTACCTAACGGTAAAAAAGGGCATGTAGTTTTGTTGGTGGAGCAGGCTAACAACCAGAACAATAGTGGTAAGTTGTGATCTGATGGTTTGAAAGGGAACAAGGGCAGTTCAGGTCCTATTCCTCTGGGCCAACATCTCCTACAAAGCTGCTAGAACTTGCTCCCCATTGCTGCCAGCTCTCAACAGCATCCAATAGTGCACAGGTCTGTTTCCCCAATGCTCCCATACCTCTGCACATTCCTGTTGGTCCCTACGGTTCCCCTTATCGGGGTTTATGAACACACTCTAAGATATTGAGATCCCCTTTCACTGCTCCCAAAACCTTCAACCACATTTCCAGAGCTTCCTGTTCCTTGAACTGCCATGATTATTGCTAGACCATGAATGAAACCCAACATCTATCTCACAATGATCAGAGTATGCCTGGTCTCGCACCATTATTGCCAGAAACAATCTAGTGTTTCCAGACTAATTGGGCACTCTCTCAATGCTCTCAGACTCCGAGACACTCAAATTACAGCTAGGCCCCATTCGTTAATTTAAAAACCCTAATATTCTAAATGCTCGCAGATTCTAGGGCTGCTTGAATGCTGCTTAATCAGATTCCATTCTAAAGCTTAAAAACCTCCATTAGACAGCTGGGTGGGGGGGAAATTCGTCCCCTTAGCGCCTCCCATTAGCGCCAGTAGATGGTGCTAATGGGGTGTTAGACCAGTATAGCTGGGGTGAGGTGAATCCAGTGCTGCATGCCATATCACCCCCCCCCCCGCCACCCACCACAGTGCCGCTGGTAAGAGGTATCGCCGGGAACATCAATGCCAGGTATATCAAGACATCAGTGAGTGTGCAATGCTCACTGACTGCCCGATTTGGTAAGTTTCTTCTTGCCACCTACCTCAGCACCAGGAAGCCGGCTCCAGGAACAATGGCCCAGAAATTCAGGTCGGGGGCTTCCCGCGGGTGCAAGCCCCCGACCTGCACTTAACTACCGTGTTGGCCGTTGAGCTTCGAGCCCCCGTGGAATTGCAATCCTGGGCCTCCTCCAACTGCCGGTGCGCAGTGCTTGCGTATCCCAGGGGCGCAGTTAGTTCGAAGCATCCCCTGGGATCTCATGGGCCATAGAGAGCCAATGGTAGCAGTGAATGCTTCATTCAGAAATTTGACAGGAAGACCTGTCAAACCTATAAATACTATAAGCAACAAAACATCACTAAATCTTCAAATAAATAAAAAAAATCACGTTTATAAAATAAACTATAAATTACATGAAATAACTATTTTAAACAATAATTTAAATTTTTGAAAAAATTAATTACATTTTCTAACGGGGCTAAAAATAAACTTACCTTTCTTTAAAGTATTTAAAAATAATAATACTGTGGAAAAAATGTTTTAATATTAATTAATTCACCACTTACCTTGTAAAAAGCAGGCCTTGCGACTGCTTTTTGCATGTCTAACTTCTGGAGACTTACCTTCCCGGGAAAACCTGCAAAAAAACGTAAGTTCAATGCGCACGGGCTGCCTCTCCTGCACACGCATTCGAATTCTGAACCCCTTCTTTCAGTGGAACGGAAGTGCCGGTTTCCCGCGCATGCGCAGTGTATGCACGAAACCGGCACTTCCATTGGGCTTACGGGTGAGTACCCCATGCGTACTCACCCGTGGAGACCCGAATTTCTGGGCCATAAAGGGATCATCAGTAATGACTCGCAGATATCAGGTTAGTACAGTTTTAGTGGTTTCTTGTCAGTTTCACCCACTGCAACAGTTTCATTCAGTAATTTGAAGGTTCGTTTTTATCAGGTTTCTTCTGGCAACTAAATATAAGCTACATTTATTCTTCAAAGATTCAAACTGTACACTTAGTAACATTAATGGGGGCTGTACTGGCATGCCACCTCGCCCTCCAGGATCTACAGCAGAGAGAGCATAGGCGGCGAGAAATATGGGAATACATGCGCAGAGACTTGAGGAAGAACATCAGGGCTCGCACCAGGATGACTTACCCTCTGAGGCTATTTCAAGAGCACTTCTCCTACCTTCAATTAATCGAGGAGCAGTGTATTAGATGCTCCGCCTCACCAAGGAGGTGGTCACTGAACTCTGCCACCTCCTCCAACCAGACATCCAGCCGCACACCAGGATGGCTTAAAGCCCACGTTCCTTTTGCTCACCACATCCCCATCATTCCATCCCTCTCACAGGTCATATGACAGTGCAAAGCTGAAATGACAGACACCACAAAAGAATGGTAAGTGAAATAATACATTTATCAAAAATCAGTGAACACATTTTTACACCAAAAATATTAACTATTGAACCATGTGCAATCCCTTAGTTCCTGTCGTTACTGTGCCTTTGCCTACTCTAGTGGTCCAATGACGTGTTGGCCCAATGGCTGCAGCAGGGCTCGTGGAAGGCTGCTGAGTGTCCATGCAGGAGACTTCACATGGCTTTGCAGGATGCCCTTGACCAGCTCTGGATCTGCAAGGCGTGGCTAAGACTACACCACCTCAGCACGGGGTGGCAATGGTCTGGGCTGGCTGGATGACAGGCAGTGACAAGGGACATGGCAGAGTGGTAGTGCTGGGAGCAGGAATGCTGTTATCCTGAGAGACGACAGCAGGCTCCTGCTCCACTGACCCACTGCCAATCCCCGGGGCAGCACCTCAGCAACCCTAGCAATCTGTTGGAGCACAGATTGCTGATCTGCTGCAACACCATGAAAGCCCCGGTCAATGGTGGTAGACCAAGCCATGATGGCAGCAGTCAGAGGTTGCATGGTGTCACGCTGAGACTGCATGAGAGCAGTCTCAAATTGGATGCCACTAAGCAAAGAATGCATCAAAGCACTAAGACATTGTCTCACTTCCGCCTGTGCTGCAATGTGAGCTGCCAGATCACCCATCGCAAGCGGCATCAGGTCTGGGTCACCATGGGCTCTGTGGGAGTCTGCCATCCTTTGCAGACTGGAAATGATGGGCTCCATGTTGTGCGCAGAGCCTTGTGAAATGTTGGAGGTGACGTCTCCACACTCCTTACCATTGTCGAGAGGCTCTCGGGCACCCTTGCCACTGCAGCTATCACCTCTGTGTGCATGCCCAACACCCTCATTCTAAAGGCCTCCCATTCGATGTCCTCAGCTGAATGCTGTGCAGCAAAACTCACTCGCCCTCTGGGGAGCTGGCACCAGAGTTATCCTTTTCCCTTGGCCTTGTGACAGCCCACTCATCCCCAGTCCCTCATCCTGTGCAGATCCCGCTATTATACTAGCGTCTAAAGAACACGTAGCACCAATATATTAGCTGATGTCTGCAGGTGAGAGATGCATTGATGCAGTTTGTTCTTCCTCCTCTTCTCCCACCTCACTCTCTGCAGTGCCCTCAGGTACAGGCTGCTCAGGTGTTTGCTGATTATCTGAAAGCATAAAGGAAAAAGAGTCGGGTTATGGTGAGGGGAGAACGGCATAAAGGGAGAAATGCATACATTCAGCGTGATTAGCTGGAAAGTGCAAAACGCTTGTGGGGTGAGGGGGAAGTGGGATGTGAGAAGAAGGAGTAGGGATGCACATACCATTGTTGTACCAAAGGGGGGTCAACGTGGGAGGTGGCCATGGCGCCCACTACCTGGTGCCCAATGATCTGCAGCATTCGATTCTCCAGTGCAAACAGTGGTTGGGAGTCGGCTTGTCCCCGGACTGTGCGCTTCTGCTCCCTCCTGTTGTGAGCCACCTTGGCCTGCAAGAGATAGGAAAGTGCGTGAGTGAGTGTGGAGCAATATGTTTGAGTTATGTACCTGCCATAGTTGAATAGCTGTGATTGTGTGCAAGGTGTCAGATGTGGGTGAGTGTTGGTAGTTAGGGATTGTTGGTGGGTGAGTGCTGGGTGTGGTGCTTTGGGCAGTGTGTGAAGATTATGGTACAGATGGTGGTATGTACCATTTGTTGAAGCACTCACTCAACCTGACCACTGGAGTGAGGTCATTAGATTTCTTCCTGCACTGCTTGTGGGTCCTGGGGACCACAGTGCTGCCCAAGATGTGCTGCACTACTTCCGTCCACATGGTGTAGGCCTCCTGCCACTTGTCGTGTATAACACCACCCTCCATCTCACCTCAGCGAAAACCAATGCCTTCAATGTTTCATCAGAGAACCTGCAGACTCTCTCCCTGGGGCGTGGACCTGCCATAAGCACACCTGGTTAAGTATTCCAGCTCCCTCTCCTTCTCCTTCTCCTTGTTCTACTTCTGCTTGCTAAGGCAGCTGCACAGCCAGCAATAGTGAGAATGAGGTGCAGCAGCATCAACGAACCTCGCCTTCAAGTAGGGAAAAAAGCCTCTGGCAATAATGATTTGTGATTAGACTGCTCCTGATATTGGTCCACCCTTCAAATCTAATGCCAATGAGCTTGGGTTATAAGACTTGATTTAGGACTCCAATTATTTTATTGAGCAGTGAGCATGAATGTTGCATGCAGTCTAAAGCATTTGCACCTGGCACTAATTTCCCAACTTTTCTACTGACACTGCCCATTACTTGCTATAACGAATTTCTAACCCTTTTTTTTAGAGAACACCCAATTCAGTGAGCTACGCTATGGAGGGTCCATTAGTGTTTAATGAAATAGATGTGGTGCCATTACTCTGAAATAAACAAACCACAATGCACTCGAGACAATCATTTGTTTCATTAGAAATGGAACATGTTGACCCAGATATTCCGCTCGCAGCCCTCCCACGGGCGGAGGGCTGCGATTTGGAAAAATCTCCGCCTGGACCTGAGGGCTCCCGGGAAGCGCAGAGTTCCATTGTCGTGCCTCTTCAAACTGCCGGTGTGCACGGCACGCGTATCCCAGGGACGCAGGTATTTTGCACTGTCCCTGGGATCACGTGTGCCATGGGGAGCCAATCAGAGCAGGGAATCTCCACTCATAGGTTTGACAGGAGGACCTGTCAAATCTATGAATAGAGATGACCCCAAAACATAAGTAAGACTTCAAATACTTTTTTTCAATAATCACATTTTTAAAATGACTATAAATGACATAAATTAACTATTTTAAACAATAATTTTGATTTTTGAAAAAGATAATTAAAGTTTTTAACGGGGCTAAAAATAAACTTACCTTTCTTTAAAGTATTTAAAAATGATAAATCAGTGGAAAAAATGTTTTTTATTTACTTTCTTCAACTCTTAGCCTGGTAAACGCAAGCCTTGCGCCTGCTTTTACAGGTGCAAGAATTGTACGTGCTTGGTGCGGGCGGAGGGTCTCCAAAAAATGGAACTCTCCACCCGCAGAGGCCGGTGTGCAGCACAGCCGGAAGATCTGTCAAGAGCTTTCTTGACAGATCGGATATGCCGGTTTCGAGCGCATGCGCAGTGCATGCATGAAACCGGCATTTCCGTTGGCCCTACGGGTGAGTACACAGCGCGTACACACCCGTAGGGAACGGAATTTCTGCCTTGTGGTGTTTTGTTTTCGTATGCTATTACCATATTTTGGCAACCAATCCTATTGATGCTTACGGAATTTCCAGTTGATTGAGTCAAATTCACGTAAGACAACTTCTAAATAAATGGACAGGCGCTGCACTTAACAGAACTGTGGAATAACTTTACACTCCCATCCCAAATTTGTTGCCCAGACTGTTCAAAGTCACCTCTTATGGTACATTTATGTTGGCCTGTAATTTCCGATAGGAGGCTTCCTGCGTGTGGTTGCCTCCTATCGGGAAAAAAATCTATGCCCTTACCTGAGGGCATGATGTGGAGATGCCGGTGTTGGACTGGGGTGGACAAATGTAAGAAGTCACACAACACCAGGTTATAGTCCAACACCTGATGAAGGAGCAGCGCTCCAAAAGCTTGTGATTTCAAATGAAGCTGTTGGACTATAACCTGGTGCTGTGTGACTTCTTACATTTACCTGAGGGCTCCTGAGGGCTCCCGAGGTCCAACCATTTCCGATCCTGGGCCTCACCACCACGAAATGCGCAGGGCCCACGTATCCCAGGGGCGCATGCTGTTCGGAACGTCCTTGGAATCACGTGGGCCAGGTGAGCAAACGAAAGAAGGGAATCCACCTTCATACTTTTGACAGATAGATCTGTCGAAAGTATGAATGGGGATCACTGAAAAAAGATGCTAAATTTTTTTTAAAAACCATCGCGTTTTTAAAATGAGTTAAAATGACATTAAAGTAAATACTTTAAACAAAAATATAATTTTTTGAAAAAATAAATAAAGTTTTTACAGGGCTAAAAATAAACTTATCTTTTTAAAAATATTTTTAAATTATAAATGAGTGAAAACATTTTATTTTACCTTTTTAAACTCTTATGCTGGTAAAAGCAGGCCTTACACCTGATTTTACCAGGCGCAAGATTTTTAAGTGATTTCAGCGGGCGGAGGTTCCGCAGAAAGCTGAACTCTGCGCCAGCTGAGCCCTTCTCCAGGGCAGGCATTCGATCTGTCAAGAGAATTCTTGACAGATCGGAAATGCCAGTTTTCAGCGCATGTGCTTCACATGCCTGAAACCGGCATTCCCGATGTCCCTACGGAGGTGAACACACCTCGTACACACCCGTAGACATCTGAAAATACGGGCCATTACACTTGTAGCGACATGCACGCTGCAGTTAAAATACAAATGCAGCCGGAAATCAGATTCAGAACCCTTAATTTGCAGCCAGCAGCAAAGTGAAGGCGTTCGTTGCTGGCCCCAAAGTACACTTAGCGTTAAGATCTCACGATCCTTTTGTCGGGAACTTCGGGTCTTCCGACCTTCAATTCAAATCAACGGAGGTTAATGGGGATCCCCTTGTGCTAACTGCTGTGACGTCAAGAGGCTTTCTAACCACCCAATCAAAACGTAGAATTCTGACAGGATTAAGGTGATTGGCAGAAGAACCAAAGGCGACATGAGCAAAAGCTTTTTTACGCAGCGAGTGGTTAGTATCTGGAATTCACTGCCTGAAAGGGTGGAGGAAGCAGATTCAATTGTGGCTTACAAAAGGGAATTGGATAAGTATCTTAAGAAAAAACATTTGCAAGACTGCGGGGGAAAGGGCGGGGCTATGAGACTAGCTTAAGTGCTCTCGCAGAGAGCTGGCATGAGCTTGACGGGCCTCCTTCTGTGCTGTAACCATGCTATGATTCTATGATTCTTTGACAGCGAACAAGGAAGTGAGCAAGCTCTTAAAATTCCAGCTTTTTAAACATTTTAGAGAGAGCAAAACAAAGATTGTGGCTCTCAAATGGGGAAAAGGCGAACCTGAAATAAAGATAGACAAACTTTAAAAATCATTTTGAAAATATTTCTTGGAAAATTTCTTTAACATTTTTATTTTTATTAATATGGAAACATTTCACACTGCACAACATTAAAATCAGTTTTTCAGGCTTTAACATTTGTTTAGCATTAATAATGCTGTTAAAACCCCAGTTGCACCTCATCCCTTTAGGCTTAACATTTAGTGGGGAATTTAACAGCGTATTTACTGCGGATGAGCCAAAGTTTTCATCGATTTCCCTGATTTGGCTGATTACAAAAATTGCCGGATCTATGGGGGGGGGGGTGGGGGCGGGGGGAGTCACAGCACTGGCAGTTTCGGAGCTGTGAATGGCTGACGGCAACTTCGCCAAATCCCAAAGCTGCACCAGTTTGTAAGCGGAATGAGGGCGAATGCTGCCAGTTCGCCAAAATAGGAAAGTCAAATTCTTGGCCAATGGTATAAATTCTTCTTCTGCGGTAGCGAATAAACGGCTGAAAGCTCGACAGCTGCCCATTTTGCAATCTGCCCGATTTTCCTTTGCATTTACTTCAATGGAATAATAATCAAAATGGAATGTCGATTCACTTCTGCCGAATTTGCGCAGCGGCACAAGCCAAATTTATACCCCAATTCGTCACTGGGTGCATTTTTAGTTTCTACAATAAGAAAAATCGTACAGGGTGTGTAATAGGTGCGCGACCTATCACCACATATTTTGCTCCCCCACTAAGTTTGGATTTCACTCCCTCAGTTGCTGTCGGATCAAAGTGACTGCTGCAGTAGATCGCAGCCCACAGATTCAATCCAGTCTTCTGTGGTTTTCATCCCAAAGGGCAAATTGAGCAAGGATTAGGGAGGAAAATATATAATTGGATCTAAAATTGTGCACTTATTGGCTGGGGTTAAGGATAAACCCATTTTAACCACTTCAAATTTCCCGAAACTATTTTGTGTGTATATTTGGTGGTACTACGATTCCAATAAACAACATAATTAGGGTATGATTTTGGACATATAAATATGCCCGCTAGACTGAAAACGAACTCGGAACTCATTGCCTTCTATTCCCGTTGGTGGTGTTCGGCCGCGATTCTGCTCGTGGAGGCGGGTTGGCGTCGGGAACCGAGCTTGGCGAGTTGCGGACCCGCAGTCAGCTCCAGCCGGCCTTTTGACACAATTTTTGTTAAATTGGGCTAATTGAGCCCGCCCTGTGGGTTCCCCCCCACCCCCCTCATCACAAGATGCGGGTCTGTTTAGCTGCTCAGCTGACGCGTGTGCAGCCGGAGTAATTAAGGGGACCATTCCACAGTTACATCTGAAGTCGATTATGCTGCTCTTGACTGCTGCTGGTGCGCAATATGTCTGCAGAGGGAAAGCAGGCAGCTCCCCTGTTCAATGTGGAATTCCTGCATGTTCATGCTGAGGGAGTCAGAGCTCCTGAGGTTCTGTACATGGGAGATGGAAGAAGGAAACCTCCTCAGCAGATGAAGGCAGCCTGGCTGCGAATACCTGGGGAAGTCAATGCCAGGTCAATCGTAACACGCACCTGGATTTACCAAAAGAGGAACACGCACCTGGATTCAATGCAGGGTGAGGTTAATTGATCTCCTGCGCCCATGAAAAGTGAGTATAAAAGCACAATTTCCTTAATTCTGCTGTGCCTGTCATCACATCCCCATCACTCTGCATTGTCAACCCTACCACTGTACATCCTCATACAACCCAGCATCACTTGCATCACCATCACCATCAACCTTCCCTCTTTCCCTATGTACAGAATCACTACCCCCATCTAATTTTGCACCCCTCACACCCACTTTCATGGTCATGCAATGAAAACAACTAGCAACTCAAAAGGAGGGAACTTGGTAATGGGAACCCACTCCATCGTAGTCTCCCTCCAAACACCTATCCCATCCACGCTATACACTCATTCCATCACTCTCACTGAAAATCCAAATCCTTCCCTCATTGCAGGAGAAAAGAGCCCACAATAAGAGGGAGAGGGGGAGAAAAGGAAAAGGACCACCATCTGTGGTGCAGCTGACCAACGCTGAGTAGGCAGCTCTAGACATTACTGGAAGTCCTGAGGAGCTTGAAGTGGGGGACGGAGGGAGAGGCTCAGTAGAGCAACCTGGAGACAGAATTATTTCCCAGATATCTGATTTGGCATTCATCAGTGACGAATATGGAATCTGATATTCATATAAATGTAGACATAATCATATGCATGCAAACTACATATCACATGTGTAACTCATGTCTTTACTCTCCCACAGGACCATCAAGAGCCACCCTGCCTACTGTCCTGGAAGACGAGCAGGAAGCCTCTTCAGCAGAATCTCCATCCTCTGAGGAGCATCCACAGCAGAAAAGAGTGCACCCAGCACCAACGCAGAGACGCACACCTCGGTGGGTAGTTTGAGACATAGAGTAATATTGTCACCTGGCGTTTCACAACTCACAAGTGAGCAAGAGCAGATGGTGGAGACAGGGACAGCAGTAGAGAATCCTCGTCAGAGGCCACAGGGCGCCCCAAGCTCTGCTCAGCTGCATGCAGATGCTGAGCCTCTGGGCCGTCCAGAAGGAGAGCAGTACTGGAGCTTCAGGAACACGTGTAGGGGGCCATTACTGGCTTTGCAAGCACAGTGACTGCGAGTGTGCAGAGAATAAAGGAGTCCATCTCAAACATGAGTAATGCAATTGCACACGCAATGGTGAACGTGGGTTCTGCAATGGAAAGGAAGGCAACCTCCATGGAGGACATCATTCACCAGAATCAAATCAACATGGTGACGCTTCTAGGTAGGTGGTTAGCTATGGAGGATAGAAGGGCATCTATCATGGAGAGGAACCAGAGGTATATGGATGTCCCCGTTATGTGGACTGTCAGTACAGAGATGGGTGCACATGGTGCAACTCATGTGCAGCAAGGTGCTATCTAGCTACTTGATAGCTGAGAGGTGCGGGTGGCCCATGAGAGGGATGATGGGGTAGGGTACATGAGTGTGAGGGCTCCTCTCCAAGCACTCCAACTTCCATCCCATTGTCAACCCCTCGGTCAGAGCCCCAGATAAGCACCCAAGCAGTGATGGCCGAGTTTTCCCCTGTGCAGCCACAGGAGGAGCAGACATTGGCGGGGCCTTCACAGGCTCCAAAGCCCAGAAGACGACGCCAAAGACGTCTAAGCAGGCGCTGCAGGGAGGTGAACAGGCTGTCTCTACATTTGCTGAAGCCACAGGGGGAGCATAATGTAGAATTATGCGTAAGAGACAGATGACACGTAAATAAGCACAAGGGTACTCATTTGTGTGTTCTGATAGATTTAATTGTGAAGTTTCTGTTCTTTTCTTATATTGGATTAAATTTACATTGAATGAAGGATTGACATCGTTGCCATATGTGTCTTGACAATTTGAGATGGCACAGTGAAGGGTACGTGCACCTTTGAAATCTAGCAATGCAGGTGACAGTGGATATAAAGTGAACACCACATACTTGCAGCCTAAACACAGGCCAGAATTTTGCCAGCACTTAAAGGGCGGGTTTGGAGGAGGGTCAGCGGTTAAAGTCGTTATGTTTGACAGGGGGTTCCGAACCAGAGTGCAGGGCTGATCAATCACGGCCGAGGCAAATGCTGAAAATTTGAAGTAAACCATTCAGAAAGTTGTTTCATCGATGCAACCATCAGCCTCTTCAAATAGTGGTCCCCAAACACCGGGCCTCCCTAACAATGCCTTTTCTTTATTTGTTCATGGGATCAGGGCGTCGCTGACAATGCCAGCATTTATTGCCCATTCCTAATAGTCCTTGAGAAAGTGGTGGTGTACCATCTTCTTGAATTGCTGCAGACCGTGTGGTGATGGTACTCCCACAGTGCTGTTAAGGAGGGATTTCCAGGATTTTGACCCAGCGACGATGATGGATTGGTGATATACTTCCAAGTCAGGATGGCATGTGACTTGGAAGGGAACTTCTAGGGGGTGGTGTTCCCATGCGACTGCTGTCCTTGTCCTTCTAGGTGGAAGAGGTTTGGGAGGTGCTGCCGAAGAAACCTTGGCGAGTTGCTGCAGTGCATCTTGTAGATGTTACACACTGTAGCCACGGTACATCAGTGGTGCAGGGAGTGAATGTTTAAGGTGGTGGATGGGGTGCCAATCAAATGGGCTGATTTTTCCTGAATGGTTTAGAGCTTCTTGAGTGTTTTTGGAGATGCACTCATCCAGGCAACTGTAGATTATTTTATCACACTCCTGATTTGTGCCTTGTAGATGGTGGCAAGGCTTTGGGGACTCAGGATGTGAGACACTCACCGCAGAATACCCAGCCTCTGACCTGTGCTTGTTGCCACAGTATTTATGTGGCTGGTCCATCTGGTGTATGTGCCTTTAAGAGCCCCCTGTGTACTGTAATGCCGGTAATGGCCACTCGGGCTATATAAGCCTGTATATTGTCTTGTATCTGTTAGTTCACCTCCAGACTTTGTCCAGTAAACACCTGTAAACCAACTCCTGCATTCCGTGTCTTCATTAACACATGGATACAACAGTGGCGACGAATTGGAAACGGACTTACCTGCAATTCGGCAGCACCTCAAGGAGATCAATGCCTCAGATGAAGGAAGAAGAAAAAAAAGAAAAAAAACGGTGGTTTCACCAGCTAGCCAGGCTGGTGGCAGGTACTGCAATAATCCTTCCTGGGCGGTGGGCTGGGGCTCGATCGGCTGGCTCTACAGCGGGGCCAAGCAGTGAAGGCACAGGCAAACAAATACGAAGGGTGGAACACTCGGGAAACGGCCAGCTCTGCAATGCAGGTCGGCGTTCGGACCACGCAGAGGGCGGGGAAAGTCCCAGAGAGTCCGGCGGGAACAAGTCTCCGAATATTAAAAATATTTGTATAAATAAAAACAGCGGAGAACAGCGTTGTCAGCAGCAACAGCGGCGGGAAAGCGCGGGAGGCGCCATTTTTTTTCAGCAAGGAAGAAAGGAAAGTGCGGGAGGCGCCATTTTTTTTTAGGATGCCTAAGACTGGCAACATTACTACTTTCGATAATGATGTAGAGGATTGGGCCACATATGTGGAAAGAGTGGAAGTATATTGCACAGCAAATGAAATAAAGGATGATAAAAAGGCATCGGTACTTCTAAATCTAATGGGCGCAAGGACGTACAGGCTGTTGCGAAACGTAATCACTCCAGCCAAACCGATGGACAAGAATTTTAAAGAGATTGTTGATACCCTACACTGCCAATTCGGGGCATGACTGGCAGATGCTCTACGAGACAAATTCGTCTGCGGTCTCCTAAGTGAAGGAACACAAAAAAGGCTACTTTCTGAGAAAGATTTGACACTGGACAAGGCTTTCAGTGTAGCTGTATCATACGAAGCAGCAGCAAGAGGAGCTGCAGAGATACAGCAAAAGCCACAGGACTTCGGCACCCATGAAATGACACGGGGTGTCGAGCGATGTTATCGCTGTGGCAGATCCACCCATGACCAGAGGGACTGCTGGTTCAAGGACAAAGCATGCAGGCAATGCGGAAAGATGGGACACATTACACGTGTATGCCGATCTGGAAACAAAAAATCCACTGAGAGAAAAAAAATCAATAAAGAAAAGTACAGAAAGGTACAAATGATGATGGACAGTAGCTCCGAAGACCAGAAGAGTGATAGGGACTCCGGAAACAAGAGATTAAGCACTCTCAAATTACATAATGTAATTGCCAAAGAAGATTACCAGACCATTTGGGTTACCCTCAGGATAGAGGGGTCCCCAGTTAAAATGGAGCTAGATACAGGATCAGCTCTGACCGTCATAAGTAGATGGGATTACGAGTGGCTATTTCCACATATACCTTTGAAAGACACATCCATTATCTTGAAAACATATACGGGGCAGAAAGTATACCCCAAAGGGAAAATAAAGGTGCCTGTTGTATACAACGGCAAGGAAATGGAGAAGTTGTATTTATACGCTCTGCAAGGTGGTGGTCCACCGCTGTTGGGACGTGAATGGATCAGGAAGATACGTTTGGACTGGCACTCCATTCAGGCACTGATGGTGACCAGTAAGAAAAAAAATGATGATGACATCATACCTGAACGAATAAAAGACACCTTGGCCAACGCCAAAGAAGTGTTCCAAAAGGAACTAGGAACCTTGAAAGGCACCACCGCCTCAATAAAGGTGGAAGATGCGGCAAATCCCAAGTTTTTTAAGGCAAGGCCGGTGCCATACGCAATTCGTCCAGCAGTCGAGGCAGAGCTGGAGAATTTGGAAAATACAGGCGTGTTATCCAAGATAGATTGGAGCGAGTGGGCAACACCCATCGTCCCGGTCATGAAGAAAATGTTAAATAATGATAAATCTGAAGAACAGAGAAAAATTTGCATCTGTGGGGACTTCAAGGTGACTGTAAACCCAGTCCTTCACATGGTACAGTATCCTCTTCCAAGGAAGGAAGATATTTTCACCTCACTATCCGGAGGGAAACGTTTCACAAAAATTGACTTGGCACAGGCATAATATCTACAGATGGAGGTTGAGGAAGCCTCTAAAAATTATCTCACAATAAACACACACAAAGGCCTGTACCAGTACAATCGACTGGTTTTCGGAATAGCATCAGCTCCAGCTATCTGGCAAAGAGCTATGGAACAAGTCCTGCAAGGGATTCCTGGGACTCAATGCTACCTAGATGACACCCTTCTAACAGGAGAAAACGAAAACGAACACCTTGCCAATTTGGAGAAGGTGCTCACTAGGCTGAGAGAACGGGGCCTATGAGCAAACCGCCCCAAGTGTGAATTTTTCCAGAAACAAATATCATATTGTGGCCACATAATTAATGAAGAAGGGTTGCATAAGTCCCCTGAGAAAATTGAAGCGGTCATAAAAGCACCAGCACCTGAAAATGTCTCACAATTAAGGTCATTCCTGGGATTGATAAATTACTACCATAAATTTTTACCGAACTTGTCAACTGTTCTGCACCCTCTTAACGAACTGCTACAAATGGGAGTAATTTGGGAATGGAGCAAGGACTGTAAACGTCCCTTTCATAAATGTAAAGGCTTGATCACGTCCAAGGAAGTTTTGGCTCATTACAACCCATCACTGCCAATCAGACTGGCGTGCATTGCATCCCCTTATGGCGTAGGAGCAGTATTATCACATAGATTCCCTGATGGCTCAGAACGGCTGATAGCTTTTGCGTCATGCTCATTGAACTCAGCTGAGCGTAACTATGCCCAGATCGACAGGGAAGCACTCAGCCTGGTATGGGGAGTGAAGAAATTCAACCGTTACCTACACGGACAAAAATTTACCTTGTTGACTGACCATCAACCCCTCATCTCCATATTCAACCCTAAAAAGCGTGTTCCCATTATGACAGCGCAAAGGCTACAGAGATTGTCCCTTTTCCTAGGGGCACACCAATATGATATAGAATACAAAGGATCAAAACAGCATGGGAATGCTGACAGTTAATCGTACCTACCGTTGCCAACGGTAGAAGAGGCACCTACAGTAGACCCAGTGGAGATGTTCCACTCAACCATAGTGGAATGTCTATCAGTAACAAATTCTGCCATTGAAAAGGAAACGAGAAATGACCCGACTCTCTCACGAGTCTACCATTTAATGGTGAAGGGATGGCCAGCACATGGCGAGCCACTGTTGGCAGCATTCTCGCAAAGAAGAGAACAGCTGTCAGTGTGCCGAGGAACCTTGATGTGTGGATCCAGAGTGGTGATTCCACCCAAACTCCAGGATAAAGTGCTAAATGAGCTTCACGAGGGGCATCTGGGTGGAGTGAAAATGAAGAACCTAGCCAGAGCGTTTGTGTGGTGGCTAGGTATCGATGGAGACATCGAAGAAATGACCAAGAGCTGCCTAGGATGCCAGAAGGTCCAAAACGCCCCACCACAAGCCCCTCTACATCCATGGGCGTGGCCCTCATCTCCATGGCAAAGGGTACACATCGACTTTGCTGGTCCATTTATGGACTCAATGTTCTTAATCGCAGTTGATGCACACTCCAAGTGGCTGGAGGTAATAAAGATGTCCTCCACCACCACGGAAAAAACCATCACAGTATTAAGGACCATATTTGCCAGCAATGGGCTGCCTGAACAGATCTGTTCTGATAATGGACCGCAATTTGTGTCTGAAGAATTCAGGAAGTTCTTAAAAAACAATGGGCTTAAGCACTACACGTCCGCCCTACACCATCCCGCCACCAATGGATTGGCTGAAAGGTTTGTCCAGACCTTCAAGAAGGCCATAAAGGCCATGGGTAATGAAGACATAAAACTTCAGCATAAGGTAGATAACTTCTTGTTTGCATACAGGAATGCAACACATGTGGTTACAAACCAAACTCCCGCCATGATGTTCTTCAATAGAAGCCTAAGATGCCGGCTGGATTTGATCAAGCCAAACATCAGAAGGGACATGAAGAACCGGCAATTTCAAAGCACGAATGAAAGGCCAACTAGAACCTTCCAGATAGGTCAACAAGTTTTGGCCCGGGACTACCGTACCGAGAAATGGCAGCCTGGAACTATTTGCACATGACTAGGACCGCTGATATATACCGTGGACATTGGAGAAAGCATAATAAGGCGCCATGCTGACCAGATCATAGATTCATCCAAAAAGGGACAACCTACACCACAACTCTATACGCCTAATGATGAAGTAGAGATACCCATAGTATCTACCTCCGATCCGGTGATACTGGAACCAGATGAACCCAACACTGGCATTCAAGCTGAATCAGCCTTGCCAAAAGAACCTACTACACCACCAGAAACTACTACACCACAGAGCCGTTATCCGGACCAAGTCAGGAAGCCTCCAGAGAGACTGACTTATAATTGATTAACTGCAGCAATGTGTAGATTATTGTTCTTGTAACATGTTAATTAATGATTACTTAAAATATTATGTACTGGTTGTCTAAAAGGGGAGGAATTGTGGTGTATGTGCCTTTAAGAGCCCCCTGTGTACTGTAATGCTGGTAATGGCCACTCAGGCTATATAAGCCTATATATTGTCTTGTATCTGTTAGTTCACCTCCAGACTTTGTCCAGTAAACACCTGTAAACCAACTCCTGCATTCCGTGTCTTCATTAACACACGGATACAATAGTCCAGTTACGTTTCTGGTCAATGGGGACCTCCCCGGATGTTGATGAATGGGAGTTCGGCGATGGTAATGCCGTTGAATGTCAAGGGGCGGTGGTTTGATGCGCGCTTGTTGGAGATACTCATTGCCTGGCACTTGTATTGTGCAAATGTTACCTGCCACTTATCAGCCCATTCAGGACATTCAGGACAATCTCCGCTTTGCCTGACCAGCGAACAGTGTGCAGCTGCAGCCCTTTAATGTTCTAAGCGGCTTTTAGTCTCAAATATATACCTACAACTTAACAGCAACATGATCGCTCTCCTTTTAGTTATAAGCTGTAGTTCGAGCGAGCACCATTGCTAGTTATCAGTCAGTTGTCTTACTTTGAAAATTGCGTTTCAGTTTAATTGGCTGTAAGTAGTTTATTTACTATTGAGCTTCTGTATTGCTCACAGGTACAGTTATTTCGGATCAGAATGAATCAGAAACAGGAAAGTTACCAGTATACGCTAGATACAGCTGTTTGAGACTTTGAGATGAAGCAATATTTAGCTGTATTCATATTTCACCTTCCTGAAAACGCACACGGGTTCTGTGCCTTTCACAAAACGTCCAGAACAGAAAGACAAAAAATCCCCAAAACAAGGAGTTAGGTGCAAACAGTCCTGTTATATCGAATTTGTAAATTTGCCACCGATGATTACATTGGTTGTATACAAACCGCATCAGACGCACACAAGAGCTAAAGTCACATAGAGATGCTGCAATAAGATAAGTGTCAGGGTTGGGGAGCCACGGGGCCGTATAGATACGAGGCCGTGCTCTCCGGGCAAGGTAGGTTCTGGACCCAAGTGCAGAAACCAGACAAGAGACAAATATACCGTACTTTGTTTGAACTTTACTAGATTCACACATAACTGGATTAACACATGGGACACAGCAATATACATAAGAACTAGAGACAAGAGAACTCGAGACAGAAACACAACAAGCATACATAAGAACTAGAGACAAGTTACAAGACAGCTAGTCAAGATAGGAACTCAGGACAGCTTCCATGAGGAAGCCCACTTGTCTATACTGAGCTTGTGACAAGCTACCACAAGGGGCCAATGGCTTGCCGAGGCAAAACTCCAGACAAGCTACCCCCAGGGTAATCGGCTTATCAATGCAAAGCTCAAGACAAGCTCCCAACGGCTCCCACATAGCAACACGCTTGTCCAAACAGCACCTGACCAAGACAAGCAACTTAACAGAACAACAGACTTAAATACATTTTAAATCCAGAGACAAGAACACAGACTTAGATACATAGCTCGAGAGAACTATGGCAGCCAGCTTGTGAAGGCAAGCTGCCATAGAGTAAAGGCTAGTCACACAGAGCACCTAGTCAAGACAGAGGACATTGTCAAGACTAACTCCCTGGTCCACCCTAGTGAGGACTGAGCACTGAGTGAAACAGCCATAGAACTTATATACCAAGAAACCAGGTGAAACCCATGAACAGCTAACAGGCCATTAAGAATTAACACAGGGCTAGGAACAATTAACACAGAAAACAAACAAGGTGAAGGTGCCATCTAGAGGTTACCAACAGAACTGACTGGCACCCTCACAATAAGATTCCTTCCAATTTAAATAAGCTTGTAGTCTGAAAATTGCCCTGTGTGATATTAACACAGGATCGCTGAAGGTGAGTGTATTGAATCCCCTGCCCATTATTTTACTGGAGGCATCAACTATTTTGAAGTAAAGTGGTTAATGTCTGTGTCGAAGTAACCGCCTGAAGAAGTTGTTATGAATTCTTAAGAATTCCTAACTGAATGTTGCACTGCATAAATTCAAGGGCCTTATTCAATCGCCCATAAATAGCTGGGTCTCTAGTTATGCTGTGAGACAGTAGCTTTGTAACTCGGAATGCTGTGGTCCAAAATGTCTCTCTTCCTCATTTCACTGAATGCACTAATCCATTTAAAACAGAACGGCAAACGCCTCCTCTAAAAGAGGGGAGAGACAAATTGCGGATAATACCTAAATTGTTCTCAGGGAGTAACCTCAGAGCGTATTTCTACAAATCACGTTGATGGATGGGGTTGGATTTGAGAAATGTTATTATCCTGTGTCGAATAGTTTTATGTGGCAGTAATGACCGAACATCAGATAGAACTATAATCCTGGTACTTTCCAATTGAGAGCTATGGTGTATTATTCATTACCCAAATACTGCCTAATTTTCTAGACCCTATTTGAATCAGTGATAAAGCCAAATCAAGCAGCTGCTATCACTAACACCACTTTATTAAAAGAATGCATTGTTCTTGCCTGCATGGCTGAAAGCGCCTTTAATCACTTTACACTAAGTATATCTAATTGAAATATTGGACCGGACGTCAACTTTGAGTTCTCAACTTCACTGCAAGGTCAAACATCTCTCGTTCCCACTGGCGATATTCCTTTCCGTTCTGCTGTCCATTTATCAGCTGGAGAAATGACAGGGAGGCTAAAAATCGGTTTATAAAGGAAAAATTATCAACCTGTATTTCCAATGTTCATCCTTACCCTCTGCTAGAAAGTGCTCCTGAGCGGATACCGTGAGGGGATAGGATGGATTTCAGCTATGTTATCCCTCACAATCGAAAAGTCTACCACCACTCTAGGCCACTTGGGTGAGCGTGTAGATTGTAACCGGCAGCCGTGTGTTTATATTCAAACATAACTCAACACCTTCGGAGAACAGGGAAGGAAACTGAAGGCATAAAAGTCAGAATCAAATGTCTGAAGACCACTAGCAACAACAAATTTCAATATGTTTTATCTCTGACCAGATGAAAAGACTGGCAGCAAACTGAATTGATTACTAAATTGCTGGTAGGCACACACTAAATACCCACTGGAAAATGCATTCGAAAATTATATATTGCCAAACAGCAATTATAACCTTTGTAGAAATTGCGAGAATGTAATGTAATATCTATTACACAACTTTTCAATTAAATATCTTCTGGTCATGTAACTAAATAAAGAGTAGATGTGTATCTGGGATAGCAATGTATGTTTTAAAACTCATTTAATTGGATACGCAGGTTCCTGCATGGGATTAAACCGAAGAACGAAAAGAAGGAGCGAAAGAATTATGACGATTTATACAATGTGTTTTTTATATACAGTCCATGTAATGGGCAACTCATGAGGAATGAACTTGTGCGGGTGAATCTGAACATTAACTGAACATC
This sequence comes from Somniosus microcephalus, assembly GCF_052327205.1. Taxonomy (NCBI): domain Eukaryota; kingdom Metazoa; phylum Chordata; class Chondrichthyes; order Squaliformes; family Somniosidae; genus Somniosus; species Somniosus microcephalus. The sequence goes on from NC_140992.1 coordinate 188,484,104, forward strand.
TCAAATACATTAACATATGTACCTCGGTGAAGGATAGAATCAGGAGCAGTTAAACAAAGAATGTATACATGGAACAAGATTATTGTCACCTAAGATACATATTTAAATTCTATTTTATTTAGTTGTAATGTTATTGCTCCACCGAAGCTTCACGTTGCATAATATCGTTTATTTATTGCTCTGTATAAATTGTTTAAATGATTCGTTATGAACTAGAAATGAATCGATACACAGAAATGGCTAAGATTTGTATATTTGGTCCTTGTTGTGTCTCTCTGTGCATTATTTATTCTCCAATTGAGCTTCTAGTTTAAGTCTCAGTCCCAGTTCACCTACACGACATGACTCATCGTGTGTTGACTCCCTCACAGCACCTTACCTATCTTATCTAGAACAGAGATGCCTTAATGAAAAGGACCGCCTTGATGTCAATCTGAGTGTCTTCTTAAAATTGATTAATTGTTGATAAATAAAGCAGATGCTTACATATTTATCCCAGCCCGTTAAACCATTTGCAAAAATCTAGGCACTGTCCAATACCCCGATATAACGTACACCATTTTCTCGCTGGTCTAGGTTCGAGCGATCGATACTGAGAGGTGTCTCAGACCTTAAGGCCTAGAAATTCAGTTGCGTCCGCCCGCCGTTAGCGCCATAAGAGGGGTAGATTTCCAGCGCAAGGCACTTAGCGCCCGGGCGCAGGTCGATCTGCGCCTACGCCCAACTTCAGTTGACATTTAGCGCTGACGCAAAGTGTTTGCGCCCACTCAGCTGCGCGCGCAGCTTATGACGTCATTTCGTCGTGCAACGCTGTTTGTGCACCCCAAACCGGAAATTCAGTGGTGCCCGCCCAATGTGGGCGTGGCGCTGTTAAGAACTGTGAAGTGGAACGCAGCAGAGGCCCTGCGGGCCTCGGGGAGCACTAATTAAAGGGCACTTACACTGAACTATAAAGGCCAGCCATTTTGCTGCAATGACTTTAGTGCTTTGGATTTCTGGACAGAGACCAAGGAACAGACCTTCCTGATTTGGGACAACATAGGAGAGGTATTTTTGGCTTCTGGCCAGAGCTTGGAACTTTCACTCATTGTGATTTCACTGTTTGCAAGTTTATTATGGGGGCTGCATGGGGTTCCAACCCTCAGTTCCAGCATTATGTGCGAACGGCTCGCAGACGCTGTGTGAGAGGGCCAGCCATGCCTAGACACAGAGGGGCCATCAGGCGTCGGCAATGTAGGCCTTACCCACTCAGGCAATACCGGCAGCAGGTGTCCTATCTCACCATGACTGCCGCGCATTGTGTTAACAGGCTGCGCTTCAGAAGGGAGGTGGTTGCAGAGATCTGCCAGCTGCTTCACAGAGATCTGCGTCCACAGCTGATGTGCAGGACATCTCTGTCGGTGGAAGTGAAGGTCACGGTGGCTCTGAGCTTTTATGCAAGCGGATCATTCCAAGCCGCTGCTGGGGATATAGCGAACATTTCCCAGTTCGCCGTGCATCGCTGCATCCGGCAGGTCACCGATGCCCTTTTCGCAAGGAGACACCAATTCATCTCCTTCCCCATGACCCTAGAGAGGCAGGAGCAGCGTGCAGTCAGATTTGCCAGGATCGCCGACTTCCCCATGGTGCAGGGCGCCATTGACTGCACGCATGTGGCTATGCGGGCACCTATCGACAATGCCGAGGATTACCGCAACCGGAAGGGCTACCATTCCCTCAATGTACAGCTGGTGTGTGACCACAGGCAGCGCATCCTAGCTGTCAATGCCCGCTTTCCAGGAAGCAGCCACGATGCATTTATCCTGCGCCAGACTACTGTGACTGACATGTTCGAGGCACAGCCTCCACCAAGGGGATGGCTTATTGGGGACAAGGGCTACCCTTTGTGTACATGGCTCATGACCCCGCTCCGCGCGCCCAGGACCCCTGCGGAGGAGGCATACAACGAAAGCCATCAAGCCACAAGGAACATCATAGAGCAAACGATTGGCATCCTCAAGCAACGGTTCCGCTGCCTGGATCGTTCCGGCGGATCTCTACAGTATTCGCCGGATAGAGTCTCCCAGTTCATCGTCGTTTGCTGCATGCTGCACAACCTGGCTATCCGCAGGACTCAGGCACTGCCACCTCACGTTGGACCACCACCTCAGGAGGACGAGCAGGAGGACCATGAGGAGGAGGAGGAGGAGGAGGAGTACCAGCCCAGGAGGGAGCCACAAGGTCCAAGGGCCGTCCGCCGGCGGCTTACTGAACGGCACTTCTCGGCCCCCTGTCAGGGAATGGCTTGTGGCAATGAACGCACCTGAATGCAGCCGCTCCGCAAGCCCTCAGCCGGTTAATGCAACAACCGCTTGAAACATGACACCTGGACAAGCTGAATAAATAAAAAGCTTTATTTAACAAACTCAGTGCCCTTCCCACATGAAACAGAGAAACAGACAAGACCCCCAAAAAACAGTCAAAAACATATCTCACTCCCACAACCTGGGGAGGAATAACAAAACTTGTCAATAACATTTGCCTTCATCCTCGGCCTTCCCAAAATAAGCCCCCCCCCACCAGAACACAAACACCCCCATATAAAAAAAACAGTTGGCAACACACTCTACTTAGTGCGCCGAGAGGGCGAGTCCTTGTGCAGGCTTCTCCGGCCCCTGCCCGACCTGTTGCTCCGCCTCAACCTGGGCCCTGTGGGTGTGGCAAGGCTGGGGGAAGGCTCCTGAGGGGCACACTGCATGACAGCAGATGCCCTTGGGGGTCGGCCTAGACGAGGTCCGGCCCTGGAGGGGCCGGCTGCTGACTGCTGCAGCTGTGGCTGGGCAGCATCAGTCTCTGCATCAGCTCGTCGCACCTTGGCTGGGGGAGTGGCAGTGGCAGCTGCAGCAATGGGGGCAAGCTGGCTGATGCCAGGTGCTCGCTGGTCACCAGAGACACTGGCACTCGGCCGGCCTGGCACTGCAGCAAGTGCAGCAATCTGGTGGAGGCCAGACCGCAGTGCTGCAGCAGGGCGGCGGGTGCCCTGGCGATGCTTCCGTGACACCGCGAGTGTGGCAGAAGTGAGTGCCCGAACTGCCCTGGTCTGTGCCCACATCAGATCAGCCAGTGTCTGCACGGCACCACTCATGAACTCGCTACTCACTTCCTGTGCTGCCGCGAGTTGGTCGACACCCCTGGCCTGTGCTGCCGCGAGTTGGTCGACACCCCTGGCCTGTGAGTCCCCGAAAGCGGCCACACTATCAGCCAGGGACTCAATGGCCTGAGGCATCTGTCCCACAACCCCCATGAACTCGTTGTGGCGCCGCTCCGAGGCCACGGACATTTCATCAAGGGGGCGCACCTCCTGGGTGAGGACCGTCTCCGTCTCTGGGGAGAAGGCCGCTGAGCTGCCCGACCCTTCCCGCGTGCCTGGACGCCACTGGGCCCAGCAACTGCCCTCCCCTGCAACACTTCCCCCCTCTGGGGAGAAGGCCGCCGAGCTGCCCGACCCTTCCCGTGTGCCTGGACGCCACTGGGCCCAGCAACTGCCCTCCCCTGCAACACTTCCCCCCTCTGGGGAGAAGGCAGCCGTGCTGCCCGACCCTTCCCGCATGCCTGGACGCCACTGGGCCCAGGAGCTACACCCCCCTGCAACACTTCCCCCTGGCTCTCCTCCAGGCAAGACGTCGCCCCTCCATTGCCATCCCCTGGCGCGGATGAGGGTTCCCCCAATGTGCCGCCTTCCTCTTGGTCCTCGTCGTCCTCCTCTTCTGAGGGACTGGCACTCTCAGCTTCATGGACCTCCTCCTCACCAGCTGAAAGCAGGAAGGCACAAGTGTAGCTTTAGAGTGAGGACAGGGCGTCAGCGAGGGAGGCATGAGTGGTGGCATTATGCGCATTGGTCGGACAGTGGCAAAGGATGTAGATCTGAAGCGCAAGGGGAACGAGAGAGGTCCAAACGGCCATGTCCTTACCATTGGGGCCGAGCACAGGGTCCGCATCACCAATAGCAACGGGGCCAACCACCCGGCCACGCATGAGTCGAGCCACGCGCTCCTCCAGCTCACTGAGCTCCTGGAACAGGGCACGGCCTCCCCCGGTGACATTCCGGCTCTTCATATTCTGGGCCAGCTTGGCCTGCAAGAGAAAGGACGGCCTCTAAGTACAGTGTGGTGCCCTGTTGTTGTGTGCACTGCCTCCCATGGTCGAATAGCTTGGCCAGTGTGTAAAGTGCAGAAAGTGCTATTGATGATCATGCCAGTGCCATAGCTGTGGGAGGAGGGATGGCCATTAAGCCTTTGAGGTCCCTTTGCCCATAATGAGAGGTGCACATGCAAGGATGAGGAGGACACTGGAAGGCTACTCACCTTGACCAACCGAGTGAGGTCGTTGTACTTCTTGCGGCATTGGTCACCAGTCCTGGGGACATCGCTGGTGGCTGACACCCTGTGGGCGATTTCCCTCCAGGCTCTCCTAAAGTGCCTCTTGGGAGCCTTCTTGCCACTGTCCGGGCACAAGATCTCTCTTCTCTTTTCCAAACCCTTAAGCAGCACCCACAAAGCAGGCTCTGAGAAGCGCTGCGCTCGTTCACGGGCCTTCTGCATGGCTTCAGGCGCTATTTGGGTCCACCAGCAGTGTTGAGGCCTAGCTGCAGGGCTCCACTATCCAGGGCGTGGCAGCAGACAAAGTCGACCCTTCCCCCTTTAAGAGCTGGCCGGCGTCAGGGTGTCTGCTGTCAATCAAAACATGACCGCACCTGCGCTGCGCACGGCCTCGGCGTTATCATTCCGCACCGCCGGCTTAGCACCTAAAGATAGGAGTGCAACACCAGTTTCAGCGCTCGCCCAAACTCCTTGGCCAAATCTACTGAATTTCGGCGAAGTGGCCTACACTTTCCGGCGGGCGCTAACTTTAGTGACCGCCCGACTTTAGCGCCCCAAAAGTGGTGCGACTGAATTTCTAGGCCCTTAACTTTATATTTGATTCTGGGAATTATGCTTGAACGGCTTTCCAAATTGCGTATATGCATGTAAAATAAAAAATCATAAATTAGAAAGTAACCTGATTGAAAATATGACAGGTTACAACAAAAAGTTTAAACGGTTTAAATAACATATAAGAAATTAGAAATAGCCGTGGTGGTAATTCGTTACTGAAACAAAGCAGGCTAGCTTGACCTTTCACTGCTAACGTTAGGCCAATCATTGCTGATCTTTTGATTTGAATGATGCAAAATGAGTAAGCGAACGTGCAAAATACGGTGTTAAATTTATCTCCGTCAACCTGTTGCAGTGACAGGGCGAATGTTTCGCAATGTGATTAATACGGCTGTGCGGCGGCGATAGGCTGTTTATGGTCCTTTCAACTTAACCAAATACTCGAGTTATTTCTACTCGGGAAGCTTCGGTTGCATTAATGCAGGTGTTAATATTAAGCCACGCAGTAAACCTCACTACCAAAATATACCGAATGTAGTACATCATGTACTCTTTATATATGAATGTGCTGTATGTCAAATGGTAATAATCCCAATAAAATTAAATAGGTGAATTGGGGTTGATCTGTGGTGTTCCCAAGAGGAAACATAATCACAGCCTTATGATTCGAGATTATGTGACCCACGGAACATTAACCTGCTGTTTTCTGAAGGGGGAAATGCAATGTGTACGGTAGTGTAGTGGTTATGTTACTGGATTTGTAATCCAGAGAGCATGAGTTAAAATTTTAGCATAGCAGTTTGAGAATTTTAATTCAGTTTGAAAATAAAAAGCATGATAATAAAAAATGTTTCAGATAAATCTCTTTATGGATGTGATTGAAGGAGTAAAGATCTGGTAGCAGTAAAATTGGCAATCAAGCTGTTAGATTGTTGTAAAAAACCCAACGGTTAACTATTGACTAATGATCAATTAACGGTTCACTCTTTAAGGAATGAAAACTGGTACCCGGCCTATATGTGTCTCCAGTCTCGCACCAATGTGGTTCAATCTGAACTGTACTCTGAAAAGGCCTAGCAGGCCATCCAGTTTTTTTTAATAAAACCTTCAATGAGAAGAGCTGGCACCATCACATTCGCATCTCCAAGGGATGAGTCCAAAACCACTTAGAAATAAAGAAGAAAACTTAGTCTGTAAACGCCACAAATCACTTATATTTAAACTAGTTTCCCTGCTTTCGAAAATGCAGAAGCAATTTAAAACAATGTTGCCTACTTTCCTGCCCATTCTCTTCTGCTCCTGAAAATGAATCAGATAAGCGTCCATTTGCACAATTAGCCCTCCTGTACCATTCACCCTCACACAAATGACCATTCTCCATGTGTCAGTCTCAATGGTGACTGGGAGTGAAACATGGAAATGGAGCCAGAATTGGGCCATAGGGGACATGCACGCATAAACACACACCTCGTAGCAGGCGTCACCAGTGCAGATACAGGTGAGAAAATCAATTTGTGCCGTGCGGCATGAAAGATGCTACAGATTCCATACAGAGTATCCAATTGTTCTTGTAATTATTCCATGGATCCTTTTTTATCTCCATTACTCTAACTGGAAGTTCCTTCCACATGGTGACCTCTTCTGTGTGAAAATAAATCTTCCTGATATCAGTCTAAAATTTAACTTCTGCTCGTTTGCACTTGTGTCAACTTGTCCTACAATCACTGCTTAGCTGTCAGTCGTATTCCCGAATTACCTTTACAATCCTATTTTATACACAAGGATCGTAGAATCACAGAAACTTACAGCACAGGAGGGGGCGACTCGGCCCGTCCTGAAAGTGTTGGCACTATGGAAAAGCATCCGTGATAATTCCCGCATCCCTGCTTTTTGTCCGTAACAATATAAGTTTCTCATCCTCAAGTACCTGTCCAACAACCTTTTAAAATTATTTACAGAATCAGTTTGCACCATCTTCGAGTGAATAAAACTCCTCATCGCCCCTATAGATCTTTTATCAATGATTTTAAACCTAAGGCCTGTAGTTATTGCACCACTCGCCAGAGGGTATAGTTTTTCTCTGATCTATCAAAACCTCTCATCATCTTGAACACCTCTATTAGGTCACCTCTTAACCTTCCCTGCTCCAAGGAGAACAGTCATACCTTGTTCAACTTCTCCTCATAACTGAAGTCTCTCATCCCTGGTTATATCCTAGTAATCCTCCTCTGTATCCTTTCTAAGACGTTTACATCTTTCATGTAGTGTGGTGTCCAGAATTGTCCACAATACTCCAGCTGAGGCCTAAGCAGTGATTGTAAAGTTTTGCCATGATCTCTTTGCTTTTTATATTCTATTCCTCGATTTATAAAGCCAAGTAGCCAATATGATTTTTTAACCTTCTTATCAAGTTGCCCTGCATCATTTAGGGATTTGTGTAAAATGATACCAAGGTCTCTCTGCTCATCTGCACTTTTCAAAATCGTGCCATTTTCAGTATACATTCTTTCCATATAAGTCCTCCCAAAGTGCATCACTTCAGATTTCTCCACATTGAACTCCATCTGCCATTCTTCTTCCCATTTCACCATCCTGTCTGTCATCTCGAAGCCTACAACAATCCTCATCTCTATCGATTACTTTACCAAGTTCCGCATCACCTGCAAATATCTGCCCCCTACAGTCGAGTCTAGGCCGTTTATTAAAATTGAAAAGAGTAATGAACCCAAAACTGATCCTATGGGAACACCACAGCAAACCACCTCCAAATCTGAAAAACATCTATCCACCACTACCAATTGCTTCCTGTCACGGAGCCAATTTTGTGTCAATACCGCCACTTTCCCCTTAATTCGATGGACTTCCATCTTTTAATAAGCCTCCTGTGCGCAATTTGTCCAATACCTGTCAAAAATCAATTCATACCACATCTACTGCACTACCTTGATCAACCTTCTCTCTTACCTCGTCAAAGAATTCAATCAAGTTAGTCAACAAGATTTGCCTTTTGTAAATCCATGCTGAATCTCCTTGATTAACGCATACCTTTCCAAATGAAAGTTTATTTTGCCCCTGGTAATGGTTTCTATTAACTTCTCCACTTCCGATGTTAGGCTGACTGGCCTGCAGTTTCCTGGTTTATCCCTCTCCCCTAACTTGAATAGTGGTATAACATTAGCAACTCTCTAGTCCTCTGGCACTACTCCTGTATCCAATGAGAATTAAATGATTGTGACCAATGCCTCTGCTATTTCTACCTTTGCTTCTTTCAGCAACCTAGGATGCATTCCATCTTCCTTTGTGAAGACAGATGAAAAGTATGCACTTAATAGTTTAACCTTGTTCTCTGCCTCGACATGAAGAGTCCCCTCTGGGCTATTAAAAGCGCAACTTTGTCCTTAGCTAACTATTTATGCTTTATATGTTTATAAAATGTTTTAGGCTTCAATTTAGTATTGCTTGCTAATCATTTCTCGTAACCTCTCTTTGACTAACGAATTCAATTTTTTAATTCCCTCCTGCACTTACCATACTCTTCCTGGTTAATCATTGTTCCTGAAATGTATCATAAGCCGAAATAACAACAGAAAATGCTGGAAATACTCAGCAGGCCAGGCAGCATCCGTGGAGAGAGACACAGAGTTAACGTTTCAGGTCAGGGGCCCTTCACCAAAACTGGAAAAAGCTGGAGGTGTAACAGATATTGCGCAGGTGCAGAGACAGGGGGGGGCGTGGTTAGGAGGGGAGGAAGGAAATAAGAACATCCTGTACTTTTGTAAGAGGCAGGAAAAATAAAATGTTGCAAATGGGAGTGTCAAAAATCATACAGCATGAAAAATGGGGGCAGGGATTATTATCTCAAATTGTTGAACTCGATGTTGAGTCCGGCAGGCTGTTAAAGTGCCTAATCGAAAGATGAGGTGCTGTTCCTCGAGCTTACATTGAGCTTCATTGGAACAATGTAATAGGCCGAGGACAGAGAGATCAGAGTGGGAGTGACGCGGAGAATTAATGTGACAGGCGACTGGAAGCTCAGGGTCACCGTTCCGGACAGAACGGAGGTGTTCTGCAAAGCTGTCGCGCAATTTGCTTTTGGTCTCCCCAATGTAGAGGAGACCGCATCGTGAGCAGCTAATACAGTATATTAAATTGCAAGAAGCACAAGTAAATCCCTGCCCCCATTTTTCACGCTGTATGATTTTTGCCACTCCCATTTGGAACATTTGATCTTTCCTGCCTCTTACAAAAGTACAGGATTTTGTTTAGTTCCTTCCTCCCCTCCTAGCCATCCCCCCCCCCCCCTGTCTCGGCACCTGCTTAATATCTGTTACATCGCCAGCTTTTTCCAGTTCTGATGAAGGGTCCCAGACCTGGAACGTTTACTCTGTTTCTCTCTCCACGGATGCTGCCTGGGCTGCTGAGTATTTCCAGCATTTTCTGTTGTTATTTCAGATTTCCAGCATCCGCAGTATTTTGCTATTGTATTTATCATAAGCCTCCTTGTTCTGTTTTATGTTAACTTGTATTTTCTTTGTCATCCAGGGCGCATTAACTTTGGATGCTCTACCTTTTCCCTTCAAAGGAATCGAATTAGTTTGCACCTAAACTATCTTTTCCCTGAATGCCTTCCATTGCTCCGTTACTGCTTTACCCTGCAATCGCCTTTTACAATCTATTTGTGCTGGGTGCCTCCTTAAATCACTGAAATTTGATCTTCCCTAGTTGAGCACTTTTGCCTTCGATATTTTCTGGTCTCTTTCCATACTTATTTTAAAACGAATTATGTTGTGGTCACTTCTAGTTAGATGATCTTCTACGGTAACACACACCACTTGCCCTACTTCATTTCCCAGAACCAGATCCAACACTGCTTCCTTCCTTGTTGGACTGGAGACATATTGATCGAGAACGATCTCCTGTACACATATCAGAAATTCCTCTCCTTCCCTACACTCAGCACTATGTTTTCCCCAATCTATATTAGGGTAATTAAAGTCTCCTAATGTAACTCCTATATTTTTTACACGCCTTTGCAATTTGCCGACAAATATGCTCATCTATATCCTTCCCACTGTTTGGAGCTCTATAAAAAAGTTTCCAGCACTTTATCCGCTCCCCCTCTGTTCCTCAACTCAACCCAAATCAAACCAGTCCTTTTATCATCCAGTGTATACTTTCGACTTAGAACTGTAACATCATATTTAATCAATGCTGCCACGCCACCTGCTGTTTATCCTTATCTATCATTCCTGAATGCCTGTTAACCAGGAATATTAAGAACCAATTCCTGGCCTTGTTTTAGCCAGGTCTCTATTAATACGACCACGTCCTAATCCCACGCAGCAATTTGAGCCTGCAAGTCAACAACCTTATTAATTACACTGCGGACATTGGCCGACATACAAAACTTCATTTCAGTTGGCTGCTTCAGGTTTGGATGACAACCTAAGCCTAATTGATTACTATTCTCTCCAGTGCAGGGGCACTTATCTCAAGCATACCACTACTGTAATAGTTGTCTCTGCGGTCACCTAATACAGAAGACTCCAAGGACGATGGCTTCACCAAATAAGCGACCAGGTCATGGTAAGCAAGCATGCAATCTGAAACAATACAGATATATAGTGAATGGATTTGTCAGCATGAATGTTCACTGAACGTACATATGGAAACCAAACTCACACCGGCGTATATGATCGGTGGATGGTGCTAAAGGGATACTCATATGCTATGGTAGAAAATGCAATCATTTAATTAAAGCCACCAGGGCAGCATTTGTGAATTCAGGTGGATCTGGGGGCTATGATCGGGCAACAGGATGAGGGGATTCACTATAACCGACAAAATAAATATAGTCCACACGACCTGGCGTTCCACTTTCACTCTTGTTTTCTCCTTTGTTAGTTTCAACGTTCATCGGAAATAAGACCAGAAGGTTAATAGGGATGAAGTAGGCCAGTCAGTTCATCCGACATTTCACCATCACAGCTGAAGTCAAGCCTGTTGTTACATTTGCACAACCGTGTATCAGACAAATAGGCTCCTCCTATTTACAGAAGAATGTGAGTCGCTGGATTTTGACATATGCATTTAAGCTCATTATCATGGAGAACTCGATTAGTTAGTGTAAAGGCGCACGGTCATTCAATGCACAGACTTTTACACTGATCAGGGTTTGCTGTAGGAATAGGCGGAGCAAAATACACCAGTACTAGCAATAACGCTTTATCACCACAAAAACAAGAAAGGAGCACTCACAGTCCGGAGTTCTCTCCACGTTTCCGCCAAGCGAGAAGTGCAATCTGGAGGCAAACAAGTTACATGGCTTTCAAGATGGCGCATTTTTGCGTAAGTGAGTTACACGAGTAACTGCAATACGCCTAAGTATCCTAGATCTTATAACTGGGTGCACTAAACCCTGAGTCTGTACGACTCTCCACCCACAATACTGCCTTATCAAAGGAAAGGCATCAAATGAAATTGTACATTTAGGCACGTGATGTTACACGCCACTCTAGATCACGTGCAAACCCCTGGCTTCCAAAGCCCCAGGAGCTTAGTGGCTCCTTGCAGCTTATGACCATTCGAATGTTCGTCACTCAGAATGGCGGTGAGCCCCGCGCTTTTATGCGTATCTTTGGTGGGAGTTCTATACAGAGGTGTGTTTGTTTATCTTAACGCTCCATGCTTATCGAAAAAAGCTAATGTTAAAACAATTTGTCATATTTTGCGCACATTTCTTTCTTCCATTTTTCTTATTATGTTATGAATGTGGTTAATTTTCTTGTGTTTTTTAAAATTTCTAAGTCATTTTATGTTTGGTGTTTTTCTAAAGTATGCAAACTATTAAGTCAGCATTTTTGTTTATTTTCTGATAGCCGCTGAAGTAACTTCGATCAAAGTGGATCAATTCCCCAAATATATTAAGGTTGCCAGGAGTACAAATGTTTCCATGTTCTGCACATTTCCCATATTCCAAGATGCTCCCGATGTTTATTGGCGGAGACGGGGCGAGGAGACGTTTCTGGAGCCAGACAGCAGAAAGCAATTTAATGTAAAAAAGGGAAGTGGGTCATTTGATGTCCTGAATGTGAGTGTCGCCGACTCCGGAGTGTATTACTGTAAAGTAAAACATCATCAAAAATCTATTGGAGATGGAAGTGGCTCCCAGCTTACTGTGTACGGTAAGTGCCATTCGGGCGGGGTGTGGGAGATTCTCAGCAGTGTGCGATCTATGTAAATACTCAATAGTGGGGGTAATTTGAACTTTTATCACTTGACGAAAACCAGGTGATAGCAAATTCGTTTTACATTTCTCCCGATTTTCTTTTCCATTGACCCCGGTATACAACGGCCCACCGATTCTCTAGCGCCCGGTTTGCGCTACTGCCCCAGATCAACTTCACCCCTTCATATTCCGCATGACATTCCAAAGTGCTTTGCATCCAATGAGTTCTTTTGGAAGTGCAGTTACAATTATTAAGGAGGGAAGATACTGAAATGGTATACATGTTTAAATCTTGGCTTGAAATTAATAACTGGGATTAGATAGCCAAATTCCTTCTCCCCAAAATAGCGGTGCCAAGGAGCGACAATGTTAACACCTCCGAGGTCAGGCATTTTTTACTTCATGAAAGGCCTTCATCAGAAACTCAATAGAACAATGCCATGCTGCAATCGTGGTTATTGCACACACCAGGGAAGATTTTGGCCCCACTACTTGAAATTGCCAATCTAATATTTTCTGTATAGTATTGCCCAAAATCTGGACTTCTCTCTCCGAAACCGCGGTGGATGATGGGACAATTGGAGCTTCCAAGATTGCGAGTGATAGATTTTTGTTAGGTCGGGGTATCAAGGGATATGGAGTTAAGTGGACAAATTGATTTGAGGTACAGGTTAGCCATCATCTAATTGAATGGCGGAGCAGACTCGAGGGGCTATATGGCTTCCTCCTGTTCCTTTATCCGAAGTTTAGGCTGTGCACTTGCTTCCATTGAGAACTTTTTTGAGACTGCCAATCTCATTTCAAAAAGGAATCTTATAATCCATTGAAAGGGAAGTGTTGGTCTTACCCTCAATGCTGGATTCCACCCCAAGTCCTAGACCTTGCAGGAGAGTATAGAAACCCAATGCTCCTGTTTGAACATCTGTCTTACACCAAATGGACTTTCTTTCATACACTCACAACCTGTAAAGTACGGGCAGAATATCACCGAAATTGCTTTAAACGCCTGGGCTCCCGCATTTGCAATTCATGATTTACATTTCCATTCTACCAATCCCAGACTGAAGTTACGGCAGCAGATTAAGTTAACACTTTCGTTCTCCTCCTCCACGGAAATTCTACCGCATTACATATTATGACTAAACAGATCAGTGGTAAAGAATGGAGGAATTCTGAGCTTTGTTTGGGCAATCAACACGGTGTTGCTGGGAATAAAGGATAAAATAACTTTCCAAGTTAATAATACCCCTGATTTAAATGTTTGCTATTACTACAAAATCGGAAAAGTAAACATTTGAAGAAACGATGTTAAGGAGATTGTTTGTAATAAACTGACAAAACAATGCAAACCTAATAAGGGATTCTACTTCCAGCTAAACAGCGACTGTAGCTCTAGCGGACAAAGTTTCAGATTAGTAAAAGACGATTGTAGGACTGGTATAAGCAGAATCTTCTTCAGGCAAAACGTGTTCAACAGACCGAATAGGCTTGGGGAATGCCAAAACCCCTGGAATTATATAAGACATGCACTCTGAGTTAGGAGTTCCTATTCAGATTCCCTCAACTGTATGGATATGGTGACCTACACAGAGAGACATCATTACCAATTCATGACGTGAAAAATGTTCCAGCCCTCGGTTCGCGCTCTGGGCAAAATACATTTAATGAAAGCTGCACGATCTGAAATCTCCATTACAGACACTGAAATGCTGAGTTAGCAACTGTAATGCACGAATATTAATCTATAGATATTACAGCAACCTGTCTACAAGCTGTGTAGACATCAGAGATATTTCGATATATTGGTAAGAATTCTTCTTCTCAATATTCACCGTTTATATAAAATATGTTTGCAATATATGAAATATCTAAAAAGCGATCAATTCTTAAATAAACACACAAAATGTTTAATACTCCAAAGATTAGCAATGAATATCGAGAAGCGATTCCATTGTTCGTGCAGACTGGGTTGCACTCTCTCCGATATCGTCGGACAGGAACCTCACTCGGAGTCACTGCTGCCAGCCACAATCCCTCGCCAAGATCTGATACTCCAGTTAGAACAGTGACGCGTGCCACCCTGCATGTTAGCAGCCCTGGGAGATTCACCCTCTTTGCGTATGGTCTCCAATACATTCCGTCATTTTGCTGTGCGCCGTAAAACTATTTATAAAATAAATGCAAACTCGAAGTTTGAAAAAAAAACACAGCGCGGATAACTCTTGTGACATTAGGACTGTAACCGCATAACGAGAGTAGGGAAATGAGAATGTGTTCCTTTAAATTAAAAAAAGCTTTTTTTCTGTTAAAGTTCTCCCAACTACCCTGAAAATCGCTCTTGTTGAAGGGATTTCAGCGACTTCTCTAAAACTCGAGTGTAAAACGACTGCCTTTTACCCGGAGCATTTAGAAATCTCCTGGCGAAGAGATGGTGTCGAAAATCTGACCGGAATAGCAACTGTGAAAAACAGGAACGCGGGGGGACTGTTTGAGGTTTCCAGCTCGTTGGAAGAAGCACAGCCTGCCCAGAGCGGAGTTATTTATACATGTCTGGTATCTCATGTCTCTCTTCTGGTGCCCGCCAATGTCAGCTACACCTTTAATCAAGGTAAGGTTGGAAACCTTTACAGCGGGGAGCGGGACTCTGCTCCAACCTGTATTTACTTATTAGACATGTAGCTGGGCAGTTGTTCAACCCCGAGGATATAGGGTAAATGTGAAATATATTTACTCTCAGTGTCACATCAACGGGAACGGAATAAAAATATTCCAGATGGTTTGTAAGTGAAGGAGAGAGAATATCTCACTGAAGAGATCCGCAACGGGAGGTTGATGTGCGAAATGCTCAAAAGCTGAAAGATCATTCCTTGTCAAATGCTTGCCAAACAAAATTAAATTACGCACCAAATTGATCCATTCTACCAGATTTACTTTGACATCCTGTGTTTTTAAATGGAATATATGGAACTGTTATTGACTAGATTGAGCCTATACTCTGGAGTTTAGAAGAATGAGAGGTGATCTCATTGAAAGATATAAGATTTTGAGGGGGATTGACAAGGTAGATGCTGAGAGGCTGTGTCCACTGGCTGGAGAGTCTAGAATTAGGGGGCATAGACCCAGAATAAGGGGTGGGCCATGTAGGACTGAGATTAGGAGGAATTTCTTCACTCTGAGGGCTGTGAATCTTTGGAATTCTCTACCCCAGATGGCTGTGGTTGGGTCGTTCAATGCTGAGGTAGATAGACTTTTGGACTCTAAGGAAATCAAGGAATGTGGGGATAGGGTGGGAAAGTGGAGTTGAGGTCGAAGATCAGCCATGATGTTCTTGCATGGCGGAGCAGGCTCGAGGGTTCATATGGTCTACTCCTGCTCCTAATTCTTATGGTCTTATTATGTTCATCTGTTCTCTGTGCACCGTTCCTTCAGCTGTCTAGACCCTAAACTTTGGAATTCCCGCCCTAAACCTCTCTTCTATATATCTCTCCCCTTCTTTAAGACGTTCCTTAGACCCTACCTCCACCTGTCCCAAGCGTGGCTTGGTGTCAAATGTTGTTTGATACCGCTCCTGCGAAGTGCTTTAGGACGGTTTACTACGTTAAAGGCGCTATATAAATGCAAGTCCTTCATGTTAACTACCAAAAGTTGCAGTAGGTGTCCTCTGGTAAGGCTGGTGAGCGGTGGCAGCACTGGAGAACGAGCGACTTTGCCACTTTTTGCAGCCGGTGCCCATCAGTCCGGTGTTGCATGGCTAGGTAAAACATGAAACTCTCTTTACTCTTAATTAACAACCGTCGTGTGCAGAGAGAAGCTTCCTGGGCCTTTATATAATGGGATTTGTTTTCTCCCTAAATTGCATCACTGAGTTGCAGTTGATGTCGTTTGGTACACGTTATAATCCTTGTACAGCTACTACCCATAGAAATAAAGTGATCGAGCCACTCTGACAGTCAGTGGACGCCATCATCTCGAGAGACACCTTTGGGACTCGCCCTCCCATGCCGGACCTATGATTCCCTGTGTGTATATCTCTCCAAGCTCTACAGTTTCTTTTGTCAATTATCTGTTGACCCTGTAGGTGCTGATGACAAATTTACACTGATATTTGGTTGTGCAGGGGGCGCATTCGCAATTTTACTGTTGATAATAATTTTGACGAGACTCAGATTGCAGGCATCAGACGGTAAGAACATTTGTTATTTCGCCGAATACTTTTATTTTCTGCGGTCCAGTTGTATTGTTACAAAACCGAACGGGCAGGTGAATAGGGATTGCTTGTAGAGGAATAACGTGCCCTTAACTGCCCGCATCTTTAAAGAATGAAGTTACTACCACAAGAGCGTTATGTGGTTGGCACTAGTTGAATATGGCAATGTAAACCCGATCTTGAAATGTAAATATCTCACCTTCCCATTCGAACTATTTACTCAACTTATACACTTCCATCTTGCAATACCCGGAATCCTTAATGCTCTACAAAGTTTTAGTATCAGTGCGGGTCCAGGTCTTGAAGCGTAAACACTTTGAGGTAGGTATTGACTTTTTGCGATAGTGTAAAACAGATGACAGCGAATTGGCAGACTGTTTTACATCTCTCCCGATTTCTATTTCCCTGTGTGTGTGCCACTGGGAGAGGTGTAAAATGGGCTGCCGTCTCACTATCACCCGTTTTACACTATCGCACAAAGTCAATGGCCCAGAAATTCGGGTCGGGGGCTTGCCGCGCGTGCAAGCCCTCGATCTGTACTTACCCGACCCGCCGGCCGTTGAGCTTCAGGGACGCCTGGGATTGCTGTTTTAAAATGTTGACTCCCGGGCAGCGTCTGACGTCACGCCGCCCAGGAGTGCAGCCAGTGCGAAGCCTGTAGCGCGCTGTGCAATTGACACACGCCCCTTGAGGTCTCAGTTTAATAGGACCCGCCCCCAATGTTTCTCACACGCTGCTAAGCATTTTTACATGCAAAGCAGCATTTTAAATAGGTTTTTGGTATTTTTATGAAGCTTTTGGTAACTTTTATAAACTTTTAAAAACGTTTACATTATTTTGAAGACTCTGAAGTAGTTTTAAACAGAATTAAAGCAATTTAAAGACTTTTAAAATAATTTTTTTTATTGCATTTATTTATTTAGCAATGTCGTCGTCATACGTGTCTTCACACTGTTCCCTTTGGGGAACTGTATGAAGTGGTGGAAGGATTTATGGCCGTGATTAACGCTCATTCCGTGACCGTAACCATCTTTGAACCAGCCATTAGGGTGGTTAGTCCTATGGTGGGAGGGTTTTACGGGCTCCCACAAGCTATACAAGGAGGGGGGACCACCCACACATGCAAATATCCCACTGGATGTCAACCCAGAATTTAGAGCCGGAGCTCTGACTCCACTTGCCGGGACTGTCTGGAGCAGGGTTCGAAACCCTACCCCGTCTGGCCCAGCGGCGGGGATCCTACTGCTACGCCAAAGGCCCAATCCGATTAGCAACGTGAAATGGCTGGAATTAGCACAATTCACGGCATTAAAAGAACTCACAATTGAACTGATGATGACCTCAGCAATCTCCTCAATGAGGTGGAGGCGCAGCGCCTGCTCATCATTGGTAATGAGAAGTCAAAGGCGCTGCAAAAAGGACAGATGATAGCTTGGTCTTTCAAGTGGCAGCATAGGGCTCCAGTCACAGGGAGGGAAAAGGCGCAGGAAACGTATGGGTGTCACCTTTTGCGCAGAGTGGGCCTTTTGCATAGCGGTAAGCATCCCCACCGCTGGGCCAGAAGGAGTAGGGTTTTGAACCCCGCTCCAGACTGACCCGGCAAGTGGAGTCAGAGCTCCAACTTTAAATTCTGGGTGGACATCCAGCGGGATACTTGCTTCTGCGGGTGTGGGTGGCCCCCCCCTCAGATGGGTTGTGGGAGCCCGTAAAACCCTCACACCATAGGACTAACCACCCTAATGGCTGGTATGAAGATGGTTATGGTCACGGAAGGAGTGTTAACGTGGCCAGAAATCCTTCCACCACTTCATACAGTTGCCAAAAGGGAACAGTGTGAGGATACGTACGACGATGACCTCTTGCGCAATGCACCTCCTTGGACCCTCAGTCGCAGATGCGAGGGGGCAAATCGTGCAATTGTTAAATTTTTCATTTTATTGACATGTAAAATGTTGGCCCAGTAATTCCCTTCCAAACACGCGAGTACGGTCGGGGTACTTACGCGTCTGGCCGGAGGAAATGCCGGTTTTCAGCATGCACAGCGCATGCAGGGAAAACTGGCATTTCCTGTCCTCTGAACGAAGGGGTTCAGAGGCAGAACGCGTGCGACTGTACAGGCAGCGCGTGCGCAGTAAAATTCGCCACTTTCATTCATGCTTTCAGTGAGGTCAAGTCCTTACAACTTACACATGAACAAAGCATGAGTACAGTTGCTCCAGAGGCTGCGGAGGAAGATATTTCTTATCGTGGAGCTTCTGAAAGGCAATATTTTTGTTTGGGAAAGGGAGGAAAGTTATTTAAGAAATGCTGAGGTAAGTTTTAAAGTTTATTTTTGTTTTTTAAAATGGGTTTCCAGTACTGTAGGTAGAAGGATCAATTGTGGCTATGTGAATTGAATTTGCTGTGTTTATTAAATGTGAAAATGACTCCAACATTTTTAAGAAAGAAACTTTTCATCAGTAATATATTCTTTTAAGTAATTATGTATGTATGTCTGTATATATTCCTTTGCGTGTATGTATATATTTCTTTAATTATGTGTATGAGTGTATGTATTTAATTATGACTTTCAGAGAAAGTAACTTATTGGAAAATCATAATTAAAAACATACATTCATACACATAAGTAAAGGAATATAAAACATACATACATATACGTAAAGGAATATATGCGGACATACATACATAATTACTTATTACTGATGAAAAGTTTCTTTCTTAAAAGTGTTGGAAATGTTACATTACTCATTTTAGAACACTCATTCTCACATTCAATTCACACAGCCACAATTGCTCCTTCTACCTACCGTACTGAAAACCAGTTTAAAAAAAAAAAATTAAACTTTAAAACTTACCTCAGCATTTCTTAAAATAACTTTCCTCCCTTTCCCAAACAAAAATATTGCCTTTCAGAAGCTCCACGATAAAATATATCTTCCTCCGCAGCCTTGGAGCAACTTTACACATGCTTTTTACAAGTGTAACTTGTAAGGACTTACCCTCACTGAATCCATGAATGAAATCGAGGAAGTTCACTGCGCAAGCGCTGCCTGTGCAGTCGCACGCGCTGTGCCTCTGAACCCCTTCGTTCAGAGGACTGGAAATGCCGGTTTTCCCCGCATGCGCTGTGCATGCTGAACACGGGCATTTCCTCCGGCCAGACCCGTGAGTACCCCGGCCGTACTCACGCGTTCAGAGAGGAATTACTGGGCCAATGTCTGCTCCATTGGGTGCAGCGCCACGACGGGGTATGAGAAGGTCATGAACAGTATAATACACTAAGGACTGACACTTCTAAACACCGTCAAGCAGCTCGGTCGCTTCAGATCTCATTAATTTGCAAAGTAAATGTGACCAACATCAAATCATGTTGGTTTTGCTGGCACACAGATTAAGTTATTCAAGATGGATTTTTTTCCTTTCCTTTAGGCATTAACATAAATTCTACGGAAGCGGGCCAGAGTGAAGTGCCGGTAGGGTGACAATGTTCTGTATGTTCCAGAAAAGAAGGGGCAGGGGGGAATAGCACCCCAATGTATACATTCAGCCGAGAAGGTACTACTTATATTTCATAGAATCACAAATTCTTACAGCACAGAAGGAAGCCGCCGTGCCTGTTCCGGCTCTTTGAAAGAGTTATCCAATTAGTGTCATCAACCCCCCACCCCCCCTCTTTACCCAGAGTCCTGCAATTGTTTTCGTCCCAATTTGAAAGTTCCTACTGAATCTGCTTCCACCAACCTTCCAGGCAGTGCGCTCCAGATCATAACAGCCGGCTGCATAAAAAATTCTCCACATCCTCCCTCTGGTTCTTTTGCCAATTATCTTAAATCTGTGCCCTTTGGATACCAACCCACCCATCAGTGGAAACAGTTTCTCCTTATTTACTTCATCAAAAACCCGTCCGAATTTTGAACACCTCTATTAAATCTCCCCTTAACCTTCTCTGCTCTAAAGAGAACAATCCCAGTTGTAAGATCCTCCAATAGGCTGGGCTGGCCGAGGAACAGGAATGTGGCCGACGCCCCAGCAGGGGTGAAAACCTTCAGGAGAGTAGGGAGAGAAAGATTTAATTGGGGAAGAAAGTGGGAAATGATTAATGTGTGGTATCCATAGGATAGTTATTAGCTGGGCTCCGAATCATCCTGATTTTAAATGTATATGTAAATAATTTGTGCGCTATGAGCTTCATATTTAGAACATTACTCAACACCTTATGGATGAGATATTGGATAAAATCATTGAGTGGGACAGAATGTAATCGTGCCCTAATCTATCGTTTACTGTGTGTATATTTACACTTTCAGACTCAGTTCCAATTGATGGTAGCTGGCAGCTGTATCAGACTCTCCGCTATCAGTATTTCATGTCTTACTTTTACAGGTTAGACAAGGACCAATTGAAAAGATTGCCGCTTACGCTACTCTAAACTTGAGACACGACAGAAGACCTCCCAAACGGAGACAGGAGAAAGAGCACACCGTCTATTCCCAGGTACTTAAGATTACATCGGATAAACGGCACAGAAACAGGCCACTCGGCCCAACCAGTCCATGCCGACGTTTATGCTCCACAGAGCATCCTCCCGTCTTTCCTCATCTAAATATATCAGCTTAACCCTCTATTCCCTTCTCCCTCATATGTTTGTCCAGCCTTCCCTTAAATGCATCTATACTATTTGCTTCAACCACTCCCTGTGGTAGCGAGTTCCACATTCTCACCACTCTTTGGTTAAAGAAGTTTCTTCTGAATTCACTATTGGATTTCGTGGTGACTATCTTATATTGATGGCCTCTAGTTTTGCCCTTCCCCACAAGTGGAAACATTCTCTCTGTATCCACTCTATCAAAACTTTTCATAAATTTAAAAGACCTCTATTAGGTCATCCCTCAGCCTTCTTTTTTCAAGAGAAAACAGACCCAGCCTGTTCATCCTTTCCTGATATATATGCCCTCGCATTTCTGGTATCATCCTTGTAAAATGTCTTTGTACCCTCTCCAGCCTCCATGTAGAGCGGAGGGATTGGCGCCAATAATACCCAAACCATTTCCATACAAAATCAACATTCTGTGATAAGAGAGGCAATGTTAACAATCTATACAGAAACATGGGGGTAATTTTGACTTTGTGCGACAGTGTAAAACGGTGATAGCGAAACGGCATCTCTCCCACTGTCTTCAATGGAAATACAATCGGGTGAGATGTAAAACGGGCTCGGGCCCATGTCGCACTATCACAGTCAAATTATCCGTGTGTGTCTTTTTCGGCTCTGGAGGTGATAATGATTGCTCTGAACGACAAATTGCAAAATAAGAAACTCACATGATCAGGCTGGCAAATATTTCTGTTACAGACGAAGCAAGGAACAGGCGACAGACTGACCTACGCCGCTCTCGTAACCAACACCACGAAAAACGCGAAAGCCAGACAGAAAGAGGAGAGCACGGTGTATACCCAGGTACAGCTCAGGTCATTCATTGAAACACGATCAATGTTCTACGGTACGGTACTGAGCCACAGGAAGTAGAAAGATCCCAGGTTTAATCTACCAAGTGTGCTGTGTCGGCTGATCTCAGCCAAGGTTCATCATAATTGACAACGTGTCTCGGATCGGCAGTGGCGCGGGGCGGGGGTGGGGGCTGAAAAGTGCAGATGCGTGGGCAGGTTCAATCTTGGAGCCACCGGCATGGGATCAGCAGGTCACACAGACACCTTAAAACGGTACATTGCGATATGAGATATACTTAACAGACGGGTATGACATTCCTTTGACTGCTATTGTAATTGAAGTATTAACTTGCTTAGTTAAATGGGTTACAACAGCAGAAGAACTAATTTTATATGAACGTTAAACCCGAATACTCACAAGATTTCTTTCGGGCCCAAGAATGGACACTGAGGCGGGAGGGGGCAGCAGATTCTCCTGGAATTGGAACCCAACAGGAATCGTTGTTTGCAGAGCAAGGAGAAACTGGAGAGTAAATAAAATCAGTGCAAAATCTGAATAAATCGGTTCCAATCTGAATTTGTTAATTGATGAGAGGAAATTTCCCCACAGCCTTTCTTAAAGCTTGATTTCTTCAAGCAATAAGTGGCTAATGGACTAACGGCTGCTACTAAATGTTATTTTCACAGACTAAACAAAGAGGCGGAGACAACAAGCTGACTTACGCCGCTCTGCAGCTTGCTGATTCAAAGAAAACATCAAAATCGAAACACCAAGACAAGAGGGCTGTGTACGCAGAAGTAAACGTGAGAAACAAAGAGATAAGCTGAGAACCGGAATGCAGTCCGAAGATGTGGGCTATTAATGAGTGCAGGCCCGGGGTATTCCATTATAAACCATAAGATGTGTGTCTATCACTGTTTTCATTTATTGCAGCCAGACGAAGGAGTGACGTCCTGGATCATCACACATTTTGTGTGTGTGGCGGTGGGGGTGGTGGGGTGGATGAGGAGGCAGGTGAAGTGGCAATTTTCACCTTCAGTGTTGAGGCGGTAAACTGGCGGATTTCGTCGCCGGCCCATTATACAACCAGCCCTCTATCGCGTGCTTTCCATGGCGAGGGCAGAGTCCGCAACGCCAGTTTTACGCGGGCTGCAAGCTGAAAATCTACCTCGGCCCATGTGTTCTGGATTTCAAGTTTGCACAATGTAATGTGCGTGATGTTATCAACCGGTTGTCATCGAAATTTTGCAATGTCAGCTTGCGATGGCTCTTAAAATTTTTCTGGCATGCTTGAGATCACAGGGATTCATAAGGAGTCCCTTGCAGTCTAATAAAGTGCTAATCGACTCAACGTTTCTTTAAAATGAATATTTATTTACATTAACAAATTATAACATTTGTCTTTTAAAATGCTTTAGGCGACAGCAATTATTTGCTGCGAATTCTACCTGTACTGTGATCTTTCGGTCACAGGCTAGAGGGAGCAGATAGGCCAATGTACCCATACCATAACAACGAAATGTTTCCTAAATGATTCTAGGATCCTATCTTGAAGTAGCCGAGTTAAAATCCAGGGGCAGACGAGCCTAACCCCCCACAGGTACACAAATTAAGTCCTAGTCAAAGGGGCAACATCACTAAAATATCAGAGGCTAGTTCACCCAAACAATTTTAAACAAAATTTAAAGCAAAATAGTATCAAAATCAAAATGAAAAATTAAATATGGTACCTACTGTGCTTCCCCTCCCCGACCGTCACATGAAGCGAACCTAGTTCGAGAGTACAGTACAGACAGCAACTATTGAAATATAGAAGCAATTTATTTCTTCCAGCTCCAAGAGAAGCACAACTCAATTGGATCCAACCGGGTGACAGACAGCGCAGCTAACATGGACTCTGGCTGTGGTCCGGGCTTGTGTAGTTTTCAGTGTGGTGTCGCAAAACGCGCCAGCTAGCCGAGCCCAATGCGATTTCGTTGTAAGTTAGTTAGTGAAGGGGAACTATAGCAGAACAGGACTCAACTCGAAGGTACACCATGATCCCAGCATTGTAAATCAGTTTCGGGTACACAAATAGGTCAGAAAGACAAAAGACATGTGCACAGGTTTTATATCCCCTATGAGCAGAGTAGAGGTTTCATAAAAGGCTTTTCAACAAAAATGTGTACTTCTGTTCAAGATCACATTTGGAGAGATGGTCAACTCTACTTTATAAATAGGATATAAAGTCTGGCCAACATTTACATGAACTGTTGTCAGCAGGTAGAGTATCGGTACCACTACAGTACAAGTCTGTGTGATGGAGTGGTGCAGACACGAAGCTATCACGTATATTGGTACCAATGTACAAGAGGGTAGGGGGATGGTGGAGAAACACTGGCTCTGAAATTCCACAGAGATACTACGATCAATCCCGCTAAAACTTCAGCAGACCAGGGGGCAACCACAAAGAAACAGCGCAAGTAGGAGTTTGTCATTTCCCTCGGGTTGCCAAAGTTACAGCGGGAGACCAGTGATAGCCTTATGGAATGTCAGGGACACCGTATTGAAACCAACGTGCTTTGCACTAATTATGTAATACAAGTTCATCTTCTCAGCATCACTCCCACCAGCGACAGAGCCACTGTGCACCGACTAGCTTTGGATAGCAAAACGAATGACTGTTTATTTGCATGCAGCAATTTCAGTGCAGCTAGATCCACTATGAATTATGCATGCCTACAGCAATCCTAATGACAGCACTTCTATATTGCGCCCAGCATCTGCCAGAAGTGCAATGCTACAATGATGGACAGCATCAAAAAAGGCCAGATTTCTAAAAATCTCTGCAAAGTACTCAGTACAGAAAGACATTTTTTAAAATTCCTTCTTTGGATGTGAATGGCACAGGCAAGGTCACATTTGGTGCCCTGAGAAGGCGATGATGGGTCTTCTTGAATTGCTCCAGTCCTACCGAATGATGGTCCTCCCCCATTCTAACTCACCTCAGATTTGCCAAGAAGGAACTCTTAACTCATTTTCAATGCATTTTCTGAAAGCAGGAAATAAATATCTAATACTTCCAGCTTGCAGTATTCAATATAAACAATTAAAGCAGACATTTCCAAAGTTAGAAGAACTTCAGAATTAAAGCTAAAGGCTGAAGGTGGGATGAACCATAGCCCAAAGAAACCGAGACCCACAGGTGTCAAGATCATCTCGAGAAAGATTTATATCCCCGCAGGCCAATTTTTGAATAAATTTAGTCCAGTTCAAACTGAATCTTTTCCTTTGCGGCTTCAAGTATTCACTACCCTCCACCACCCGTCCACCCCAATATTCTTTGAATACATTTTGACACAAGTTCCTAAAGATTCACATACAGCATTATGACTGCCTGCAATCTGACACTTACCGTACTACACACCAATTGTGAACATTTCAATTTGCTGCAGAAGATTATGTTACTTACATACAGAAAATCTAAATTACACTGAGCAAACGCACAACAAATTGGACTGGCCCATAAACCAGTCAGATCGCTTACATACTTAAAATGACATGGTACAAAGCATATAGCTAAAAGAAAGCATTAGTGTTTGTGTAAAACAGGCAGGAGTTAACATCCCAAACAAAGTATAATTCCAAGGGTCAGAGTTCCAGATCTGATCATAAACCAGACCAAAACTGTACACGAGGCTGGAGTTGGACTAGAAAATTACGAATCCAAAGATGAGAGGTAAAAGCACTTTACGTTTCTACCATACAAACTGAAGTAGTAGAATCGGTTCAGTGAATTTTTTTTATCAATCCCTCAACTAGGTTTTGAGTGCTACATCCAATTACAAAATAGAGTAGAAGTCAAGGTGAACATGGTGAAATAAAACAAAATACAAAAACTACAGCCATTAAAACGCTCAAAAATAAAGGCATTTGTCCATTTAATAAAATAAAAAATACAAACAATTACACACGAGCAGAAATAAAAATGTCTTTAAAAAAAACGCCAGTTAAGCTCTTTGGCTGCATTATTGATGTAGGCGTCATTATTGTTGTAGAGTTGAACAGAATCCCAATTGAGCACCAGCCGAGTCAGGGCAGGTGCTGCAATATGCCACTGTGTTTGGTGTGAAGAACTGATTACAGTCCCTGGCTGATAAGAACCACGCTACTGGCTCAGAGATGTTCAGGGAAACTGGACCTACACTGCCATCATGATCTTTTGTCTTTGAGAAGTCCATCAACTTCAGTTATAAATAAAATTAAACCTACAATTAAAAAAGTTAGAGAACTTTAGGTACATTGAAAAATGAGAGCAATCACTACAATATGAAATAAATATGGTTTTCACCTTTAAACATGAACAATGCAATTAAATCCAAGGGTATTATAAAGGATGGAATCCTTTTTAAGGACTGCATTGGCTGAATTAGGTCCCAGGCTCAAGGCTAACCAATTGTATACACTGAAGCAGCCAAGCTGACCTGAATTAAAATCCGCGTGGTCAGTTACACTTTGCTGATAGGAAAGATTTAATAGTGTCAACTAATTCATGGCAGAAAACAATATCCAATTCATAGCATAACAAATCTTGAAACAAACAGGTGGTGGGGGCCGGGACCCTTTGCTGGAGGTCTTCCTCGCTCCCAGATACAGCTCCTGCAAAATCTCTAACTCTTTATTGGATCAGAATTTATTGAAAAAATAACAGTGTGTGAACAACACACGCTGTTAATATGCAAATTGGCCAGCAACCTGTGGCAAGGAAGTGATACCACTTGAATTGTCAATCATAAGAGCATAAGAATTAGGAGCAGGAGTAGGCCATATGGCCCCTCAAGCCTGCTCCGCCATTCAATAAGATCATGGCTGATCTTCGACCTCAACTCCACTTTCCCGTCCAATCCCCATATCCCTTGTTTGCCCTAGAGTCCAAAAAACTGTCTATCTCAGCCTTGAATATACACAACAATGCAGCATCCACATCCCTTTGGAGTAGAGCATGCCTAAGATTCACAACCCTGTGAAGAAATTCCTCTTCATCTCAGTCCTAAATGGCTGACTCCTTATCCTGAGACAATGACCCCTAGTCCTAGACTTTCTAGCCAGGGGAAACAACCTCTCAGCATCTACCCCATCAATCTCCCTCATAATCTTATGTTTCAATGAGAGAATCTCTCATTCTCCAGCGAGTATAGGCCCAATCTACTCAATCTCTTCTCATAGGACAAACCTCTCATCCCAGGGATCAATCTAATGAATCTTCATTGCACCGCCTCCAAGGCATGCATGTCCTTTCTCAGATAAGGAGACCAACTGTGCACAGTATTCCAGATGTGGTCTCAAAGCCCATTACAATTGTAGTAATCATTCCTTACTCTTGAACACCTACCCCCTTGCAATAAAGGCCAATATGCCATTTGCCTTCCTAATTGCTTGCTGTACCTGCATGCTAACTTTGTGTTTCCTGTACAAGGACACCTAAACCTTTCTTGAACATCAATATTTAATTGTTTCTCACCATTAAAAAATATTGTTTTTCTACTCTTCCTAGCAAAGTGAATAACCTCACCTTATACTCCATCTGCTACCTTATCGCCCATTCACTTAACCTGTCTATATCCCTTTGCAGGCTCTTTGTGTTCTCCTCAAAACTTACTTTCCCACGTAACTTTGTAACATCAGCAAACCTGGATACATTCCACTCGATCCCTTCATCTAAGTCATTAATATAGATTGTAAATAACTGAAGCCCAAGCACTAATCCTTGTGGCACCCCACCATTTACATGAAAATGACCAGTTTATCCCTACTCGCTTTTTTGTCTGTTAACCAATCCTCTAGCCACGCTAATATATTAGTCCCAACCCAATCAGCCATAATCTTGCGCGGCAAACTTCTGTAGCACCTTATCGAATGCGTTTTGGAAAGCCAAATGTAATACTTCCACTGGTTCCCTTTATCTACCTTATTAGTTACATCCTCAAAAAAACTCAAACTTGTTAAACACTATTTCCGTTTCATAAATCATAATATGATTCGGCAGATTCAACGTGGTTTTAAGTGTCCCGTTACCACTTCCTTAATAATGGATTCCAGCCTTTTCCCGATGACTGATGTCAGGCTAACTGGCTTGTAGTTACCAGTTTGCTCTCCCTCCTTTCTTAAAAAGCGGGTTTACATTTGTTACCTTGCAATCCACTGGGACCGTTCTATATTCTAGGTAATTTTGGAAATCACAACCTAAGCATCCACTATGTCTGCAGCCACCTCTTTTAGAACCCTAAGAAGTAGGCCAGAATTTGTCAGCTTTTAGTCCCATTAGTTTCTCAAGTACTTTTTCTCTACTGATATTAATTACTTTAAGTTCCTCACTCATCAGCCCCTTGGTACCCCATTATTGTTGGTATGCTTTTTGTGTCTTCTACTATGAAGACAGATTCAAAATATTTGTTTAAATCTCTGCCGTTTCCTTGTTCCCATTTATATTTGTACCTGTCTCAGCCTCTAAGGGAAAAATGCTTACTTTTGCGACTCTTGCTTTTTACATACTTGAAGATCTTACAATCTATTTTTATATTTCTTGCTAGTTTACTCTCATTATATGTTCTCCCTTTTTACCATTCTATATTCTCCCTTTTTATCAATTTTTGGTCATCCTAAAGCTCTTCCAATCCTTAGGCTTACTACTATTCTTCACAACATTATAAGCCTCCTCTTTCAATTTAATACTATTCTTAACTGCTTTAGTTAACCACGGATGGATTACTTTTCCCATCGAGTGTTAATTTCTCAATGGAATGCATATTTGTTGAGAATGTTGGAATATTTCTTTAAATGTTTGCACTGCTTATCTACCATCATACCTTTTAATCTAATTTCCCAATCTACCTTTAGCTAACTTGCCCCTCATACCTATGTTTTAAGTTTAAGAAGCTTGTTTCCGAGTGAAGTATTTCACTCTCAAACTCAATGTGTAATGTTATCGTATTATGATCACTCTTCCCCAGATGATCCTTTACTAAGAGATTACTAATTAACCCTGTCTCATTACACAAGACAAGATATAACATAGCCTGTTCCCTGGTTGGTTCCCTGAAGTATTGTTCTAGGAAACTGTCCCGAATGCATTCCATGAACTTATCCTCCAGACTACCTTTGCCAATTTAATTTGCCGAGTCTACATAAAGATTCACATCACACATGATCATTGTATTATCTTTGTTACAAGCTCCTGTTATTTGTTGAGTAATACTCTCACCAGAATTTTCTGCCCCT
This sequence comes from Somniosus microcephalus, assembly GCF_052327205.1. Taxonomy (NCBI): domain Eukaryota; kingdom Metazoa; phylum Chordata; class Chondrichthyes; order Squaliformes; family Somniosidae; genus Somniosus; species Somniosus microcephalus. The sequence continues at coordinate 188,513,158 of NC_140992.1, forward strand.
TGTTATTTCTTTCCTCCACCCATACTTATTCTAATTCCTGATCTTCTGAGCGAAGCCCCTTTCTCTCGACTGTCCTTATGTCTTCTTTATCAGATATAGCCCCTCCTTATCCATTCTGCCTGTCTTTTGTAAAGGTCAAGTACCCTGGAATATTTAGCTGCGAACCTTGGTCACCTTGCAACTGCGTCTCTGTAACAGCTTTTAGATCAAAACCATTTATCTCTCTTTGTGCCATTATTTGTGGACCTGCAAGGAGTTGGCAGCCCCAGAGAAGGCAGAGGATAAAGAGTGCGTGAGGCCGAGGACAGCGGACCTGAAAGGAGTCGACAGCACATGAGAAGGCAGAGGATAATTCAGAGCAGCTGAATGCAGTTAATTAGGGAAACTAGGTCTATAAAAGCAGGCTTCACAGTGCGATCTGCACTGAGTGCTGAGAGTTGGGGTGATTGAGGGAGTTAGGTGGGTGAGGAGTGGAAGGAGGAGCTCCCTTGCTTCGCCTTTGCCTTCCCTAACTTTTCACTCTGTAGGAATTGGTTCTTACTTTACCCCAAGGAAAGAGTCAGAGAGTGGGAGCAGTCAAACAACAACAACAACTGCAAAACCGCTAAAGTGACGTCACAACCAGGGAAGGAGCTGATTGGTAAGAAGGACCTGCTGAGTATTTCTACAGCCCAGTCATTAAAGTAAATGTACGGTCTCTAGTTTAGAGTAAGTAGTGTTTAAAGTGAAGTAAGGTCCCTAGTGTAATTAATATTCTTTCATTTAGAGAAAGTAAAGGGAGTCAATCAAGGGTGGGACATGGCAGGGCAGCTCGGCAGCGTGGTGTGCTCCTCCTGTGCTATGTGCGAAGTCAGGGACAATCCTGGTGTCCAGGGCGAACACGTATGCAGGAAGTGTCTCCAGCTGCAGCTACTTAAAATCCGCATTTAAGATCTGGAGCAGTGGCTGGAGTCACTGTGGAGCATCCACTAGGCTGAGAGCTATATGAATAGCAGGTTTAATGAGGTGGTCACACCACAGTTAAAAAGAGAACTGGCACAAAGGGAATGGTGAACGCCAAACAGAGTAAAAGAAGTAGGACGGTAATGCAGGAGTCCTTTGCATCCATATCCCTCTCCAACAGATTTTCTGTTTTGCATATGGCGAGGGAGATGGTTTCTCAGGGGAATGCAGCAACAGCCAAGTCTGTGGCACTAGGAGTGGCTCAGCTGCACAGGAGCGGAGGAAAAAGGTAGGAGAGCAATAATGATAGGGGATTCTATCGTCAGGGTAACAGATAGACGTTTCTGTAGCCGCAGATGTGAAGCCAGGATGGTATGTTGACTCCCTGGTGCCAGAGTCAAGGATGTTACTGAGCGGCTGCAGGACATTCTGAAGGGGGATGGTGAACAGCCAGAGGTCATGTTCCATATTGGTGCCAACTACATAGGTAGAAAGATGGATGAGGCCCTGCAAGCAGAATATAGGGAGCTAGATAATAAATTAAAAAGCAGGACCTCAAAGGTAGTAATCTCAGGACTACACCCAGTGCCACGTGCTAGCGGGAGCAGAAATAGGAGAATGGATCAGATGAATGCATGGCTGGAGAAATGGTGTAGGAGGGAGGGATTTACATTCCTGATGTATTGGGAACGATTCTGGGGAAGGTGGGACCTGTACAAGCTGGATGGGTTACACCTCAGCAGAAACGGGACCAACATCCTCGCTGGGGGTTTGCTAGGACTGTTGGGAAGGATTTAAACTAGTTTGTCAGGGGGCTGGGAACCTACGTGTGGGCCCAGAATGGAGAGAAACAAAGCTGGAAGTGAAAGTTAGAAAAGTAGTCAGCAAAACTAGCAGGGAGCAGAAAAAAAGGCCAACGGTAAAGAGGGTCAAAGTGCAGAAAAATATTAAACAGGCAAACTAGAAGGCACTTTATCTAAATGCATGTAGCATTCGCAAAAAGGTGGATGAATTAATCGCACAAATAGAAGGAAATGGGTATGATGTAATTGCCATTACAGAGACATGGTTGCAGGGTAATCAAACCTGGGAACTGAATGTTCCAGGGTACTCAACATTTAGGAAGGACAGACAAAAAGGAAAAGGAGGTGGCGTAGCACTGTTAATAAGGGATGAAATCAGCATGGTAGAGATAAAAGTTCTTGGCTCGGCAGATCGTGATGTAGAACTGGAATCAGTTTGGGTGGAGCTAAGAAACAGCAAAGGGCAGAAAATATTGGAGGGATTTGTGTATAGGCCACCAAACAGTATTGGTAATGTAGGGCACAGTATCAATCAAGAAATTAGAAGTCCAAGTAACAAGGGCAATACGGTACTCATGGGGGACTTTAATCTACATATTGACTGGGAAAATCAAACTAACACTGAGGGTGTGGGGGACGAAATCTTGGATTGCATACAAGATGGTTTCCTGGATCTGTATGGGAGGAATCAACCAGGGAACAGGCTATTCTGGATCTGATACTCTGTAAAGAGAAAGGGCTAATCAATAATCTTGTGGTAAAGGGGCCTTTAGGGAAAAGTGATCAAAATATCATGGGCCTAGAAATTCGGTTGCGTTAGCGCCCACTTAGGGGCGAAAGAGTGGTTTGCGCCGGAAGTGTTTTAGCGCCCGAAATTAGGTGGGCCCTAACATCAGCGTTAGCCGGTAGCGCTGCGCCGGCACCGATGACATCATCGGTGTGCGCAGTGCCCCGGTACCACCCGAAACCACGCCGATCCCCATCTTCAGTAGCGGCCGCCTCTTCCGTGGCAGCCGCTAACAACATTGGGAGACCGGGTCCTTACTGCAGCCTTAGCGGGGCGCTTTAAGGTGGAAGTGCGGCCGGCCGCTTTTTCAGCGGCCGCCTGCCCGCACCTCCTTCCCCGGCCTCCTCCACCTCCCCCCCCGCGGCATTGCCGGCTGGTTTCCGTGGAGCCCGGCACTTCTCCGTTGTGCCGGGCTCTTTTGCCGGCACTCGCAATCGGGGCTCCGGCCATTGCAGGCACCTCCCCCTTAAGAGAAGGGGGAGGCCTGCAGTACAGCAGCCTGCCGCACTGCATCGGGTGGCGCAGCGGGACCAGGAGCGCTGAAATTCACTTTCAGCGCCCCAAGCGGGGCGGGCACACCCTGGAGCAGTGCCCGGTTCCGCTTTTGGGCACTAAAAGTGAATATGGGACGGGCACAACTGGCTCTGTGGCGAGCGCAAAATTATCGGCGCAAACGAGCTGGTGGGGCTATACCCAATTTCTAGGCCCATAGAATTTTGCATTAAGTTTGAGCGTGATGTAGTCCAATCTGAAACTAAGGTCTTCAATCTAAACAGAGGAAACTACATGAGTATGAGGGACAAGTTTACCATGGTAGAATGAGAGACTACACTAAAAGGTATGAATGTGGACATACAATGGCTAACATTCAAACAAATAACGCATAATTTGCAACAAACATATATTACTCTAGGGCATAAAAATCCAAAAGGGAAAGTGATCCAACCATGGCAAACAAAAGAAATTAAAGCTAGTATTAAGTCAAAGGAGGAAGCTTATAACGTTGCCAGAAAAAGAGGCCAGCCTGAGGATTGGGATCTATTTAGAAATCAGCAAATGGTGACCAAGAAATTGATAAAGAAAGGGAAAATGGAATATGAACACAAACTAGCAAAAAATAAAAAAACGGATTATAAAAGCTTCTATAGGTAAGTGAAAAGCAAAAGACTGGTGAAGGTAAATGTAGGTCCATTACGGTCAGAGACGGGAGAATTTATAATGGGGAATGAGGAAATGGCAGAGAAATTAAATACATGCTTTGTTTCTGACTTCACGAAGGAAGACACAAAAAACCTCCCAGAAATATGAGAAAACCAAGGGTGTGGCGAGAATGAGGAACTTAAAGAAATGATTATTAGTAAAAAAAACAGTACTAGCAAAATTAATTGGTATAAAATTCGATAAATCCCAAGGACCAGATGACCTACATCCTAGGGATTGAAAGAGGTGGCCATTGGAATAGTGGATGCATTGGTTGTCATCATCCAAAATTCTATAGATTCTGGAACGGTACCTGCAGATTGGAGGAAATGTAAATGTAACCCCGCTATATAAGAAAGAAGGGAGAGAGAAAACACGGAACTACAGACCTGTTAGCTTCACATCAGTAGTTGGGAAAATGTTGGAATCTATTCAAAAGGATGCAATAACTGGACAATTAGAAACTAATAGTAAAATTGAGCAGAGTCAACATGGATTTATGTAAGGGAATTCCTGTTTGCCAAACCTATTGGCGTTCTTTGAGGATGTAACTAGTGGAGTAGACAATGGGAAACTGATAGATGTGGTGTATCTGCTTGTTCAGAAGGTCTTTGATAAGGTCCAGAACAAGACCTGGGTGAACAAAATTAGGGCACATGGAATTGGGGGTAATATGCTAGCATGGATTGAGAATTGGTTAATAGACAGAAAACAAAGAGTAGGGAAAACGGGTCATTTTCAAGATGGAAGGCTGTGACTAGCGGGGTACCGCAACGATCGGTTCTTGGGCCCCTGCTATTCACAATCTATATCAATGATTTGGATGAGAGGACTAAAGGTGACATTTCCAAATTTGCTGATGATACAAGGCTAGTTGGCAGTGGCAGTTGTGAACAAGATGTGAAGAGGCTTCAAGAGGGAAAATGGCAGATGGAATATAACGTGGATAAATGTGAAGTTATCCAGTTTGGTAGAAAAAACAGAAAGGCAGATTATTTCCTAAATGGTGAAAGATTGGGGAATGCAGATGCTCAAAAGGATCTGGGTGTCCTTCTACATGAGTCACTGAAAGTGAATGTGCAGGTGCAGCAAGCCATTAGGAGACGAATGGTATGCTGCCCTTCATTACGAGAGGATTTGACTACAGGAGCAAAGAAGTCTTACTCCAATTATATAGGGCCTTGGTGTAACCACACCTGGAGTACTGTGTACAATTTTAGTCTCCTTACCTAAGGAAGGATATACTTGCCACAGAGGGAATGCAACAAACGTTCACGAGATTGATTCCTGGGGTGGCGGGACTGTTGTCTGAAAAGAAATTGAGTAAACTAGGCCTGTATTCTCTTGAATTCAGAAGAATGAGAGGGGACCTCATTGAAGCATACAAATTTATTACATGGCTTGATAGAGTGGATGCTGGGAGAATGTTTCCCTTGGCTAGGGAATCCAGAACCAGGGGCCACAGCCTCCGCATAAAGTGTAGGCCATTCAGGGCTGAGATGAGAAGAGACTTCTTCACACAGAGGGTGGTGAAATTTTGGAATTCTCTACCCCAGAGGGCTTTGGAGGTTCAGTCATTGCCTATATTCAAAACAGAAATCGATAGATTTCTGACTAGTAAGGGCATCAAGGGATATGATGATAGGTCCGTTGAATGGAGTCGAGGCAGAAGATCAGCCATGATCACATTGAATGGTAGAGCAGGCTCGAAGGACCGAATGGCCTACTCCTGCTCCTATTTCTTATGTTCTTATGTTCTTATGTAATTAGTGTAGCTTGTTATAAATGCATCGTGCATTCAGATGGAGCCTTTAATTCTAACTTTTTACCATTATTTCCTGCTTTCACCTTACTCGCTGGTGCACTTTTACTGTTAAACTCTGTCCCTTCCTGTCACAGTCGGCTTATCTTTACCCAAATCGCTACACTGCTCCATTTTCTGGACTTTTGTCTTTTGATTTCTAATTTCCCCTCACATGACACCTCCAACCCGCCCTTTAAAGTTTAAAGCCCTATCTGTAGCCCTAGGTATTTGATTTGCCAGGACACGGCCCAGTTTAAATGGAGATGGTCCCAACAAACCAGCTCCTTCTTTCCCCAGTATTGGTGCCAGTGCCCCATGATTGGAAACCCCTTCCTCCCACGCCAGTCTGAGCCTCGCATTGATCTCTCTGATCTGCTTGCCCCAATGCCAAATTGCACGTGGCACAGGTAACAATCCAGAGATTATTACCTTTGAGGTTCTACTTTTTAATTTGGACGCTAGCTCCTCAAACTCTCAGCAGAATTTAATTCCTAATTCTACCTCTGTCGTTGTTCCTACTTGGACCACGACCACTGGATCCTCCCCGTCCCACTCCAAATTCTTCTCCAGCCATGAGGAGATATCCTTAACCCTGGCACCGGGCATGCAACACAGCCTTCGGAAGTCCCGCTTACAGCTGCAGAGAACATTATCTATCCCATTGACTATACCCTCCACTACCACTACAACATTCCTTTTCACTCCTCCCACTTGAATGGCCTCCTGTACAATAGTGCCCTCATCAGTTTGCTCATCCACCCTGCTGAATTTACCCACATCCTCACAGGCAGCAAGAACCTCATACCTGTTGGGCAAGGGCAAAGGCTGAGGCTCCTCCAGCACTGCACCTAGGATCCCCTTACCCACCACAAGTTGCTGGACGATTTGCACCAATCTGTCACTAGCTCTGGGAAAAACAGCATCTCGCCCTTTAACTTCCCCTTGTGTTTCGTGATTTTGCCTTTGCACATTAATTGCTCATTAAATGTACCACAGAAAGTTAAGTCTAGTAATTAATAGTGCAAGTACACTATTTTTTAGGTTTTTTTCGTATATGGGTTTAGGGCGTCGCTGGCAATGCCAGCATTTATTGCCCATCCCTAGTTGCTCTTGCGAAGGTGGTGATGAGCTGCCTTCTTCAAATGCTGCAGTCTGTGTGGCGATGGTACTCCCATAGTGCTGTTAGGTGGGGAGTTCCAGGAGATTGACCCAGCGACGATGAAGGATCGACGATATCCTTCTAAGTCACAATGATGTGTGACTTGGAGGGGAACTTGGAGGTGGTGGTGTTCCCATGTGCCGGCTGCCCTTGTGCTTCTAGGTTAAAGAGGTCGCGGGTTTCGGAGGTGCTACCGAAGAAGCCTTGCTGAGTTGCTGCAGTGCATCTTGTAGATGGTACACACTGCAGACATGGTACGCTGGTGGTGGAGGGAGTGAATGTTTATGGTGGTGGATAGGGTGCCAATCAAGCAGGCTGCTTTGTCCTGGATGGTGTCGAGCTTCTTGAGTGTTGTTGGAGCTGCACTTATCCAGGCAAGTGGAGAGTATTCCATCACACTCCTTACTTGTGCCTTGGAAAGGCTTTGTGGGGTCAGGAGGTGAGACACTCACTGCAGAATACTTAGCCTCTGGCCTGCTCTTGTTGCCACAGTATTTATGTGGCTGGTCCAGTTAAGCGTCTGGTTAATGGTGACTCCCAGGATGTTGATGGTGGGGGATTCGGCGATGGTAATGCCATTGAAAGTCAAGGGGAGGTGGTTGGACTCTCGCTTGTTGGAGAGTCATTGCCTGGCACTTCTGTGGTGCGTATGTTACCTGACAATTATCAGCCCATGCCTGAACGTCATCCACGTCTTGCTGCATGCGGGCATGGACTGCTTCATTATCTGTGGAGTTGCGAATGGTGCTGAACACTGTGCAGTCATCAGCGAACTTCCCCAGTTCTGACCTTATGTTGAAGGAAAGGATATTGTTGTAGCAGCTGAAGATGGCTGGGCCTAGGACACTGCCCTGAGGAACTCCTGCAGCGATGTCCTGGGGCTGTGATGATTGACCTTCAACTACCACAACCATCTTCCTTTGTGCTAGGTATCACTCCAGCCAGTGGAGCGTTTTCCCCCTGTTTCCCATTTTACTAGGGCTCCTTGATGCCAGACTCAGTCAAATGCTGCATTGATGTCAAGGGCAGTCACTCTCACCTCACCTCTGGAATTCAGCTCCTTTGTCCATGTTTGGACCCAGGCTGTAATGAGGTGGGGAGCTGAGTGGTCTTGGCGGAACCCAAACTGGGCATCAGTGAGCAGGTTATTGGTGAGTAAGTGGCACTTGATAGCACTGTCGATGACAACTTCCATCACTTTGCTGATGGTTGAGAGTAGACCAATGGGGCGGTAATTGGTCGGGTTGGATTAGTCTTGCTTTTTGCGGACAACACATACCTGAGCAGTTTTCCACATTGTTGGATAGATGCCAGTGTTGTAGCTGTACTTGAACAGCTTAGCTAGAGGCGCAGCTAGTTCTGGAGGATAAGTCTTCAGCACGATAGCCGGGATCCTGTCTGTGCCCATAGCTTTGCTGCATCCAATGAGCTCAGCCGTTTCTTGATATCACGTGGAGTGAATCGAATTGGCTGAAGAATGGCTTCTGTGATGGTGGGGAACTTGGGAGTTGACTGATATGGTTCATCCACTCGGCACTTCTGGCTCAAGTTGGTTGCAAACGTTTCAGCCTTGTCTTTTGCACTCACATGCTGGGCTCCACCATCATTGAGGATGGGGATATTCTTGGCGCCTCCTCCTCCCGTTAGTTTTTTAATGGTCCACCACCATTCACCACTGGATGTGGCAGGACTGCAGAGCTTTGATCTGTTCCGTTGATTGTTGGTTGCTTAGCCCTGTCTATAGCATGCTGCTTCTGCTTTTTAACATGCATGTAGTCCTGTGTTGCAGCCTCGCCAGGTTGGCACCTAATTTTTAGGTACGCCTGTTGCTGCTCCTGGCATGCTCTTCTACACTCGTTTTTGAACCAGGGTTGGTCCCCTGGCTTGGTAGTAATGGTAGAGTGAGGGTAATGCCGGGCCATGAGGTGACAGATTGTGGTGGAATACAATTCTGCTGCTGCTGATGGCCCACAGCGCCTCATGGATGTTTTGAGCTGCTAGATCTGCTCTAAATCCATCCCATTTAGTACGGTGGTAGTGCCACGATGATGGGTGCCATCAGTGTGAAGACGGGACTTCGTCTCCACAATGACTGTGCGGTGGTCACTGCTGCCAATGCTGTTCTGGGCAGATGCATCTGTGACAGGTAGATTTGTGAGGGCGAGGTCGGACAGGACATTCCCAGGGATGGTAATGAAGGAGTTTGGGACATTGGCTGAAAGGCATGATTCTGAGATTATGACTATGTCAGGCTATTTCTTGACTAGTCTGTGGGACAGCTCTCCCAATTTTGGCACAAGTTCCCAGATGTTGGTGAGAAGGACTTTTCAGGGTTGACTGGGCTGGGTGTGCCATTGCCATATACGTAGCTGGTGCTGAGGTCGATGCCGGGTGGTCCGTCCAGTTTCATTCATATTATTTTGTTTCATAGCGGTTAGTTACAACTGAGTGACTTGCTAGGCCATTTTAGAGGGCAGTTAAGAGTCAACCACATTGCTGTGGGTCTGGAGTCACATACAGGCCAGACCAGGTAAGGACAGCAGATTTCCTTCCCTAAAGGACATTAGTGAACCAGATGGGTTTTTACTAGAATCCGATAGTTTTGTGGTTACCATTACTGATACTAGCTTTTTATTCCAGATTTATTTAATTAACTGAATTTAAGTTCCCCAGCTGCCGTGGTGGGATTTGAACTCACACCTCTGGATCATTATTCCAGGCCTACTGGATTACTAGTCCAGTGACATTACTGTTATGCTTTCGTTCACGATTAATGATTGAATAATTGTTAATGACTGCCAATCAACCTCTCTAGCCCAGAAAGTGAATTATAAAGCATGCCATCGCATTCCTTCAGGTAGTGAATTGTTAAAGGTTTAAAAAAGTCACATTTTATATTATTCTCCCCCTACTTTTCTTTGTCTCCTGTCGATCTCAATCCAATCTTTCTTTCCCTCTCAATTCACTTACAGTACGATTTGACATTGAATCACCCATTCCAGTTCATCCTCCTTTTCAGTCCTTCCTCTATTTACTTCTCAATCCTTAAATCTCATTGGTTAAAGAGATATGCTTGGTCCTGTTGTTGACCAAGGCCCCAGATGCCCTGTTGCCATCGCTGCACAGTTACCAGCTTGCACTTCCAGCAACTTGCAACACCAAAAAATTGAGCTGAAGTGTGCAGGAAAAAGTCTAATTAACTGGGCATGCTGCGAGATGCCCTGCTTCAGCAAATTCCAGCCCATTGTGTCTACAGTAAGTGTCTGGGTGATTTAATAGGGAAGGTAGCATCCCAAATCAGAATTTGTATCCTCAGGAGTACATAAGTTCGACTAATAACAACAACCAGTATTTATATACCGCCTTTAACGCAGTAAAACGTCACAAGGCGCTTCACATGAGTATTAAAAGAAACAAATTGACACGGAGCCACATAAGGAGAAATTAGGGCAGGTGACCAAAAGCTTGGTCAAAGAGGTAGGTTTTAAAGAGGTCTTAAAGGAGGAACGAGAGGTAGTGAGGCGGAGAAGTTTAGGTTGGGATAATAGGGTTGAAATGGAAGTAGCTCTCTTCCTTTAGATACAAATGGAAGACAGACAGCTTCACGTGAACTAAGTCAAGTGATCAGATAAAGGAAACTTCCGTTGATGGCAGGGCCAGCACTGTTAAAATGTTATGAATGCACTGATTTCTGTTGTGATCCATAAGAAAACAGGCAGGTGGCGGGGGGAATTGCCAAAAGGAATAACTGTAGAAGGCCATCAAGGCATTAGTTACCAGGATGCAAAGACTTAATAGTTCACTTGCTTGACCAATTCAAATAGAATTAGCTTTAAATCAAAGCTAGTTCACAGGATCAATATTCCATTGCTGACTGCTAGCTTAAGTTCTGGTCTCTTTAGCTCAGAGCCTGGGAGCCAAAGCTCTCACTCCAAGCGTGCCATTGTATCCTGAAAGACTACAGACTGTGTACCAAGAAAAGACTCTGCTGAATCATCTGAAGGAATAGTTACCTTACAAGCAACGGTATATACAGCTTGTTTAAAAATAAGGGCATATTCACCCTTGGTCATCAGTACTGTGCTATTTACGTTGCCCATATACTTAACTTCATGTATAAATAAATTCAGAACATCAATTTAAAGAAGTGATCTGGAAGCAGAATATATTCTGTCCTCAGTGTATTAACAAACATGAGCACTCTACATATTCTCCAGTAGCCAAGTTACTTCAATCAGAGTTAATTCTTACTCTTCATCTAGATTAATCCAAGTAGGGCAAAGAATAAAGACAGTTTTCAGTTTGCCCAAGAAAACTGCTAAGCCGTAAACAAGGAAAAGATGTTGGCAAAGTGATGGAACTGTAATATGTTGCTAACACTGTTCCAGGTAAGCCCACCCCCCACTCCCACCCAAGTCTGACTTTGAACAGGTGAAATAAATAGCACACATTCGGAGCCACACAAGCCAGTGTAGATCAGTTTCAGGACTTACTTCTTCCATTTATAAAGGCACATTTATTACCCACAGGCCTGTTAAGCCCATTGCCATACTAAGCAGTTTCAAAGCTTCCCACTCCACAATGAAAAATTATCAGCGCTAAACCCCGTCCCCAACAATCTATACCCAACCATGTAAGTGTTAAACCACCTGGAGGTCTCAATGAGTATGCAGGTATTACTGAATTATTATATTCCTTTCTTACCTGCTCAGAAGCTGAGGAAGGCTGGAGACGATGGGTCCATAATCAGGAGCATTTTCATAAAGCACAAATAACGGTGCAGCAACCAGCTTGTAATTCTTCGGCACTGCAAACAGGGCTGTAGTCAAACACAGGATCATTAGAAACATTCAGAACTTCCCTGCATTCCCTATTGGATTTATTAGTGACTCCCTTATATTTTATCGGCCCTAGTTTTGGTCTCCTTCCTAAGTGGATACAACTTCTCTACGTCTACCATATCAAAACCTTTCATAATCTTAATGCGCAAATCGGCCAAAAAATTCAGGCAAAGAGGAGACATGCCGTGAGTTGTGTATCGTCATAACTTGGTCACTTTACACCGCTCTGTCTTTTGCCTCGCACAGACAGCAGCTCACCCTCAACATCCCCGTTATTTTCAACAACTTGCTGCAATTGCGCATTAATCTCACTGCAGAAAGTCAGGGCTCGTACTTAAAAGCTCAAGTACCCCTTTAACAATGGGATGACAACACAATGCCAACCAATCTCTCCAGCCCACAAAGAACAATTTAAACTACTGAGCTTCATTCGTGCATGAGATTTTAAAACTCTTTTCCTTTGTCTCTTTTCTCTCATAATCCAATCTTTTTTTTCCTTTCTGTACCTGATTTGACTCTAATTCACCCACTCTAATTCAACCTCCTTCTCAGTCATTTCTATATATCTTTCTCAATCCTTACATCTCATTGGTTAAGGAGATAGACTACTGTGCCTGTCGTTCACCAAGTTCCCAAATGTCCTAATTTCAGCTCACACTTCCAGCAACTTATCGGGCACAAAATGTGAGCTGAATGGTGCAGGGAAAAAATCTAACCACTGGCGCATGCCACGAGATGCCCTGCTCCATCAAGATTTGGACCAACATGTAATTGAGCCGTACTGACCAACCAGGCAAATACTCGGATAGACTGACAGTTTTTGAAAAGTTAGCTGACCTCAACTGGGGGTGGGGGGAGGGTTAATGGTAAAACTAGCCTCAGTGCCCCTGGGCTAAAGAGGAAGATAAACCTTCAACAATGGCCCATAATTCCTGTTGGAAGGTGCACACAAGTGGATCTTGAGAGAGGACAATGTTAGGCTCAACATCGCACATAAAAAAACAATGGGCCGTATTTTCCGACCGGATTACATATGATATACGGCACTGAAATAGGCCATTCGGCCCAACCAGTCCATGCCAGCGTTTATGTTCCAGTCTAGATTCCTCTCGTCTTTCCTTATCTAAATCTATCAGCATAACCCGCTATTCCCTTCTCCCTCATATGCTTGTATAGTGTCCCCTTAAATGCATCCATACTATTCGCTTCAACCACTCCCCGTGGTAAAGATGTTTCTTTTGAATTCCCTATTGGATTTCATCAAGACTATCTTATATTGATGGCCTCTAGTTATGCTGTTCCCCACAAGTGGAAACATTCTCTCTCTATCCACTCTATCAACACCTTTCATAATTTTAAAGACCTCTATCAGGTCACTGCTCTGCCTTCTTTTTTCAAGAGAAATGAGACCCAACCTGTTCATCCTTTCCTGACATATATACCCTCGTATTTCTGGTATCATCCTTGTAAATCTTCCATGCACCCTCTCCACTGCCTCTATATCCTTTTTATAAAATGGCGACCAGAACTGTACTCTAAATGTGGCCTAACCAACGTTCGATACAGGTTTAGCATAAGTTCCCTACTTTTCAATTCTATCCATCTAGAAATAAATCTTCTGCTTGGTTTGCTTTTTATATGGCCTTGCTAACCTATGCCGCAACATTTAGTGATTTGTGGATTTGTTCTCCGAGATCTCTTTATTCCTCTGCCCCTCCTAGACTCGCACCCTCTAAGTAATAAGTGACCTCCCTATTCTTCCTACCAAAATATAATGGGCTAGATTTTCAGTATAGACAGTTTTGGGGCGCTAACCTTAGCGCCCGCCCGAAGTTAGCGCCCGCCCCAAAGTAGCGCCCCGTTGCCGGAAATTCAGTGGCTTCGCCCTAAGAGAGTGGTGGAGCGCTAAAAGAGGCGTTCCACTCCTACCTTTAGGCACTAAGCCGACGGTCCAGAGGGATAGCACCCAGGCGGGGCGCAGCGCGGGTGCGGTCATTTTTGCACTGACAGCAGACCCCGTGGTGCCGACCAGCTGTTAAAGGGGGAAGGGACGAATTGGTCTGCTGACACGCCCTGCACACTGCAGCCTTGCAAAGAGGCCTCAACACTGCTGCTCAGCCCCAGGGAGTCATGGCAACGCCAGAGAAGGCCCGTCAGCGTGCCCTGCGCTTCTCAGAGGGTGATCTGGACATAATGGTCACAGCTCTGGAGGTGAGGCGCAAGATCTTGTTTCCAGAGAGTGGGAGGAATCCAACCCACCATGACTACACCAAAGCCTGGAAGCAGATCGCCCAGAGGGTGACGTTCACCGGCGATGCCCCCAGGACCCACAAACAATGTCGTAAAAAATACAACGATCTGACCAGGATTGTGAAGGTGAGTAGCCTTTCCAGTCTCCTCCTCATTCTTGCATGTACACCTGACATGATGGGCAAAGGGAGCTGAAAGTCTTATTGGCCAGCCCTCAGCCAGCAGCATTGGGACAGTCATGAGCATCAAATGGCCATTCGGCACTCTACACTTTGGCCAAGCTATTCCACCATGGGAGGCAGTGCACAGTACATCAGGGCTTCACTCTGTCCAAGCTATTCCACCATGGGAGGCAGTGCACAGTACATCAGGGCTTCACTCTGTCCAAGCTATTCCACCATGGGAGGCAGTGCACAGTACATCAGGGCTTCACTCTGTCCAAGCTATTCCACCATGGGAGGCAGTGCACTCTACATCAGGGCTTCACCCTGTCCAAGCTATTCCACCATGGGAGGCAGTGCACTCTACATCAGGGCTTCACTCTGTCCAAGCTATTCCACCATGGGAGGCAGTGCACACTACATCAGGGCTTCACTGCGCACTTACAGTCCGTCCTTTCTCTTGCAGGCTAAAGTAGCGTTTAATCGCCAGGCCCATGCCAGGGGTGGCCGCGTCAAGCTGCAGAAGCTCACTCGGCTGGAGGAGCGCGTGTGGGTGCTCATGGGAGCCCGTGTGATTGTCCCCACAGCGTGCGGTGTATCCGACCCTCCACTGCCCGGCAATGGTAAGGACCTCGCCTTTTGGCCCTCTCGTGTCGCACTGGCCCATCCGAGCTATCTCCTTTGCCATTGTCCCACCAATGCGCTGAATCCCACCAGTCCTAACTCCCTCGCTGACGCCGTCTCCTCACTCTGAAGCCACTCTTGTGCATTCCTGCTTTCAGCTGGTGACGACCAGGACCCTGAAGCTGCCAGTGACAGCACCTCCAACCAGGAGGAGGAGGAGGAGGAGCAAGCCGGACCTTTGGGGGAACAGTCACGTCCCGCAGGAGAGGAGGAAATGCTTGACACCTCCTCACTGGACGAGTGCCTGGAGGAACTGTCGCAGGGCAATGCAGCTTCTGGGACCAGTGGCGTCCAGCCACCCAGCAGCCGTGCGCGTGGCCCGCGGCCTTCCCCCCAAAGGGGGGAAGGATCAGAGGGGAGTGCTGCTGCTCGGCACACTCGCCATCACCAACGCGGCAAGGGTGCCCTAGTTCGGCCCCCTCCTCCCCAGCGGGAGAGTCGCGACTCCAGTCCGGACACCTTCACTTCGGAGGAGGTGCGGAAGCTGGATAAGATGGCCGATGACTCGGACCGGCGCCAGACAGAGCTCATGAGCATGGTGGGGCGCATGCCTGAGGCCATCGAGTCGCTGGTGACCAGTGTGCGCGAGTTCGGGGCAGCAACTGCCGTGAGTGGCCGCATGCTGACTGATGCCATCAAGACCCTGGCGGATGTGATGCGCGCGCACACCAGGACCACAGGGGCACTCACTGCTGCCACACGCGCTGTCTTAGGCAGGCATCGCCAGGGCAGCCACCGTGCTGGACTATCCCAGCAAGCCGCCCCTCGGCTGATTGCTGAGGATCCTGCAGTGCGGGCCCGGCCGAGTGCCACCGCGCCACAGCACCAGCCAGCGCATCCCAGACGCCAGCTGGCCCACATTGCGCCATCCGTCGCTGCCATTCCCCCACTGGGGCGTCAAGGGCAAGCGGCTGCAGCTGATGGTGGCCAGGCTCAGGTGCGCCACTCAGCAGACGGCCCCTCGAGGCCCAAACGCCGTGTAGGCCACCCCCCAGCGGCATCTGGCGGAAGGGCATCTGAGCCTCAGGCGCCTTCCCCCAGCCTCGCAGCAGCCACTGGGCAGAGCTTGCGAAGAAGCAGCAGGCCGGGCAGGGGAGGCAAAAGGCTGGCCAAGGTCTCGCCCTCGCGGGCCACTCAGTAGAGGGTGTGGGCAGCTTTCCTTTAATATGGCGGTGGCCATCTTTATTTTGCCCATGGTTGTGCTTTTGGAGGGCTTATTTTTGCGTTAGGCCGACGTTGAGGCCCGGTTTGAAGAAAGGTGGAGTGACTCCTCCCCAGTTTGTGGGAGTGAGTCGTTTGTTGGGCTTTTTGTGGGGCCCGTTTATTGTTTTTGGGGATTCATGTGGGAAGGGCTTTTCATTTTTGTGCAATAAAACATTATCTTTATTCATGCAGTCTCCATGGTTGTTCTTCTTAGTGTTTGTTGGCTTCGCCGGCTGAGGGCTTGCGGAGCAGCTGCATTCATCTTCCCTCATGGCCCCTGGCCATTCCCTGACAGGGGGCTTAGAAGTACCGTGTAATAAGGTGGCGTCGTGCGGCCCTTGGCCCTGGTCGCTCCCTCCTGGGAACGTACTCCTGCTCCTCCTCCTCCTCCTCCTCCTCATGCTCCTCCTGCTCCTCCTCCTGAGGTGCTGGTCCAATGTCAGGTGGCAGTGCCTGAGTCCTGTGGATAGCCAGGTTGTGTAGCATGCAGCAAACCACCACAAATTGGGAGACCCGGTCCAGCGAATACTGGAGAGTTCCTCCGGAGCGATCAAGGCAGCGGAACCGCTGCTTGAGGACCCCAATAGTTAGCTCGATGATGTTGCGGGTGGTTTGATGGCTCTCGTTGTAGGCCTCTTCAGCAGCGGTCCTGGGCGCGCGGAGCGGGTTCATGAGCCAGGTGCACAAAGGATAGCCTTTGTCCCCGATGAGCCATCCTCTTGGGGGAGGCTGTGCCTGGAACATGTCATGCACAGTACTCTGCTGCAGGATAAAGGCATCGTGGCTGCTGCCTGGGAAGCTGGCATTGACTGCCATGATGCGCTGCTTGTGGTCACATACCAGCTGCACATTCAGAGAATGGTAGCCCTTCCTGTTGCGATACTGCTCGCCATGCTCCAGAGGGGCCCGCAAAGCCACATGCGTACAGTCAATGGCGCCCTGCACCAAGGGGAATTCCCCGAGTCTGGCAAATCCCAATGCACGCTGATGCTGGCTCTCGAGGGCCATGGGGAAGGAGATGAATTGGCTTCTCCTTCTGAACAGTGCTTCGGTCACGTGGCGGATGCAGCGATGCGCGCCATACTGGGAGATGTTTGCTATGTCCCCAGCAGCGTATTGGAAGGAGCCAGTGGCATAGAAGTTCAATGCCACCGTCACCTTCACTTCCACCGACAGAGACGTCCTGCACCTGAGCTTTGGCCGCAGATCTCGGCGAAGCAGGTGGCAGATCTCTGCAATCACCTCCTTTCGGAATCAGAGCCTTCTAACACATCGCGCGGCACTCATGTTTAGGTAGGAGCGCTGCTGGCGGTATAGCCTGACTGGGTAAGGCCTACGTGGCCGATGCCTGTAGCCCCCTCTGCCTCTAGCCAGGGCTGCCCCTCTCACAATGCATCTGCGAGCCCTACGGACATGGCGCTGCAGCTCCGCGTTGGCACCCCATGCAGCCCCCATCAAATCCTGGCAAACAGTCTAAATTCCAAATGGCCACTTGCAGCGCTATGGCCTGAGTCCAAAAATACCTGGCTCTTGCTGCTTGAAACCAGTTAGCTATCCTCCTTGTTGTGTCTCCAGAAATGCGTTGCACAAGACTGTTTTCTGAAAAAAGGCTGGCCTTTATACTGGAGAGGACGTTCCCTTTAATTAGCGCCCCCCGGGGCCCGCGCTGGTTGTGTTGCGTTCCTTTTTCCAAACGCTCCGGCCGCCCGCCGCACAATGGAGCGGTCCGACTGAAGTTTGTAATCGGGGCGGCCAAAGGGCGTTGCACGAGGATGTGACGTCATTTTCTGCGTGCGCACCCGGGCGGGCGCTAAACTTTGCGCTGGCGCTAACGCGCAACTTAATTTGGGGCGTGGCGCAAACTGCGCTGCGCCCGGGCGCTACACGCATAGTGCCCGGAAATCACTTCTCTTAAGGCGCTAACTGCTGGTGCAAGCGACTGAAAATCTAGCCCAATACCTCACATTTATCTGTGTTGAACTTCATTTGCCAATTGTATGCCCATTCTGCAAGTTTATTAACGTCCTCCTGTAATTTGTTGCAGTCCTCCTCAGTATTGACTATTACCCCCCCAAAAAAATAATTAGATATCATCCACAAATTTATAAATTGGGTTTTCGATACCAAAGTCTAAATTGTTAATGTAAATTGTGAACAACAGTGGTCCCAGCACTGATCCTTGTGGAACACCGCTACCCATCTTCTGCCACTGTGAATGACTACCCTTTTATCCCTACTCTCTGCTTTCTGTCTTGAAGCCAGCCAACTATCCATTCTGTGACTTGTCCCCGGACTCCGCTTTCTCTGACCATGTTCATCAATCTAGTATGGGGTACCTTATCGAAGGCCTTCTAAAAATCTAGATAAATTACATTTACTGCAATACAATTGTCTACTCTCTCTGTTACCTCTTCAAAAAATTCAATAAGGTAGGGCAAGCAAGACTTTCTATTTTGAAACCCATGCTGAGTATTGCTTATTAAATTTTTGTTTTCTAGATGTTCTTCTATTTTCTCCTTTAGTAGTGATTCCATTATTTTTCCTACCACTGTTGCTTCAAGGTCTCAACCTTTCTCAAAAGCTTAGACTTCAACTGGATGTGTGTTTAGCACATAGCAGTTGGAGGGGGCGTTCAACCGCATCTGTTCATTCCCAGTTTCTGTAATTTACAGAATTTTACAGCATGCAGTTTATGTATTTGGAGCAGTCCCAGTGTGTAGAATATCCCAACTTACTGCCTGTGCATCAATAGGAACTGGTGGGTAGAGGATATGTCCCTTGAGTCCTAAGGGTTTGAGAATTGCGATGGTTTTTCCAAAAGACTGAAATGAATTTGAGATTGAATTGTCAATATTTATTTCATGAAAGTGACGACATTTATTAAGATATGTTCTCTGTTATGAACTGCTTAGGCAGCACAAGTGAGGGACAGGCCACGTGAGTAGTAACATTGTGACTGTGGTATCCACAACCAAAATTTTACGCCCATTAAGCATCCCATCAAATTCAGTTGCCTTTTTCCTGATCAGCTTTAACTTAGAATCAAGCCACCATAGAAATTTTCTGCACATAAGGACGCCATTCGGCGTGTCTGACCCGGCCAAAAAGGAGCTATTCAGCCTAATTCCACTTCCAACTCTTTGTCCATAGCCTTGTAGGTTACGGCACTTCAAGTACATTGTCAAGTACTTTTTAAATGCGATGTGGGTTTCTGCCTCTTCTACCCTTTCATGTAATGAGTTCCAGATCCTCATCCACTTCTGGGTGTAAAAACTTCTCCTCAACTCCCCTCTAGTCCTTCTAATAATTATTTTAAATCTATGCCCTCTGGTTATTGAACTCTCTGCTGAGAGAGATAGGCCCTTAACTATCCATTTTTTCTGGGCCTCTTATAATTATATATATACTAGCTGGGGGGGCCCAGCATTGCCAGGGCTGTTTTGGGCCGGGTGATTTAAATCGAGTCCCAGGCTTTGGGGCCTGTCTGTCTGTCCCTGTGTGAATCTGCTGCCGGGCAATGTTTTAAATTGAGTCCCAGGCTTTGGGGCCTGTCTCTGTGTCCCTCTGTGAATCTGCTGCCGGGCATCATTTCTACCTTTTAATAGCTTCAAAGATGAAAGTGAAAGTACTTGTAAAACGTTTTTGGTAAATGTGATGTTATTTTTAAAAGAGATACTAACTTTTTCGAAGCTGGATTAGCAGATTTTGAGCTGGAAGTAGTGAAGCAATGGCTTCCCGATGCCTGAGTTGAAAAGCATTAGTCCCACCCACAGACGCAGTGATTGGCCAACCATCAGGCGACTGAACTGTAGGATTGGTCAATCGTGATGGCACAGGATTGGTCGACCTTGATGTCAGTCAATCAATGCTATTAGCAGATAATGAGTTTAATTTTGAAGGTTTTTTGCCTAACGCGTGAACAATTTTAGTCCGACCGAAAAGTAAATACACTTATGACGGTTCTGGAATCATCAGCTTTCTTTCGACGTAAAGCACGTATAAGTACGCTCTATAACTTTCGAGTTTATTCAAGACAGACAGACAGACGGAATGACAGACAGAAGTATCCTTTTATATATATAGATATAGCAATTAAATCTCCCCGCAGCCTCCTCTGTTCCAAAAAACAACAACCCCAGCCTATCCAATTTTGGATCCAACTTGCCACTTTCCCTTGGATCCCCTGGACTTTTACTTTTCTGACCAGTCTGCTATGTGGAACCTTATGAAAAGCCTTGCTAAAATCATTGTAAACTACATCAAATGTGTTAACCTCATCGACCCTACTTGTTAACTCCTCAAAAAATTAAATCAAGTCAGTCAGACACTATCTTCCCTTAACAAATCCATGCTGAATGTCCTTGATTAATCCTTGCCTTTCTAAATGATGATTAATACAGTCACTCAAAATTTGTTCCAATAATTTGTCCAACACTGAGGTTAGGCTGACTGATCTGTAATTTCTCGGTCTATTCCTTTCTCCCTTTTTAAACAATGGTACAATTTTACCAGTCATCCAGTGCTCCAGTACCACAGCTGTAGCCAGACAGGGTTGGAAAATGATGGTCAGAGCCTTCCCATTTCCTCTCTTGCTTCTCTTATAAACTGGGATATATTTCATCCGGGCCTGGCGATTTATCTACTTTCAAAGATGCTAAACGATTAATATTTTCTCTCTCACTCTGTTTATCACATCTAATATTTCACACTCTTCATCCTTAACTCTAATATCTGCATCATCCCTCTCTTTTGTGAAAACAGACACAAGGTATTCATTGAGAACCATAACCATGTCTTGTGCCTCCACACACAGGTACCTCTTTGGTCTCTAAAAAGCGCTACTCTTTCCTTAGTTATCCAGTGGCTCCTTATGTATTTATAAAACATCTTTGGATTTACCTTGATTTTAATTGCCAATATTTTTTCATGCCCTATTTGCTTTCCTAATTTGGCTTTTAATTTCACCCCTGCACTTTCTGTACTCCTCTAAGCTTTCTGCAGTACTGAGCTCTTGGAGCTGACAAAGCTTCCCTTTTTTCCTTATCCTACCCTGTTTGCCCCTTGACATCCAGGGGTCTCTAGATTTGGGAGTCACATCCTTTATCTTTGTGGGAACATATTTGCTCTGAAATACCTCCTCCTTGCGTGCATCCCACTGTTCTGACATTGATTTACCTACAAGTAGTTGTTTCCAGCCCACTTTTGCTAAATCACATCTCAGCTTAGAAAATTGGCGTTTCTCCAATTGAGAATTCTTACTCCTGGTCTACCTTTGTCCTTTTTCATCACTACGCTAAGTCTAACTAAATTATGATCATTACACCAAAACCTTCTCCCACTGATACCCCTTCCACCTGCCCAGCTTCATTCCCTAAAACGACATCCAGAATTGCCTCCTCTCTTGTTGTGCTTGCTACGTACTGCCTAAGAAAACTTCGCATGAATGCATTTTAAGAATCCTACGTCCTCCAAACCTTTTTACATTGATTCTATCTTAGTGGATATAATTGGGTGTTACAAATAACGTTCTATCACTGCCCTATGTTTCTTGCATTTCTCAGAAATGTGCCTACACATTTGCTCTTCTATCACCCTCTGACTGTTTGGGGGTCTATAGTACACTACCAGCAGTGTGATTGCCCCTCTTTTGTTCTTCAGTTCTACCCATTTAATGATACTTCTAACATATCAGCCCGCCTCACAGCTGTAATTGTTTGTTTATCCAATATTGCAAACCCCCCCTCCTTTTTTATCCCCCTCTCTATCTCATCTGAACACGCTGTAATCAGGAATGTTGAGCTGCCATTCCTGCCCTCCATTAAGTCATGTTTCAGGAATAGCTATGATATCTAAATTCCACTTCCACTTTGAACTGTGCCCTCAACTCATCTCCCGTATTCGCTACACTCCTTGCATTGAAGTATATACCATTAGGCCGAACTCCCTTGTTCTCTATTTTTTAGCTTTTGATTCCTCTGCATCCGAAACTCACTTACTATTTTTTCAGCCAGCCGTTTCCAGCTTTGCTTCTCTCCCTTCTGAATCTATGATCAGGTTCCCAGCCTTTTGCAAGGCAAGTTGAAACCTCCCCAACAGCATGAGCAACACCCCCACACCCCACCCCCAAACCTCGCATGTATATTGGTCCCAACCCTGATGAGCTGCAACTCATCTGGCTTGTACAGGTCCTAAACATGCCAGAACTGGCCCCAATGCTTCAAGAATCTAAATCACTCCAACCTGCACCATTTCACCTGCCACACATTCATCTGCTCTATCCTTCTATTTCTGTACTCACTACTGTGTGGCAGCAGGAGTAATAAGAAGATTACAACATTTGAGGTCCTGCTTATTAATCTCTTATCCAGGTTGGATGGAACTGAAGTGCCCTGTCATGCAAGTCTTTATTAGACCAATAACTAAACTTCTTATTTTAATCCACTCCCCTAACTTAGAGAGGAAAAGACAAAGGTAAGGCTCACCAACCAAGTACCTACCTGTGACACCACTTTCGAGTTTCTGCCTGTGCTTAGCTCAGCTATCTCGCTCTCGAGTCCTCCTTTTAAATGTCTCCCATCTCGCTTAACTCAGCTCTCTCGCTCTCGGGCCCTCCTTTCATCCACCTCCGATCTTGTTTCTGCAATAGCCTGGCAAAAAGCTTAGAGAAATGGTGTTAAATGGCTGAAAGACTGGGACAATCGAAGTGAAATTTCATTGCTTGTAAATTGGCATATACACTAAAGGAAAAACTTTTCACGCTTTTGCTTCGGGCATAGGCTAAGAGAGAATCATGTGAAATTGTGCACCTCTGTTTCATGGTGCCTTGTAAGAAGCAGAAAAGGTATATTTAGATGCTTTAAGGCAGATACCGGCTTACAACAGGGAAAATGGTACTGGGTAACTAAGGATACGCAAAGACATGGGGCTAGATTTTCAGTATAGACAGTTTTGGGGCGCTAACCTTAGCGCCCGCCCCAAAGTAGCGCCCCGTTGCCGGAAATTCAGTGGCTTCGCCCTAAGAGGTTGGTGGAGCGCTAAAAGAGGCGTTCCACTACTATCTTTAGGCGCTAAGCCGACGGTGCAGAGCGCAGTGCCCGAGCTCGGGCGCAGCGCACGGCAGACACTCTGGTGCCAGTGAGCTCTTAAAGGGGAAGGGTGCATGTGTTTTTTTAGGAGGAGGAGGAGGAGGAGGAGGAGGAGGAGGAGGAGGAGGAGGAGGAGGAGGAGGAGGACGGAAACATAAATACACCGTTCACAACAACACACTGGATCCTTGCACACAACACATGCAGACTGCCGTTTATAGTGCAGGAGGAGTGCCCTTTAATTTGCGCTCCCCAGGGTGTGTTGCGTTCCATTTTACAAGCGCTCTGGACGCCAGCCGCAGAATGGGGCAGTCCGACTGAAGTTTGGATTCGGGGCGGCCAAAGGGCGTTGCACGAGGATGTGACGTCATTTTCTGCGCGCGCATCCGGGCGGCCGCTAAACTTTGCACCGGCGCTAACGGGCAACTTAATTTGGGGCGGGGCGCAAACTGCGCTGCGCCCGGGCGCTACACGAATAGCGCCCGAAAATCACTTCTCTTAAGGCGCTAACTGCTGGCGCAAGCAACTGAAAATCTAGCCCATGTAGTTTTGTTGATAGAGCAGACTAAAAGCCAGAACGATAGTGGTAAGTTGTAATATGTTGGTTTGAAATGGAACAAGGGCAGTTTAGGTCCTATTCCTCTGGGCCCCCATCTCCTACACGGCTGCTAGAACTTGCTCCATATTGCTGCCAGCTCTCAAAAGCATCCAATAATGCCCAGGTCTGTTCCTCCAATGCTCCCAAACCTCTGCTGGAGCTTACGGTTCCCCATTAACATAGAAAGATAGAAGATAGGAGCAGGAGCAGGCCATTCGGCCTCTCGAGACTGCTCCGCCATTCAATGAGATCATGGCTGATCATACAAATTCAGTACCCTGTTCCTGCCTTCTCTCCATATCCCTTGATCCATTTAGCCTTAAGAAATATATCTAACTCCTTTTTTAAAAAGTTAATGAATTGGCCTCTAGTGCCATCTTTTGTAGAGAATTCCACAGGTTCACCACTCTCTGGGTGAAGAAATTCCTCCTCATCTCTATCCTAAATGGCTTACCCCTTATCCTTAGACTGTGACCCCTGGTTCTGGACTCCCCGACCATCAGGAACATCCTACCTGCATTTAGTCTGTCTAGTCCTGTTAAAATTGTATAAGTTTCAATGAGATCCCCTCTCATTCTGCTAAACTACAGCGAGTACAAGCCCAATCGACCCAATCCCTCCTCATACGTCATTCCTGCCATCCCAGGTATCAGCCTAGTGAATCTTCGCTGCACTCATTCCATGGCAAGATCATCCTTCCTCAGATAAGGCGACCAAAACTGCACACAATACTCAAGATGCGGTCTCACCAAGGCCCTGTACAACTGCAGCAAGACATCCTTGTTCCTGTATTCAAACCCTCTCGCTACGAAGGCCAACATTTGCATTCTTAACCACCTGCTGCCCCTGCATATATACGTTCAGCGACTGGTGCACAAGAACGCCCAGGACTCGGTGCACTTCCCCTTCTCCCAATCTATTGCCATTCAGATAATAATCTGCCTTCCTGTTTTTGCACCAAATTGGATAACCTCGCATTTATCCACTTTATATTGCATCTGCCATGCTTCTGCACAATCACCCAACCTGTCCAAATCATACTAGAGTTTCTCGGCATCCTCCTCACAGCACACACGCCCACCCAGCTTCGTGTTATCTGCAAACTTGGAGATATTACATCTAGTTCCCTCGTCCAGATCATTAATATATATTGTGAATAGCTGGGGTCCAAGGACCAATCCCTCCGGTACCCCACTACTCACTGCCTGCCACTTCGAAAAAGAGCCGTTTATTCCAACTCTTTGCTTTCTGCTTGCCAACCAGTTCTCTATCCAAGTCAATACCTTGGCCCCAATCCCATGTGCCTTAACTTTACACGCTAATCTCTTATGTGGGACCTTATCGAAAGCCTTTTGAAACTCCAAATACACCACATCCACTAGTTCTCCCTTATCTATTTTACAAGTTACAACCTCAAAAAATTCCAGTAGATTAGTCAAGCACAATTTACCTTTTGTAAATCCATTTTGACTTTTCCGATCTGGTCACTGCTTTCCAAGTGCTCTGCTATTACATCTTTTATCATGGACTCTAGCATTTCCCCCACTACCGATGTCAGGCTTACCGGTCTGTAATTCCCCGTTTTCTCTCTACCAACTTTTTTGAATAGTGGGGTAACATTAGCTACCTGCCAATCCATGGGTACTTTTACAGAGTCCATAGAATTTTGGAAGATGGCTAGCAATTCATCTACTATTTCTAGGGCCACTTCCTTAACTATCCTAGGATGTAGATTATCAGGCCCTGGGGATTTATCGGCCTTCAATCCCGTCAATTTCCATTCAACACCATTTCCCTACAAATACTGATTTCTATCAGTTCCTCCCTTTCATTAGACCCTATGTTCCCCGACTTCTCTGGGAGGTTATTTGTGTACTCCTTTGTGAAGACAGAACCAAAGTATGTATTTAATTGGTCGGGGCGTCTGACCACACTCTAAGATATTGAGACCCACTCTCACTGCTCCCAGAACCTGCAAACAGATTTTGAACTCTCCCTGATCCTTGAAACGCCCCCATTTGAGTGAAACCCAAAATCCATCTCACAGTGATCACTGTATGATAGGTTCTGCACCAATATTGCCAGATGCTGTCTCGTGTTTCTGAAATAATTGGGCTCTCTCTCAATGCTGTCAGACTCTGAGATCCTCAAAATACAGCAAGACACCATCCAAATAATTTTGAAACGCTGATATTCCAGATGCTCTTAGATTCCAGGACTGCCTGAATGCCGCTGAATCTATAACTACAAAACTTCCATTAGACACCTTTTCTTAGAGAATATCTGATTCAGTGAGTAACGCCATGGAGAGTCCGTTAGTGTTTAATGAATTAGATGTGGTGCCATTTCTCCGAAATAAACAAACCACAATGTACTCGAGACAATAATCAGTATGATTAAAAATGGAACATTTTGTGTTTTGTTTTCCTATGCTGTTACCATCTTCTGGTAACCACTCCAAGTGATGCTTTCAGAGGTTCCAGCTGATAGTCAAATTCACATAAGACAGCTTCTAAATAAAGGGAAAGGCACGGCCCTTACCAGAACTGTGGAATAACTTTACACTCCCATCCCAAATTTGTTGCCCAGACTATCCAAATTCACCTCTCATTGTGCATTTATACTGCACTTGTAGCGACTTGGACGCTGCAGCTAAAATGCAAATGCAGCCAGAAATCAGAGTCAGGACAAAATGGCCCTTAATTTGCCGTCAGCAGCAAAGTGAAGGCGTTCGCTGCTCTTCCCAAAGTATACTTAGCACAAAGATCTAGCGATCCCTGTGTCGAGAATTTCGGGTCTTCAGACCTCCAATTCAAATGAACGGAAGTGAATGGGGATCCCCTTGTGCTCACTGCTGTGAAGTCAAGAGGCGGATAAACTGTCAACAGCACGACGGATGCCCGATTTCCCTTTGCATTTACTTCAATGGAATAATAATCGGGTGGACTGCAAAACGGAATGTCAATTCATTATCGCCCATTTTGCGCAGCGCCACAAGCCGAATTTATACCACAATACGTAACTGGGGTAGAGTTTCAGTTTCTCCAATAAGGCAAATCGTACAGGCTGTATAATAGGTGGGCGATCTACCACCGCCCATTCTGCGCCCCCACTAAGGTTGAATTTAACTCCCTCATTTGCTGACAGATCAAAGTGACTGCAACAGGAGATCGCTGCCCATAGAGTCAATCCAGTCATCTGTGTTTCTGGTCCCAAAGGACAAACTTAGCAAGGATTAGGGAGGAAAAATATAATTAGACCAAAAATTGCGCCCTTCAATTGGCTGAAGCTCCTGGGGATAAGGTTAAAACCATGTTAACAACTTCAAATTTCCCGAAGCTATTTTGTGTCTATGTTTGGTGGTACCATGACGTCAATCCAGTAATCCAGAGCCCTGGACTAATGCTCCAGAGACGTAAGTTAAAATCCCACCACGGCAGCTGGGGAATATAAATTCAGCTTATTAAATAAATCTGGAATAAAATGCTAGTATAAGTAATGCTAACCATGAAACTATCAGATTGTCGTAAAAAAAACAACTGCTTCACTAATGTCCTTTAGGTAAGGAAATCTGTCGTTTTAACCTGGTCGGGCCTATATGTGACTACAGCCGCACAGCATTGTGGCTGAATCTTAACTGACCTATGAAATGGCATAGCAAGCCACTGAGTTGTATAAAAAACTGCTACGAAACAAAATAATAAAACTGAAACTGGACGTACCACCTGGCATCGACCTCGGCAGCGGCTAAGGACATAGCAATGGCACACCCAGCCCAGACAACCCTGCAAAGCCTTCCTCACCAACATCTGGTGACCTGCGCCAACATTTGAAGAACTGTCCCACAGACTAGTCAAGCAACAGCCTGATATAATCATTCTTACAGAAACATACCTTTCAGCCAATATCTCAAACTCATCCATTACCATTCCTGGGTATGTCCTGCCCACCTACCGCCCTCCATGACCTGATGAATAAGCACTCCATCCTGTTGAACACCACTTGAAAGAAGCACTGAGAGTAGCAAGGGCCCAGAATGTTCCCTGGGTGGGCGACTTTAATGTCCATCACCAAGAGTGGCTCGGTAACATTATTAGTGACCGAGCTGGCAGAGTTCTGAAGGACATAACTGCCAGTCTGGGCCTGCGACAGTTGGTGAGAGAACCAACAGGGGGGAAAAACATACTTGACCTCATCCTCACCAATCTACCTGTCGCAGATGCATCTATCCATGACATTATTGGTAGCAGTGACCACCGCACAGTCATTGTGGATTTGAAGTCCTGTCTTCACACTGAGGGCACCCTCCATAGTGTTGTGTGGCACTACTACCGTGCTAAATGGAATTGATTCAGAACAGATCTAGCAGCTCAAAACTGGGCATCCAAGAAGTGCTGTGGGCCATCAGCAGCAGCAGAATTGTATTCCAACACAATCTGTAACCTCATGGTCCGCTATATCCCTCAGTCTACCATTACCATCAAGCCAGGGGACAAGCCCTGGTTCAATAAGGAGTGTAGAAGAGCAAGCCAAGAACAGCAGCAGGTGTACCTGAAATTGAGGTGCCAACCAAGAGAAGCTGCAACACAGGACTACATGCATGAAAAAATGCAAAAGCAGCATACTACAGACAGGACTAAGCGATCCCACAATCAACGGATCAGATCAAACCTCTGCAGTCCTGCCACGTCCAGGGGTGAATGGTGGTGGAACATTAAACAACTAATGGGAGGAGGAGGCTCTATGAATATCCCATACTCAATGATGGAGGAGCCCAGCATGTGAGTGCAAAAGACAAGACTGAAGCGTTTGCCAGAAGTGCCGAGTGGATGATCCATATCGGCCTCCTCCATCACAGCAGCCAGTCTTTGATTCACGCCACGTGATATCAAGAAATGGCTGAGCGCACTGGATAGAGCAAAGTCTATGGGCCCTGATAAAATCCCAGCTATTGTGCTGAAGACTTGTGCTCCAGAACTAGCCGCACTTCTAGCCAAGTTGTTCCAGTACAACTACAGCACTGGCATCTATCCGACAATGTGGAAAACTGCCCAGGAATGTCCTGTCCACAAAAAGCAGGATAAATCCAATTCGACCAATTACCACCCTATCAATCTACCCTCAATCATCAGCAGAGTGATGGAAGGTGGCAGTGACAGTGCTATCAAGTGACAGTTACCAATACACTGCTCACTTATGTCCAGTTTAGGTTCCGCCAAGACCACTCAGCTCCTGAACTCATTACAGCCTTGATCCAAACATGGACAAAGGAGTTGAAGTTCAGAGGAGAAGTGAGAGTGACTGCACTTGACATCAAGGCAGCATTTGACCGAGTGTGGTTTCAAGGAGCCCTAGTAAAACTGAAGTAAATGGGAATTGCGGGGATGGGGGGGGTGGGGGGAGAAAATCTCCAATTGCTGGAGTCATACCTATCACAAAGGAAGATGCTTGTGGAGATTAAAGGTCAATCATCACAGCCGCAGGACATCGCTGCAGGAGTTCCTCAGGGCAGTGTCCTAGGCCCAACCATCTTCAGCTGCTTCATCAATGAACTTCCCTGCAACATACGTTCAGAAATGGGGATGTTCGCTAATGACTGCACAGTGTTCAGCGCCATTCACAAATCCTCACATAATGAAGCAATCCATGCCCTCATGCAATACATTCTGGACGACGTTCAGGCTTGGGCTGTTAAGTGGCAGGTAACATTTGCGCCACAGAAGTGCCAGTTAATGACTATCTCCAACAAGCGACAGTTTAACTAGCACTCCTTGACATTCAATGGCATTACCATCGACTAATCCACTACCATCAACATCCTGGGATTGACCAGAAACTTAACTGGACCAGCCACATAAATACTGCGGCAACAAGAGCAGGTCAGAGATTAGGTATTCTGTGGCATGTGTCTCACATCCTGCCTCCCCAAAGCCTTCCCACCATCTAAAAGGTACAAGTAAGGAGTGTGATGCAATTCTCCCCACTTGCCTGGATGAGTGCAGCTCCAGCAACACTCAAGAAGCTCGATATCATCCTGGACAAAGCAGCCAACTTGATTGGCACTCCATCTACCACCTTAAACATTCACTCCCTCCACCACCGAAGTACCGTGGCTGCAATGTGTACCATCTACAAGATGCACTGCGGCAACTTGCCAAGGCTTCTTCGGCAGCACCTCCCAAGACCGCGACCTCTTCCACCTAGAAGCACAAGGGCAGCATAAGCATGGGAACACCACCACCTCCAACTTACCCCCCAAGTCACACACCATCCTGACTTATTGCCAATCCTTCATCGTCACTGGGTCAAAACCCTGGAACTCCCTATCTAACAGCACTGTGGGAGTACTTTCACCACACGGACTGCAGTGGTTCAAGAAGGCAGCTCGCCACCACCTTCTCAAGGGCAATTAGGGAGTGGCATTAAACGCTGGCCTTGCCAGCGACGCCCACATCCCAGTAACGAATTAAACAAATAATATAATTCAGCTATGATTTTGGACCTATAAATGCGTCCGCTAGACTGAAAGCGAACTCTGAGCTGATTGCCTCGTATTCCCCTTGTGGCGTTTGAATGCGCAGTTTTACTCTGAATTTAAACGTGATATGGTGAACAGAGTAGTTTTCCTCACTCTCTGGGTTGGGTGGCTGCAGCCATTTTCAAGAATGTTCATACTTGCATTACAAATGTTCCGCTGTGACACGGTCCGAAACAAATGAAGTAAATTTTCAGGAACTCTTTACCTGTAATTGTATTATATTTTACATTCGATTTCCTCATCTAATTATAATCATAGAATCGTGGAATCATAGAATCTTAAGATCAGAAGGAGGTCATTCGGCCGGATGTGCCTGTGCCGGGTCTTAGAAAGAGCTGTCCAATTTACTCCCGCACCCTAGCTTTTTCCTCATAACACTGCAAATTAGTCTTCTTCAACGGCACCTCCAATTGCCTTTTGAAGGTTTGTATGAAATCTGCTTCCTCCAGTCTCTCCGGTAGTGTATTCCAGATCTTAAACAATTGTATGTAAGTATGAAAAACAATTCTCCTAATTTACCCTGTAGTTCTTTTGCCAATTATTTTAAGTCTGTGACTTTTGGTTACCGACCAACTGTTTCCAAATTGGAGAATATATAATTGGGGTAAGGATTAATTTAATAACCCGATACCGGAATAATAAGCAATTCAGTTACGTGAAATGCCTATATGTTCGATTTATCACGTAGTCTGATGAAATGTAAGGAAATAGCGAAGGTTTTGACTGTATGGTTTTTGCAGTACTTAAACATGTTCGGAAATAGTGACATGAGCGCATCATGTTCTCCAGCTAAATGAAGAATGTGGCTCATCAATTCACCTCTACACAGCAGCAGTTCAAATATTAAATTTAGCTCTGTTCTTTGCAAAAACATGCGAAAGCGCCGCACGCGCGTAATGGTCACATTCAATCGCAACTAAAAGCCATATTTGCCCTGTAACATTTCTTAACATCTAGAATGTACAATGGCTTCACCTGAAGATGCCATATCTGATCCGTTCTTTATATGTATCTACATTATTCAAAATCTAGATCAAACAGCAGGTGTGTACTTCTAAGTACTGGCGCTTTATTTTTTTTTGCCTACATTTCTACTACAGTGAAATTGGTCAGATCCCTTTGTAGGACAGAGTGTACCCGAAGGATTTCGTAAACATTAATAAGATTCTATAACCGTTTTCAAATAACTATAATACGTGAACATGTATGTTAAATACATTACAAGCCTGTATAAAACGCCGAATGACGGGGACCAAAGCATGATGTTGAAATTAAGCCAACGTTATGTTAACTGCAAGAATAGAGCTGACGTAGTGTAGATTTTCTGTTATATTAAAAACAAGAAACGAGAGGTCAAAAAATTAATTAAGTCTCAAAGTAAGATAGAGGGTTTTCAATACCTAACATCCCTTATCACTGATGTTTCAGACCAGTCTAGATAATGGGCTATAGGCTATTGGAAAGGTATAAGATGTAAAACTTGTCATACTCAAAGCTCACAGCAGAAAAGGAGAGGGAATCATGATAGGCGGGTACTTGTGAAGGTCAGAATGGTGAGATAGTCCAAGAAGCTGCAAATTGCTATGTATTTTGAAAGCCAAAAAGGTTTAAAGGAATTGCTGTTGAACACTGAAAGCAGCGCAAAACCAGAGGATGAGAAGCTTCAGTCAACAGAGAACAGCAAGTGTTAAAGAGACCACACCACAGTCACTTGGAAGGAACACAGGGATACAATGAACAGACTGTAATATCTTCTTGTTAAGTATTACTTCTTTGTACTGGATGTTTAATGCTTAATAAACCTATTTTACTTATACACAATATACCTGTACCCAGAGTGGTTTGTGCAGTCATGGGCAAATTATTAATGGCCCAGAAATTCGGCTCTCCATGGTTGAGTACGCACGGGTTACTCACCCGTAGGCTGAATGGAAATGCCGGTTTCCTGCATGCACTGTGCATGTGTGGGAAACCGGCACTTCCAATCCTCTGAACGAAGGGGTTCAGAGGTCGAACACGCGCGCAGTGGAGGCTGCGCGTGTGCTTTGAACTTAGGCCTTTTTTGCAGGTTTTCACGCAAGTTTAAGCCTGCAGGATTTACACATTTAAAAAGCAGGTGTAAGGCCTGCTTTTTACAAGGTAAGTGGTCAATTAATTAAAATTAAAACATTTTTTCCACAGTTTTATTATTTTTAAATACTTTAAAGCAAGGTAAGTTTATATTTAGCTACGTTTTTTATAAAATTATTTTTTTCAAAAATTTAAATTATTGTTTAAAATTGTTATTTAATGTAATTTATAGTTTATTTACAAAGTGTGATTTTAAAAAAAATATTTGAAGGTTTACTGCTATTTTGGGGCCGTAGTATTCATAAGTTTTCACAGGTCTTCCTGTCAATCTTATGAATGGGCTTTTCCCTCCTCCAATTGGCTGCCCATGGCTCACGTGATCCCAGGGGACTTATCGCACTAACTACGCCCCTGGGACACACAAGCACAGCGCGCCGGCAGCTGGGCCAGGCCTCGGAGCTGAATTCCACGGGGCCCTACAGCTCAACTGCCGGCACCCAAGGTAAGTGCAGGTCGGGGGCTTGCACCCGCGGGAAGCCCCCGACCCGAATTTCTGGGCCATTATAAAGAGCTTTTAGAAGCTACACCTTCCATGAAATGTCTCCATGTACTCCGGCAATGTTCTGCTGGTCATGCAGGATCCCGAAATGTAATTTCTGGCCAGTTAGTTAAAACGTATACAGAATTTAGCTAAAGTGAAAAAAATTTACATTGAATTTCCCCATAATTTTAATTATTTAAAGAGGAATGCTGCTAATTAATGTTATCCCTTGTTACAGTGTGTTGCACCTTCGAACTACGGGTGGGAGGCGATCATGGAGGAGATTTTGCGTAGTTCTCCTTAGGAACATCATGACTCGCCCACTAACCACCTCAGCAAAAGGACACTGGGCAGAAGACAGGCCCCTAACTGAAACTATAATTAAAAAGCGCAACAAGTGTGATGAATTGGATAATATTCTGATTTGTGGAGAAAGGATGAGGAAGTAAATGGGATGGATCCTGTTTACGATGCAGACCTGAGTGATTTATCTGGAACATAACTATGGAGGTATTTCCAGATAACTCGTCTGTTCACAGGCTGCCTTTATTCAGCAGTTGATCATCAAAACAAGTGTTGAATGGAAGACAACAGTTAGGGTGCAAGTATTTCCCTTTATAACATTATAGGAGTAAGGCACTGATTCTACTTTAAGAACACATTGCCTATGACTCTGTTCATATAAACACAAGCACACATACACACAAGTATTTATGTATTTATTCATTAAATAAGAAAGCAATTGCAGAGCTACGGGGAAAGAGCTGTGGAGGGGAACTCATTGGACAACTGATTCAAACAGCCGACAGATGCTGCCTGACTGCTCAGTATTTCCAGCATTTTCTGTTTTTATTTAATATTTCCAGCATCTGTGGTATTTGCTGTTTTTTAAAAGTAAAATGTTGAGTGTTCTACCTTTTTCCCACATTTAATTTAAATATGTGCCAAATATTCTTAATAATTTCAGTGCCAGCTTTAAAGCACGTGCTTCCTTGTTTTAGTCCTTAAACAGTCCCTGTCTTTATAAAGCCTTTCGTAAATCTCAGCAATATTGCTCTACACAGTTGCTCCAAACCTCTTTGTCCTCATTAGATGTGGACTGTCACAGCAAGAAAAAGAATGTATCCAGTAGCGCCAGTCCCTACTTTGGCAATCTTCTTCCTTCTGTGCTGCACTCCTCTCCCTACCCAAAGACAGGCATGGAATCCCTACTACAGTTCTCAAAGTTACAACTGTCTAAGATAGAAAGTAGAAAATGGACCAGAAATTAGGATCGGGTGCTTGCCGCGGGTTCAAGCCCCCGATGTGCACTCACCCGGTGCGCCAACATCTGAAGCCTGGGCCTGCTTGGAATTCCTGTCACTGGTCCGGTTCAGATGTCGGCGCAATGTGCTTGCCTGATCCAGCGGTGTAGTTAGTGCGATGTGCTGGCTGGGATCAGGTGAGCACTGTGCAGCCAATCAGGGGAGGGGAAACTTCATTCATGAGTTTGACAGTAAGAACTGTCAAACTCATGAAAAGTACGGACGCCCAAAAGACTAGTTTAACTTTAAATAAAATTTTAAAAAACATCCCAATAGTTAAATAAACTATAAATAACTTTAAAAAACTATTTTAAACAATTAATAAAATTTTTGAAAAAAATAATTTTTTAAGAAATGGGGCCTAAAAATAAACTTACCTTACTGTAAAGTCCTTAAAAACAATGAAGCTGTGGAAAAAATGTAATAATTTTAAATAATAGACCACTTACCTTCAAGAATCCAGTCCTTACGCCTCCTTTTTATATGTGTAAAAAGTTCAGGCCCTTGCACACGGGCAAACCTGTCAAAAAGAAGGAAGTTCAACGCGTGCGCGCAGAGTCCTGCGCGCCCGCGTTGGACCTCTGAACCCCTTGGAGGAAATGCAGGTTTCCCGCGCATGCGCTGTGCATGCTGAAATCCGGCACTTCCAATGGGCCCACGCGTGAGTACTCCGTCCGTACTCATGCGTTGGGACCGGAATTACTGGCCCATTATTTCTTATTTACAAAGGATGCCCAGGTGGTTTATAACAGGGTGCCATTGGAATCCAGTCTTTAATTCAAGTAGTCGGAGAAACTTCAACCCAGTCTGTGGATGTATTGTAATCTGGTCCTCCTTTCATGTAAAAATCGAGCTTCACTTCTCCATTTACAGGAATGCCTCCATTTCAGCAGGTGATTCATTGAGGAAAAGAAAGACTTGCATTTATATAATGCCTTTCACGACCTCGACGTCCAAAAGCGAATTTACAGCAAATTAAGTACTTTTTGAAGTGTAGTCACTGTTGTAATGTAGGAAACGCGACAGCCAATTTGCGCAGAGCAAGCTCCCACAAGCAGCAATTTGATAATGACCAGATAATCTAGATAAGTGATGTTGATTGGGGGATAAATATTGGCTGGTTCACGGGATAATTCCCCTGCTCTTCTTCGAAATAATGTCATGGGATCTTTTACGTCCACCTGCGATGCTTTGTAAAAATAAAGCATACAGGAAACAAAGCTGATTCACATTTTCTTTGTAATCATTGAATCCCACAATGTGGACGTTTATTCTAAAGAACTTCATGTACCTAATATTTATTGTACACACATATGCGAAAATTCAGTTCTGTCTTGTCAAAATATGACTTCGTAACTGACATTCGTTTTAATCGGTTTCGCTCATGATATAAACACACACCTGCACCTTCAACAACACCGAATAACTGTGAAAATCATAATCTAATTTTAAGAGAAACATTAATAAATGTTCGAAGCAGAAGAAGATAAGTGGTTACAGGAAAGGAAAGGATGATGGAATTAGTTTTTGGTTTGCTCTATCATTAAGCCAGCAATGCAACAAATGCCCTTTTGTGCTATACGCTTCTCTTTAGTCAACATCCGTTTCTGCAACTATGGGGTTGAACTGCACTGCTTGGATCAGAATATTAACATTGTGATATTAATGCTCTCTTCCCTTTAATTCACAGAAACAATAAAGATTTGTTTGGGATCCAAAAATAATATTTTATAAAGTCACTTCCATTGACACAAAATAAGAACACAGTGTGCTGAATTTCTTTCTCCTTTCGATATTCTCGTTGTTTTTAATTTCAGGCTCATCAAACTACTCTTTCTTTTCCAGGGTGTCATAACAAGGTATTTGCTTACCGTTAAAAAAGCAAAATGCTGTGGATAAGGGAAATCTGAAGTAAAAGCAGAAAATATTGGAAATACTCAGCAGGCCAGATAGCATCTGCAGTGAAAAACATATTTGACGGGAATTTTCCAAGCGCTCAGGAAACCTGCTGTGTCAACCCGCCTCCAATCAATCTTCCCAAGTGTTGGGTCCCCGATTTGCGCATGGACCCGAACATAGCAGCGGGAAGAGGATTATAGCCACTTACCTGCCTGTTAACAGGTACTTCATACATGTTAACAGGCACTTTTTCAATTTTGCCGCTTCTGCTTCGGGCTTCCTGACGTCAGGACACCACGCCAGGTCAGTGTGGCGTATTGTGAGTCTGCTGTAATGTTTCTGCATTGATAACAGCTGCAGAAGTGTTCCGAAGGATTCAATGGTACACTGGTGAGTTTCAGAGATAAGAACATGTTGGTAATATCATTTTTAAAGCATTTACACTTTTCTGTAGGTAACAAGTTTTGAATTGGATGTCTAGTCCCACCTCATTGGGAGAACCTTTCTCACCAGTGACAGATCGCTTCTGGAACGTCACCTGCAGCTGCCATCTGTTCTAGCCTAAGGAAGGAGTCAATGGAGGGCCTGGGTGCAAGAGCTCACCTTTGTACAGTGATTGTCAGTGTTTGCAGCAGCTCAAAGCTGTCATACATTGAGAAATCAACATTTAAAAAAAATTATGTGTGGCCCTTTTAAGAAAACCGGCAGATGACGCATCCTCAAATGACGTAATCTGACTGGCTTACTCTTAATTGGCCGGCAAACACGCAGGCCAATTAACGTAAAATCAGGTCTGTGGGTCGGATGCAGTTGAGGGCGGGACTGGAACCCGGAACCCAGCTGACCCGCTCCCAAGCGGCTGTTTCAGGTCGATTACCTTTCATCAGAACGGGAAAAGTTAGCGATTTAAGCTTTTATGCAAGTGGCAGTGAAAGGGGAAGGGTTGGAAAGAAAAAAAGGAAAGGTCCGTGATAGATTGGAAGGCAGGAGCGATTAAGTGACAAAAATTATGATGGTGCAAGGCTAAAAGGGTGTTAATGAGAAAAGTAAAAAAACAGAAGTTGAGACTAGAGGAGCTGTAAATTACAACAGCAGAACCATCACCTGCACCTGTTGTCGGAAAAAATTGGAGCAGTGGTATGACTTGCATTCGTGGAACTCAATATTGAGGGCTGTAAAGTGCCTAATGGAAGAATCAGTTGCTGCTTCTCGAGTTTCCGTTGAGCTTCATTGGAACAGTGCAGGAGGCAGAGGATGGTGGTCAAAGTGGGAGTGGGACAGAGAATTAAAATGCAAATACTCCATGTCACCCCCGCGACGCCCTGGACCACTCTTCAATGATGCCCTATACACACTCCTCTTCCCACAGCACTTACCCGTGAAAGCGCTAGAGATGCAGCACCTGTCCATTCATCTCCTACACACCATCCAAGGCCCCAACACTCCTTCCAGATGAAATAGTAATTTACTTGTATTTCTCTCAATTTAATATACCGTATTCGCTGCAAACATTGTGGACTCCTCTACAATAGCAAAATACTGTGGATGCTAGAAATCTGAATTACCAACAGAAAATGCAAGAAACACTCGGCAGATTAGGCAGCATCCGTGGAGAGAGCGGATGCTGCCTGACCGGCTGAGTGTTTCCAGATTTTCTGTTGTGGTCTCCTCTACATTGGGGAGACCAAACACAGATATGTTGATCGCTTTGTTGAACACATCCATTCAGCCCACAGTCATGATCCTGAATTTCTGGCTGCTTGCCATTTTAAATCTCTGTCCCACTCCCACTATGTTCTCTCTGCTCTCGGCCTCCTACACGTTTCAAATAAAACTCAACAGAAGCTCGAGGAACAGCAGCTCATCTTTCGATTAGGCACGTTACAACCTTCTGGACTCAACATCGAGTTCAACAATTTCAGATCATAACCACTGCTCCCATTTCTTTTCGGACAGCAGTTGCTGATAATTATTCTTTAGTTGCCATTTACAGCTCCACTAGACACATCTTTTGTGTCTTTACTTGTCCCATTACCAACCAATTTTGTCTTGTACCATCATCCCTTTCTTCATGTAATCACTCTTGCCTTCCATCCTATCACAGGACTACTCTTCTCTGCTTTCCTTTCCTCCCCCATTCCCTGCCTCTGTACTTGCTTAAAACGTGTTACAGCTGTAAGATTTTCCAGTTCTGACGATAGGTCAACGACCTGAACCGTTGACTCTGTTTCACTCTCCGCAGATGCTGCCTGACCTGCTGAGTATTTCCAGCATTTGCTGCAATTACTTATCGTTCTGTCTTTCCTTCCTCCAATTATCGTAAGGATTTGTAAAACATGTTATTATCTAATCACTGTACCCGATGTGTCTTGTTTTCTCTCTAACTCATTTTATCTTTGCTGTTCTTTCGCTCTGTGGCCACTGGTTGTTCTCCTCAGCTTGAATTTGTTTTACATTTGTTTAAAGCTGTTCGTACAGCATTCGAAGCCCAGACAGTCCATTCTATTGCTATTGACACAAAAAAAATCTCAGAAAGTTCTATTTGCTAACTCAATTGACGTGGCCAATAATAACATTCAGCATAACCTACCTTTTATTTCAATGAAGGATATTTCCAAACAGATATTTGTTTTTAATTCGCTTATGGGATCTGGGCATCACTGGCAAGGCCAACATTTATTGCCCATCCCTAGTTGCTCTTGAGAAGGTGGTGTTGTGCTGCCTTTTTGTACCTCTGCAGTCCGTGTGGTGAAGGTACTCCCACAGTGCTGTTAGGTAGTGTCAGGGTCCCAGCTACACGTTCCTCTGCTGGCCGCCAGAGGGCGGTTTAGGAGGCCTCAGTACTCTGCTGCCATGTCTCGGTACCTGTCTCCTCACCTGTGTCTCATTAGAGTAATTGTCTCATGAGAGCAATCAGGCCTGTTATTTAAGCTGACCATTTCCTGCCCCAGTCGCTCAGTCTTGAGTTCTCATGCCTGCAAGTCACAGGTTAGTTTCTAGTCCTTGCCCTGCGTTTTGTATACTCGCTTTGTTTCTTTGAATTGTTACTTTGGTCTTTTGTTTGAAGAATTCTCTGTACGTCCTGTATTTGAAGAGCCTTCTACTAATGCATCTTTTGCGTTATACTCCATCTCAGATCTTTGGCTGTCTGTCTGTGCTTGGGCCCACTACCCTACCCATAACAGGTAGGGAGTTCCAGGATTTTGACCCAGCGATGATGGAGGACCAGCGATATACTTCTATGTCAGGATGGTATGTGACTTGGAAGGGCACCTGGAGGTGGTGGAGTTCCGATGCACCTGCTGCACTTGTCCTTCTAGGTGGAAGGGGTCGCGGGTTTGGGAGCTGCTGCCGAAGAAGCCTTGGCGAGTTGCTGCAGTACATCTTGTAGATGGTACACACTGCAGCCACGGTACGCTGGTGGAGGGAGTGAATTTTTAAAGTGGTTAATGGCGTGCCAATCAAGCGGGCTGTGTTGTCGAGCTTCTTGAGTGTAGTTCGGGCTGCACTCATCCAGGCAAGTGGAGAGTATACCATCACACTTCTTACTTGTGCCTTGTAGATGGTGGAAAGGCTTTGGGGAGTCAGGAGGTGAGACACTCGCCGCAGAATAACTAGCCTCTGAACTGCTCTTGTTATCACAGTATTTATGTGACTGGCCCAATTAAGTTTCTGGTTAATGGTAACCCCCAGGATGTTGATAGTGATGTTTTGTTGAGGGCAATGCCATTGAATGTCGGTGGTTAGACTGTAGCTTTTTGGAGATAGACATTGCCTGGCACTTGTGTGGCGTGAATGTTACCTGCCACTTATCAACCCAAGCCTGAACGTTGTCCAGATCATGTTGCATGCGGGCATGGAATGCTTCATTTTCTGAGGAGTTGAGAATGGCACTGAATGCTATGCAGTCATCAGCCAACATCCCAATTTCTGACCTTATGTTGTAAGGAAGGTCATTGATGAAGCAGCTGAAGATGGTTGGGCCTAGGACACTGCCCTGATGAACTCCTGCAACGATGTCCTGGGGCTATGATGATTGACCTTCAACCACCTTCCTTTGTGTTATGTGTGACTCTAACCAGTGGAGGGTTTTCCCACCGATTCACATTGACTTCAGTGTTACAGGGGCTCCTTTATGACACACACGGTCAAATGCTGCCTTGATGTCAAGGGCTGTCACTCTCCCCTCTTTTCCGGAATTCAGCTCCTTTGTCCATGATTGGACCAAGGCTGTACTGAGTTCGGGAGCTGAGTGGTCTTGACGGAACCCAAGCTGGGCAAGAGTGAGCAGGTTATTGGTGAGTAAGTGCTACCTGCTCTGAATCTATCACATTTAGCACAACACAATGGAGAGTGTCCTCAGTGTGAAGACGGGACTTCGTCTCCACACTCTTCTTCTTCTTAGGCAGTCCCTCGGAACTGAAGATGACTTGCTTCCACATTAAAAATGAGCTCACAGGTGGCTGATTTGTCCAATGCGGGACCTACAGTCTCTGTCACAGGTGGGGCAGACAGTGGTTGAAGGGGTGGGTGGGGTGCTTGGGTTGAGGTGCGCTCCTTGCGCTCCTTGTGTTGCTTGCACTTGGCTTCCACTTGCTCCCGGCGAAGAGACTCGAGGTGTTCGGTGCCTTCCCGGATGCTTCTCCTCCACTTTGTGTGGTCTTGGGCCAGGGATTCCCAGGTGTCGGTGGGGATGTTGCACTTTTTCAAGGAGGCTTTGAGGGTGTCTTTGAAGCGTTTCCTCTGCCCACCTGGGGCTCTCTTGCCATGACGGAGCTCCTAGTCGAGCACTTGTTTTGGGAGTCTCGTATCGGGCATGCGGACAATGTGATCCGTCCATCGGAGCTGATTGAGCACGGTCAGAGCTTCGATGCTGTGGATGTTCGCCTGAGCAAGAACACTGACGTTGGTGTGCCTATCCTGCCAATGGATTTGCAGGATCTTGTGGAGGCAGCATTGGTGATACCTCTCCAGTGCTTTAAGGTGCCTGCTGTAAATGGTCCATGTCTCTGAGGCATACAGCAGGGCAGGTATCACTGCTGCCCTGTAGACCATGAGCTTAGTGCCGGGTTTGAGGTCCTGGTCTTCATACACTCCCTTCCTCAGGTGACAGAAGGCTGCACTGGCACAGTGAAGGCGATGTTGGACTTCGTTGTCAACGTCTGCCCTTGTTGACAGTAGGCTGCCGAGGTATGGAAAGTTATCCACGTTGTCCAAGGCCTTGTCGTGGATTTTGATAATCGGGGGGCAGCACTGTGTGGCAGGGGCGGTTTGATAGAGGACCTTTGTCTTATGGATGTTTAGTGTAAGGCCCATGCTCTCGTATGCTTCGGTGAAGGTGTTTACGATAGTTTGGAGTTCGACCTCCGAGTGAGCGCAGACGCAAGCATCGTCTGCATACTGTAATTCGATGATAATAACTGTGCTGGTCAGTGCTACCAATGCTTTGATGGACAGATGCATCTGCGACAGGTATTTTGGTGAGGATAAGGTCAAGTAGTTTTTTCCCTCGTGTTGGTTCCCTCCCCACCTGTTGCAGGCCCAGACTGTCAGCTATGTCCTTCAGGACTCGACCAGCTCAGTCAGTAGTGGTGCTACCGAGCCACTCTTGGTGAAGGGCATTGAAGTCCCCCACCCAGAGTACATTCTGTGCCCTTGCGACTCTCAGTGCTTCTTCCAAGCGGTGTTGCAGAATTTTAACGGCCTAATCTAAGCCCTGTGTTAGCCATTATCACATAGAATACATTCTCATAATACAAAAATATTAATATTAACTTCTGTAATTTAAAACTAATTTCTTTATTTCTCGCAGATGTTCTAAACTTTCTACCGAATCACCTCTAATATACATCGCTGCTTTCTGCACTTTCATCTTTACTGTAGCCCTCTATTCAAATTACCATGTAATACATTTTACTCATGCGAAATGTTTAACCTATTGTATTATACATTATCCTATATAAATCAAATGTCGTTCTCACGTTGAACTGACCGAGAGATTGCGAACAATTTTTTGCCGTTGTTTCTCCTGTTGCTCTGAGCAATTACCTTTTGCATCCTTCAGCGTATACAACCTAAGTACAGTGGGGTAAATCAAATGTTTATATATTAAGGAAAAGGTGTTAATTCTGAAAAATAATAAAAGTTAATGATTCTTATTTCATCATATTCAATAGTTTAGAATTCAAGTTGCAATTCAATGGTTGGGTCATATATAACATATGAAATCTCGTAGCCGCTTCGTATGCCATTCACTATCAGCAGCCAGTGTGTGTGTGGATGTGCGCGCGTGGTGGGGGTTGCTTTGGTTGCTATTTCTTGTGGACGCGAACATGTTTTCGCCGGAAATACCTTCCAGAACAAAAGTATTTTACTTTTGTATTAGTGTTTAATTCACTGCCTCTTCTCTTCTAGGAATGCCCATTTTGAAGATCTTCTGCTCTTCTCTCCGGCGCGATTTCCGTTTGTCCCTTTTACCTTGTTAATCTCTCCACTGAGAGCGAAAACTGGCCCAAGATTACCACCCATCTGACACCGCGCATATTTTAGCATTATATTGTAGAATGCAGTCGTAGTTAGTACTTTTTCAATCAGCAAAGAACTTATATAGGAAAACGTGAACGTTATGATAATTGTTCATGTTAACTCTGTATCCGTTATCAGGACAAATGAAACGGTAATAACATAATGTGCTACTGTTAAATTTACGCACTCAATTGACTATTGCGCCTTCTAAAAGCCTCATTAAAGTTTTTGTTCAAGGTCTCAACCTGTCTTAAAAGCTTAGAATTCGACTGGATATTTGGTTATCTCACAGCAGTTGGAGGGGACGTTCAACTACATCTGTGCATTATGAGTTTGTGTGGCTTGCAGAATTTTACAGCGTGCAATTTTTGCATTCTGAGCATGCATACTTTGCAACATTTCCCTACATACTGCCTGTGCATCAAAAGGAATTGAAGAGTAGAAGGTTTTTCCCTTCAGTTCTGATAGTTTGACAATTGCTTTTCTTTTTCCAAAAGACTTTAAAATAAATTGGATATTGAATTCTCAAATGAAAGTGATGCTGTTCTCTGTTTTGAACTGCTTAGACAACGCCTGTGAGAGACCGACCCAGTGCTTAGCAACATTGTGACTGTGGTTTCCACAACCAAAATTTTACTCTTATGCCATTAAATTCAGTGGGCGGGATCTGCAATAACGTCGGCAATAGACTGGATTTT
This sequence comes from Somniosus microcephalus, assembly GCF_052327205.1. Classification (NCBI taxonomy): domain Eukaryota; kingdom Metazoa; phylum Chordata; class Chondrichthyes; order Squaliformes; family Somniosidae; genus Somniosus; species Somniosus microcephalus. Next base: position 188,556,250 of record NC_140992.1, read on the forward strand.
TCCTTAGAGAAACACAGGACATGGCTAAATAAAACTGGGATAATCGCTGTGGAATTTCCTGGCTTCTGAGCTGGCATATAAACAAAAGGACAAACGTTTCATTCTTGTATTTCGGGCATAGGCTGAGAGCGAATATTGTGAAATGTTGCACCTCCACGCCATTGATTGTAGGAAGCAGAGAAGTTGTACTTCTATACTTCAGCCTCTTGTATCTCCATCCATGTGTATGTCCTGTCCCACCGGCAAGAAGGATCAACCAGATGTGGTGGCACAGCGGTATACAGTCGGGAGAGAGTGGCCATGGAAGTCCTCAACATTGACTATGGACCGCATGAATTCTCATGGCATCAGGTCAAACGTGGGCATGGAAACCGCCTGCTGATCATCATTTACTGCCGTCCCTCAGCTAATGAATCTGTGCCACATTGAACACCACTTCGCAGGAGCACTGAGGGCAGCAAGGGCACAAATGTACACTCAGTAGCAGACTTCAATATGATGGAAGGTATCGGTGTTATTGCTATCAAGCGGCACTAACTCACCAATAACTTGCTCACTGATGCTCATTTGGGGTTCCACCAGGACCACTTGGCTCCCGACCACATAACAGCCTTTGTACTAACATGGACAAAAGAGCTGAATTCAGAGGTGATGTGAGAGTCACTGCCCTTGACATCAAGGGAGAATTTGACCGAGTGTGGCATCAAGGAGCCCTAGTAAAATTGAAGTCAATGGGAATAAGGGGGAAACTGCTCAATTGGTTGGAGTCATACCTATCACAAAGAAAGATTTTTGTGGTTGTTGGAGGCCAATCCTCTTAGCCCCAGGATATCACTGCAGGAGTACCGCAGGGTAGTGGCCTAGGCCCAACCGTCTTCAACTACTTCATTAATGAGCTTCCATCCATCATAAGGTCAGAAGTGGGATATCCACTGATGATTACACAGTATTTCCATTCACAAATCCTCAAAATGAGGCAGTCTTTGCCATCATGCAGCAAGTCCTAGACAACATTCAGGCTTGGGCTGGCAAGTTGCAAGTAACATTTGCACCACAAACGTTGCAGGCATTGAGCATTTCCAACCAGAAAGAGTCTAACGAACTCCCCTTGACATTCAACGGCATTACCATCGTCGAATTCCTTTCATTCAACATCCTGGGGGTCACCAATGACCAGAAACGTAACTGGACCAGCCATTTAAACACTGTGGCTACAAGAGGATGTCAGAGGCTGAGTATTCTTCGGCGAGTGAGGCATCTCCTGATTCTCTAGAGTTTTTCCACCATCTACAAGGCACAAGTCAGGAGTCTGATGGATAACTCTTCACTTGCCTGCAAAAGTGCAGCTGCAACAACACCCCAGATACTCAACACCATCCAAGACAAAGCCGCCTACTTGATAGGCACCCCATTCACCACCTTAAAATTTCAAAATCTCAACTTGCAGTGCATCGTGGCTGTAGTGTGTATCTACAAGATGCACTACCAAGGCTTCTTCAACAGCACATCCCACATCCACAATCCCTATCACCTAGAAGGGCAGGGGCAGCAAGCACAGGAGAACAACATGACCTCCAAGTTTCCCTCGATTTCACACACCATCATGACTTGGAAATATATCGCCGATCCTTCATCGTCGCTGAGTTAAAATCCTGGAACTACATAGCAACCAGCACTGTGGGAGTACCGTCACCAAATGTACTGTAGCACTTCATAATGATAGCTCACCAACACATTCTCAAGGTAAATCAGGAATGGGAAATAAATGCTGGCCTTGCCAGGAATGCCCACATCCCGTGAATGCTGCAGTTAAAATGCTAATGCGTATAAATTCTTCTTGTGCGGTAGTGGGAAAAACACGTATCCGTGAAACGACTGCTCGTTTTGCAGTCGGCTGATTTACCACTTCATTTATTTCAAGGAAAAAATAATCAGGTGGAGTGCAAAATGGAATGTCAGTTCACTGTTGCCCATTTTGCCCTAACGCAGAAGACAAATTTCTAAACCAATATGACACTAGGGTAGATTTTGAGTTTCTGCGATAAGGAAAATCGGAAATGAGGCCAAGATTTTCCGAGGGTCAGAGGACGCGATCAGTGGGGCGGCGGGGGGTTGGGTGGGAAAGTGTTTTTTTCCCCAGCGGGTCATAACCCTGCTATGAACCCGCCGCCACATGCCTTTCCCTATGAAGTGTCAGTCAGCATTGAGCAGACCCGACGCACAGCGTTGGGGGACCCAATTGAATTCATTATGAACTTATTTGGAGATTATTAAACATATATTTCAGCTTACCCTTTGATTTTACGAGCTCGCCCACGGGGTCCACACTTTTCGTTGACCACGTCTGTCAAGCTGAGGCAGGAGTTCAGTGGCCATTTTATCAGCTGTTGAGTTGACAGCTTCAAATGTATAGTAAGAGCTCCCACCTTATAGAGATATCTTCCCTCAGCCACAAGCTCGTCTTCACTGCATTTTCACGACAGAATCGTCAGGCTGCAAGAGTTTAAATAAGTCTCCACCCAGTCTGACCTCATTACCTCTCTCACCATTGAGAGATCGATTCTGTCATCTCTACTTCACCTGCCAGCTATACCATCAGCATGGGTGTCCTTTATACTCTCTCACCTTGGTCCTCAGAATCATACCACGATCAACCCCGACACCAGCAGCACCAGGCACACCAGCAGCCCCAACAACAGCACCACCAACTTTCTCTGCAATTACCTGATGCTGCACAGGACACAGGGCAACAGGGCATCAGCACCTGACCACATTGCTGACCAGGAGGCCAGGGATGGCCTCACCATGGCCAGATTTACTTCACTTGATGCTGTACACCCTGAATTGCCAGGTTGGCACCACTCCACACCAACATCATAAAGCATCCCTACAATGCCCAAGACATTCCTTTCACATTCATCACCATTGCAGGGGGTACCGTTATGTCTCACCATTCACTGTAACTCACTAAGCTACTTCCAAAGGTGCACACTGAACCGTCCAAAAACAAAAAGTGTTGAAAATGAAGATTTCACTGTTTGTGTGTTGTTAGTTTGCATGATTGTACTAGGATGAGGGTGATTGTGAGTGGTGGCTAGTGAGATGAGAAGTAAGAATGTGAATAGAGAGGGATGGGTAGAGGTGCAATGTAAGTTGGTGTGAGAAGGATGTGCAGATGTAGGGTGGGGAAGGCAGAGTGATGGGGATGTAATGAGTAGCATATCAGGATGAGGTTGAGTGTGGTTTTGTACTAACGTTTCTTGATCTACCGAGATCATTGAAACATTTGTGGCACAGCACCCAGATCCTCCTGACCACATCCGTTCTTGTGCCCTCCTCTGCAATGTACAACCAGGCTGTGTTGATCTCCTTCAGAGGTCTTTTTTGCCGATTGGAAGGGAAAAGGAACTCCCTGTGTGCTGCGACTTCCTCCATAAGCATATGCAGGAAGTCACGGGAGAGCATGGGTGGAGCCCTGTGCCTTTGTGCAGTCATTGTCAGTGTTTGCAGCACCTCACTTTTGTAGAACAATGACAGCACAAATGTCAAATTAAAGTTGGCCATGGTCCCTTTAAGGAAACGGGCAGATGACCCGCCACCGACGTCACCCTTCACGGACCCGCCGAGATCATCAAACTCCCGGCCAGAGTATAATCGGTGGACGAGCCACCACCACGCATTCTGCGCCCCTACTAAGGTTGAATTTCACTCCCTCTATTGCTGGCAGATCAGAGTGACTGCAGCAGCTGATCGCAGACCACAGACTAAATCCAGTTTCCTCTGGTTCTCGTCCCAAAGGGCAAATTGAGAAACCTTAAGGGAGGAAATGAATATTATTTGTTCTAAAATAGCGCCTCACTTGGCTGTTGCATCTGGCGATAAGGTTAAATCTATTTTAAGTACTTCAGGTTCGTCGAAACTATTTTATGTGTGCATTTGGTGATACAATGATGCCAATAAACAAAACAATACCGATATGATTTTGGGCCTATAAATGCGTTTTCCAGACTCAAAGCGAACTCAGAACTGATTGTCTAGTATACCGATTGGTGGGTTTTGAATGCGCAGTTTTACTCTGAATTTAAATGTGATAAGAAGAACAGAATAGTTTTTCGAACTCTCTGGATTGGATGACTATAGGCATTTCCAAGAAGGCTCCTAATTGCAATGCCAAATGTTCCGCTGTGACACAGTCCGAAAACTTGAAGTACATTTTCAGCAACGGTTTCCCTATAATTACGTTATTTTTCCATTCGATTTCTTCATCTAATAGTAATCATAGAATCGTAGAAACATAGAATTTTACAGCAAAGAAGGAGGCCATTCTGTCCGATGTTCCTCTTTAAAACAGCTGTCCAATTTAGTCCCGCACCCCAGCTTTTTCCTGATCATCCTGCAAATAAGTCTTCCTCAAGTACATCTCCAATTGTCTTTTGAAAGTTCTTATGGAATCTGCTTCCAACAATCCTTCAAGTAGTGCATTCTGGATATTACCAAACATCTGTATCAAAAGAATTCTTCTAACTTTCCTTCTAGTTCTTTTGCCAATTATTTTGCCACAAATCTGTGAGCTCTGGCTACCGACTTAATTGTTCCAATTGGAGAATATATAATTGGGGTATGGATTAATTTAATAACCCGATACCGGAATATAAAACAATCAGATATAACAGCCTGAAGTGTCTGCATGTTCCACTTATCACGTAGTCTGATAAAACTTAGGGAAATAGCGAAGGTTTTGAACGTGTGTGCTTTTTGCAATACTTAAACTTGTTTGGAAATAATGACACTAGCGCATTATGTTCTCCAGCTAAATGAAGAATGTGGCTCATCAATTCACTTCTACACAGCAGCAGTTCAAGTAATGGCCCAGAAAATCGGGTCCCAACGCGTGAGTACGCACGGGGTACTCACGTGTGGACCCGATGGAAGAGACAGTTTCTTGCATGCACTGCGCATGCGCAGGAAACAGGCACTTCCGTTCCTCTGAACGAAGGGGTTCAGAGGTTGAACGCGTGCGCGCGGGAGTCTGAGCGTGCGCATTGAAATTACGTTTTTTTTTCAGGTTTTTCCGGAGGGTAAGTCTTTAGATTTTAGAAATGTAAAAACCAGGTGTAAGACCTGCATTTTAAAAGGTAAGTGCTCAATTAATTAAAATTAAAACATTTTTTCCACAGGTTTATTATTTTTAAATACTTTAAAGCAAGGTAACTTTATTTTTAGCCCCGTTTTTTCATAAAATTATTTTTTTCAAAAATTTAAATTATTGTTTAAAATAGTTACTTAATGTAATTTATAGTTTATTTAAAAAGTGTGATTTAAAAAAAAATTATTTGAAGGTTTACTGTTATTTTGGGGCCGTATATTCATAAGTTTAGACAGGTCTTCCTGTCAATCTTATGAATGGGCTTTTCCCTCCTCTGATTGGCTGCCCATGGCTCACGTGATCCCAGGAGATGCATCACACTAACTACGCCCATGGGACACGCAAGCACAGCACGCCGGGAGTTGGAGCAGGCCCCGGAGCGGAATTCCACAGGAGCCCAGAGCTCAACTGCCGGAGTGCAAGGTAAGTGCAGGTCGGGGGTTTGCACCCGCGGGAAGCCCCCGACCCGAATTTCTGGACCATTAAGTTTAGCTCTGTTCAATGCAATATCCTGCGAAAGTGCCGCATACGCGTAGTTTTCACATTCAACCACAACTAAACTTCATATATGCGGTGTAACATTTCTTAACACCTAGAGTGCACAATGGCATCGACAGAAGATGCTATATTTGATCCATTCTTTATATTTATCGACATTATTCAAAATTTAGAACAAACATTAGGTGTGTTCTTCTAAATACTGCCACTTTATTTTTTTCGCCTACACCTCTACTACTGTGAAATTGGTTAGATCCCTTCCGCGAAGTTCCTCCATGGATAACACTGTTCCGCTGATCATGCGGGATCTCGAAATGTAATTTCTGGCCAGTCAGCTAAAATATAAACATAATTTAGCTAAAGTGATGCATTTTTAAATTGAATTTCCCCATTATTGTAACTTTTTTAAGAGGGCTGCTGCTAATTAAAGTTATCCCTTGTTACAGTGTGATGCACCTTGGAGCTGCAGGTGGGAGGCGATCATGGAGGAGATTTTGAGTAGTTCTTCTCCTTTAGTTGCATTATGACGCCACCCTCTAACCAACTCAGAACAGGATGGGGAAAGAACAGAACTTCCTTTGTAACTATAGTTGGAAAGCACAACAAGTGTTGTGAATTGGACAACATTTTGACGTGTGGGGAAAGTCTGAGGAAGACGACGGGATGGATCCTGGGTTACGATAAGTTGAGAGTGAATTATCTGGAACATAATTATGGAGGTACTTCCAGATAAGCCGTCTGCTCACAGGTTGCCATCATTCAACAGTTCAACATCAAAACAAAGGTAGAATAGAAGACAACAGTTAGTGTACAAGCATTCCCTTTTCTAACATTATAGGAACAAGGCACATGTTCTCCGTTAGGAACATGTTATACTTACACAAGTATTTATTTATTATTAAATAAGAAAAACATGCAGAGCAACGGAGAATGACCAGGGTAGTGGGACTGAATGGATAGATGTTGCAAACAGCCGGCGCAGACATGATGGACCGAAGGGCCTCCTTCTGTACCAGTATGAACGGAGATAGTAAAAGCAAGGATAATAATTTCCAACGATTCACAATTCGCTTTATGATCTCATTCAGATGAAAGTATATTTCTTTGTGTTATGTTCCCTCAACTACACCGAATAACGGTAAAAATCATAATCCGACTTTAAGGGAAACGTTCATAAATATTTGAAGCAGCAAAAGGGTTACAGGAAGCGTAAGGCTGCTGGAATTAGTTTTGGGTTTGCTTTATCATTAAGCCAACACGGACGCAATAGGCCAATTGCCCTCCATTTGTGCTGTAAACGTTGTCTCTTTAGTCCACCACTGCTTTCGGTTTCTGCAACTGTGTGGTTGAATTACATTACCTGGATCAGAAGATTAACATTGGGGCATCAACGCTCTCTTCCGTTTACTTCACAGAAACAATAAAGATTTGTTTGGGATGTAACACGTATATTTTATAAAACCATTTCCATTGATACCATATGAGAATATGGCGTTTTGAAGTTCCTTCTCCTTCCCATGTGTGGTACTGTTCCTCGAGCTTCCGTTGACCTTTATTGGAACCTTGTAGAAAGCCGAGGACAGAGAGGTCAGAGTGGGAGTGGGACGGAGAATTAAAATGGTAAGCGATTGGAAACTCAGGTCAGCCAGGGCCTTTGGAGAGATAAACAGCGTTGGGTTGGATTTTTCCAACCTCGCCGGGTCCGGGGTGGGCGACCACGGTGGCGTGTGGGAACCTTGCACCTGTCTCGATTCCGGCCTCCAACAAGATATTCCGATGATTGGCCGTGTTAAACCCGCCCTGCGGGTTTCCGGCCAATTAATCGGAAGCGGGCCTAATGATGTAATTTGACACCACGTCATCAGCCGGTTTCCTTAAAGGGGCCATGTCCAAATTGATATTGACAGTTCTGCTGCCAGTTTTCTGCAGCATTGAGTTGCTGCAAATACTGATGAGCACTGCAGAAAACTGCAGGCTGCACCGAGGCTCTCCCATATGAAGGGAGTCACCGCACACAGGGAGGTTATATTCACTTCCATTGGGCGGAAGACACATCCCCAGGACACCAACGCAGCCTGGTTACACATTGCACAGGAGGACACAAGCAGGGATGTCGTCAGGTGGATCAACTGGTGCACACCTTTCAATTATCTCAGTAGATGACGAAACGTTACTGCAAAGCCACACTCAGCCTCATCCTGCGGCGCCACTCATCACATCCCCATCGTTCTGCCTTCCCTACGCTACTCCAGCACATTTTTACTCACACCAACTTTACTTGCACCTCCACTCATCCCTCTCTATCTACATTATCACTTCCCCTGCTCACTAGCCACCCCTCACACTCACCCTCATCCTACTGGAAACATACCAATTAGCAACACACAAGGGTAGACACTAGGGTGCTTTAGCCTATGTACATGTGACGTTTCTGTTAATGTGCTGTCAAACATTGAAATCTTTATTTTCAACACATTGCATTTTTGGAGTGATTTGTGTGCACCTTTGAAAGTGTGTTAGTGAATTGCAGTGAATGGTGAGACAAAACTTCAAACCCCACCCCCACCCCCTCCCGCAATGGTGATGTGTGTGAAAGGAATGGCTTGGACATTGTAGGTATGCTGATGTGGGGTGTTGCCAACCTTGTGCATGATGTTGCAGCCAGTGTGTACAGTGTTAAATGAAGATAATCTAGACATGCTGAGTCCTTCACTGGCGTCCCAGGCAGCAATGTGCACGAGTGATAATGCCCTGTGTCCAGCGAAGCATCAGTTGATTCTGGAGAAGGTTGGTGTGGATGTTGGTGCTGCTGGAATGCCCGGTGATGCTGGTGTTGGTGCTGATCGTTTTGGGATTCTGAGGACCAAGGTGAGATCTTTTCAATGGCACCGATGCTGATGGAATAGATGGCAGGTGAGTTTGAGATGAGAGAAGTAATCTGTCAATATTGAGATAGGTTGTTCCAAGGAGTTGACAGTGGATAGAGAGGTTACTGAAAACACTTCAAAAGTGCATAAAGCTCAAAGTAGATTCTAAATACTGAAGGCTGAAGATTCTGAGATTAGAAACTGACCAGTTTTCAAATGTATGGTTTTAAACCACTTTTGCAGCTGTCGCCTATTGAAAGAAATGGAGGGTTGTTCAGACCCCGACGTACCTACCTGGCGTGATATCCAAGCGAAGGGACCCTCGTGGAAAGCTTAGCAAAGTGCTTAGGAAAATGGGGACTTAATTACTTTAAACACCCGCCTAAGAAGCGCAATTGAATGACCCGCCGCTTAGTGCCGTGTCTGCAAAGCACAGGCAGAAATGACACTTGGGAAACTGACAAAGAGGCGGGTTCAGAGTGGGATAACGGCCCTCTGTCAATCTTTTTGATTTTAACAGCGGACCCGCCTTCAAACCCACCCTCTGAATGCCGGCAAAATTGAGCTGGATTTTACCAACCTCGGCGGGTCTGTGGCGCTGAGGTCGGCGGCAGCTCCCGACCCCGCTGCTGTCACCATCCCGTTGTCCAAAATGATTTTTCCCCTGACTGACAGAAACGAACTTTAAATGGTGAAATACGTTGTTCCAATGAGGTGACACTGGATACAGAGTTTACTCCAAGCACGTGGAACCTGCATAAAGCTAAGTCTGTCTTCCAAATGCAGTAAGCAACAGCTTCTGAGTTTGGAAAGTGAACAGATGTGAGATGGGCACTTTTTTTTAGCGCATTTCAAGCTGTCAACTAATGAGATGATTCCATGGTCATAAAACTCCCGACGTGCTTACCTGACATGATCCCCGAGCAGCGTGGACCCCGTGGGTGATATCGTATAATGTAAGGTGATCTCAAACTACTTTTTAATGAGCTGTTAACAAGGTCATAATTACTTGAATTGCCTCCACTGCTGTTGCGTGTCGGGTCTGTTCAGTGCTGACACACCCAACAGCTGGGAAAGGCACATGACAGCATGTTGACAGCTGTCTAAAAAATATTTCCCACAGGACTCACGAGCGAACGCACCCGCTGAACCCCCAGGAAATTCCCCCTGATGTATTGCAATGGAAGTGCCAGTGTCAGTAATAAATTGCTGGCCATAAATTGGATGGGGGAACTTCAATGTACATCACCAAGAGTCGCTTGGTGGCATCACTACTGACAGAGCTGGCTGAGTCCTGAAGGACATAGCTGCCAGACTAAGCTTGCCACTGCTGGTGACAGAACCAACATGAGGGAAAAACCCAGTTGTCCTCGTCTTCACCAATCTACTTATGGAGGATGCATCTGTCCATGACAGTACTGGTAGGAGTTAGCACTGCATAGTCCTTGTGGAAACGAAGTCCCATCTTCACACTGAGGACACCTTTCATCGTTTTGTGTGGCACTACCACTGTGCTAAATGGGATAAATTCAGAACAGATCTAGCAGTTCAAAAATGGGCATCCATGAGGTATTGCAGGCCATCAGCAACAGCAGAAAATCATATCCCTCACTCTACCATTGCCATTAAGCCAGGCAACTAGCGCTGGTTCAACAGGGATTGTAGAAGAGCATGCCAGGGGCAGTACCAGGCTTATCTGAAAATGAGATGCAAACCTGGTGAAGCTACAACACAGGGCTACATGCAAGCTAAACAGCAGAAATAGCATGCTATAGACAGAGACAAGCGATCCCTCAACTAAAGGATCATATCAAAGCTCTGCAGTCCTGCAATGTTCAGTCATGAAAGGTGGCAGATTAGTAAACAACTAACAGGTGGAACAGGCTTCCTGATAATCCCCATCCTCAATGATGATGGAGCCCCGTGCTTGAGTGCAAAAACAAGGCTGAGGGCCCCGACAACCTCCCGAATGTAGTGTTGAACACTTGTGCTCCAGAACTAGCAACTGGCTAAGCTGTTCCAGTAAAGCTACAACACTGGTATCTAACCGACAAAGTAAGACGTTGCCCAAGTATGTCCTGTCCACAAAAAGCAGGACAAATACAATCCGATCAATTACTGCCCCATCAGCCTACTCTCAATCATCAGCAAAATGATGGAAGGTGGCGTCCACAGTGCTATCAAGCGCCACCTACTCACCAATGTGTGGCACTTCTACTGTGCTAAATGGAATATATCCAGAACAGATCCAGCACTACAGCCGGGATAGCACGCTTATTGTTTCTTAACTCCAACCAAATAGATTCTGCCTTTGGCCCCTCAAGGGCATTTTCTTTTTCTTGCACTGTAATATTATCCTTCATCAAAACTGCTACCCATCCTCCTTTTTTCCTTCCCTATCTTTCCTGAATACATTGTACCCTGGAATATTAAGGGTCCGATCCATACCCGCACCCCAGACCACTTGAACCAGGTCTCAGTTATCGCCACTGCATGATATTCCCACGTGGCTATTGGCGCCTGGAGCTCACCATCCTTATTAATTACACTTCGTGAATTTACACACATACACTACAAACCTAACTTAGGCCTCTTTGTATTTTCTATGATCTCACCTAATTCTGTATTATTTCTAATTCTAGCTGTCTCTCCCAGTTCTCTGCACTTTTAAACACAACATCTTGGTGCCCAACCCCCTGCCGAATTACTTTAAACCATTCTCCACAGCACTAGTTTTCTTGATCAGTTTGTTTCCAGCCCAGCGAAGAAGGAGCCATTGCTGTATCTAGTCCAGGGGAATGAACTGGGTCAAGTGCAGAATGGCAGTAGAGGAGCATCTCGAGAATCGTGAGCATGGTTTGGATTGTTGTGGACAATGACAAGGAGCAATTTAGATTAAATATATGTAACTGGAGGAGGGCTAATTTCAGCGAATTGAGGAGGGATCTGGCCCAGGAAAATTGGAGTCAAAGACCGGCAGGCAAAAATGTAATAAAGCAATGGGCGGCCTTTAAAGAAGAGCTGGTTCTGGTAGAGTTTAGGTACATTCCCACAAGGGGGAAAGGGAGGGCAAACGAAGCCATAGCTCCCTGGATGACAAAGGAGTTAGAGGGTCGGATGAAGCAGAAAAAGGGGGCGTATGACAGATGTCAGCTTGATATTACAAAGGAGCATCAGGCTGAATATAAAATGTACAGAGGAGAAGTGAAAGAGGAAATAAGAAGGGCAAAGAGACAATAAGAGAATAGATCGGCGACTAGCATAAACGTGAATCCAAAGGTTTCCTATAGTAAAAGGTTTATCAGCGAAGCGGTGGGGACAATTAGGGACCAAAGTTGATATCTATTGCTGGAGGCAGAAGGCAAGAATTAGGTACTAAATTAGTACTTTAAATCGGTGTTTACCAAAGAAGATGACTTTGCCAAAGCTATGGTAAACAAGGAGGTTGCTAGGATACTGGATGAGATAAAAGTAGATAAAGTGGAGGTATTAGAAAGGCTGGCAGTACGTAGTGTGGATACTTCACTCGGTGCAGACTCTTTTCCTGTAATGATTCCCTGTGGTGCTTGTAGATGATACTGTAATAGGGTTTCCAATGTTACTCCAATCGCTGAGTTATAACAAATCCCTGTAAAATCAGCATGAAGTGCTGTATTATCTGTTGCCCACAAGTTACTCAAAATATTTTCTATAAAATAATCCAGAATTGTTTCCATTTATGAAGAATTAAAGTAAAAATTAGAAATAATAACGTTATTAGATCTACCCGTTGAATTTTCTCTTGTATTCTTTAATGACTTCATTAAATGTTTACTTAAAGACCTCAGTCTATCCCAAAAGCAAGGCGCCAACTTCATATTTTTGCCCAGAGCTATGATTCTGTTCCGAAAAAGCCGTTACCGAAGAAGTGCAGTGTATCTAATTTCCTAGGATGCATCAGCACCATTCTGTCAACGGTACGGGGGAATATTTTTCTTTAACCTCAAGCAATTTATTCCCAGTTGTTTATCAAAGTTATTTAATGGAAAGCTAGGGGATGTTTATTCTGCGCATTTATGTGTGCGTTTGTAACTGTGAGAGAGACAGAAAGAAACAAGAATGAAAATGCGGTGATTACACGTCTGTTGAAGATTTTGTTTTGTGTTCCTATAACTTTTAGAAAGCACATTGAACTGATCGAGTAGCTCTTTTCTCACCATACGTTTTGTAAAAGTTTCAAAGATAGTTACATTTTGAAGCAACAGAACGCTTGTAAGCGTCTCTCCTGTGTTATTTTGACAGGTAGAAAATTAAATATTCTAATTTCGGACACTTATGAAAAGCACAGAAAGACAGAGAAACATATGTATACAAATTGATAGAAAGACAGACAGAAATATTTTCTTTTCTGTACAATCCACACGTGAAACTGCAGTCATCAGCAGCTTATTTTGCCAGGATAATATGTCACCCCACGTATGAAAAGAAATAACGGAAGAAGTAAAAGGCAGAGAGGCAGAAGAGACGAGCGATAGAGGAGAGGAGAAGAGAGAGGGAGACACCGAGTGTATCCGTGTTTATGTGAGAGAGAGGCAACGAGAAGCTTTAGAGTGAGAGAAACAAGGTAAGAGAAAGAGAGACAAAAGCAGAGAAGCAGAGACAGACAGAGAGACATAGCAACACGAAGACAACAGAGACAGATAAAAGCAAGATTTCCAGCATCTGCAGTTGAGGTTTATGATGTAATAGGATCGTTTCAAACTTCATTTATAACTTTTTTGTGTCTTGATAAAGTGCAGAATAACCAATTCAATCTTTGCTAATATTGAACCAGGATTTAGACACAGGTGAACTGAGCTTCTGCAATACAGACAATCAGGCACATTTTTTATATTTTGTTATTTATTCGATCATGGGATGTGGGCACCGCTGGCCAGGCTAGCATTTATTGCCCATCCCTAGTTGCCTTTGAAAAGATGGGGGTGAGCTGCCTTCTTGAACCGCTGCAGTCCATGTGGTGATGGTGCAGTAAGTTCCAGGATTTTGACGCAGCGACGATGAAGGACCAGCGATATACTTCCAAGTCAGGATGGTGTGTGACTTGGAGGGGAACTTGGAAGTGGTGGTGTTCCCAAGCGCCTGCTGCCCTTGTCCCTCTAGATGGTAGAGGTCGTGGGTTTAGGAGCTGCTGCCGAAGAAGCCTTGGCAATTTGCTGCAGTGCATCGTGTACATGGTACAAACTGCGGCCACGGTATGCCGGTGGTGGAGGGAGTGCACGTTTATGATGGCGGATGGGGTGCCAATCAAGTGGGCTGCATTGCCTTGGATGGTTTCGAGCTCCTTGAGTGTTGTTGGAGCTGCACTCATCCATGCAAGTGTAGAGTATTCCATCGCACTCCTGGCTTGTGCCTTGTAGATGGTGGAAAGTCTTTGGGGGAGTCAGGAGGTGAGACACTTCTCGCAGAATTCCCTGCTCTTGTTGCCACAGTATTTATGTGGCTGGTCCAGTGATGTTTCTGGTCAATGGTGACCTCCCAGGATGTTGATGGTAGGGGATTCGGCGATGGTAATGTCGTTGAATGTCAAGGGGCAGTGGTTAGACGCTCGATTGTTGGAGATAGTCATTGCCTGGCACTTGTGTGGCGCGAATGATACCTGCATCTTATCAGCCCATTCAGGGCATTCAGGACAATCTCTGCTTTGCGCGACCAGCGAATAGTGTGCAGCTACAGTCCTTTAATTCTCTAAGCGGCTTGTATCCTCAAATGCGCCATTGCTAGTTACCAGTCAGTTATTTTACCTTGAAATTGAATTTCAATATACTTGGCTGTAAATACAGTTTATTTAATATTGATAACCAGCTTTATCCCTTTTTAAAATATTGTTTCTGTATCGCTCACAGGTACAGTTAACTCGGACCAGAATGAATCAGAAATAGATAAATTACATGTATACGCTACATCCAACGGTTTGAAACTTTGAGATGAGGCAATGTTTAGCATGTATTCATAATTCACCTTCCTGAAAACGCACACGGGCTCAGCGCCTCTCATAAAACGTCCAGAACAGAAAGACAACAAATCCCCAAAACAAGGAGTTAGGTGCAAACAGTCCTGTTTTATGCTAATATCGAATTTGTAAAGTTGCCACCGATGATTACATTGATTGTACACAAACCGCATCAAACGCACACAAGAGCTAGAGTCACATAGAGAAACTGCAATACGATAAGATTGCTCCCCGAGGGCAGCACGGTGGCATAGTGGTTAGCACTGTTGCCTCACAGTGCCAGGGACCCGGCTTCGAATCCGGCCTCGGGTGACTGTCTGTGTGGAGTTTGCGCATTCTCCCCGTGTTTGCGTGGGCTTCCTCCGGGTGCTCCGGTTTCCTCCCACAGTCCAAAGATGTGCAGGTTAGGTTGATTGGCTATGATAAATTGACCCTTAGTGTTAGGGGGATTAAATACGGGGATAGGGTGGGATATGTGTTGGTGTTGGTGTAGGGGTTATAGGGATCGGGTGGGATATGTGTCGGTGCAGGCTCGATGGGCCGAAATGGCCTCTATCTGCACTGTGGGGTTTCTGTGATTATGTGATAAGCATCTATTCTGAAAATTGCCCTGTGTGATATTAACACAGGATCGCTGAAGGTGTGCGTATTAAAATTGTTTCCCCTTATTTTACTTGAGACAGCAACTTCTTTGAAGTACATTCGTTAATGCCTGTATTGAAATAACCGACGGAAGAAGTTGTTATGAATTCGTGAAGATTGCTAACCGAATGTAGTACTGCATAATTTCAAGGGCTTTATTCAATTGTCCGTAAATATCTGAGTCTCTAGTTATGCTGTGAGACAGTAGCTTTGGAACTCGGAATGCGTTCGTCCAAAATTTCTCTCTTCCTCATTTCACCGGATGCACGAACCCTTTTAAAGCAGAATGGCAAACGCCTCCTCTAAAAGAGGGAAGATACAAACTGCAGATAATACCTAAATTGTTCTCAGAGAGTAACCTCAAGGCCTATTTGTACAAGCCACGTTTATGGATGGGGTTGGATTTGAGAAATGTTATTACTCTGTTTCGAATAGTTTTATGTGGCAGTAATTGGCGAACATCAGATAAAACTAGAATCCTGATCACGTTCAAAGTGAGAGCTATGGTGTATTCTTCATTACCCAAACACTGCCTAATTTCTGGACCCTATTTGAATCAGTGTTAAAGCCAAATCAAGCAGCTGCTATCACTAACACTACTTTATAAAAACAAAATATGTTATTGCCTACATGGCTGAAAGCGCATTTAATCACTTAGCCCAAATTATTTCTCGTTGAAATATTGAACAGGACGTCATCTTTGAGTTCTCAACTTCAAGGTCAAACATCACTCGTTCCCACTGGCGATATTCCTTTCCATTCTGCTGTCCATTTATCAGCTGGAGAGATGACAGGGAGGCAAAGACATCGATTTATATAGGAAAAATGATCAATCTGTATTTGCATTCTTGCACCTCACCCTCTGCTAGAAAGTGCGCCTGAGCGGATACCATGAGGGGAGAGGATATGTTTCAGCTTTGTTGGCCCTAACAATCGAAAAGCCTACCGCCACTCTAGGACACTTGGGTGAGCGTGTAGAGTGTAACAGGCAGCCTTGGGTGTATATCCAAAAAAAATTCAATTCCTACGAAGAACGGGGGAGGACACTGAAGGCATATAAGTCAGAATCAAATGTCTGAAGACCACTGGCAACAAATTTAAATATGTTTTATCTCTGACGAGGTGAAGAGACTAGCAGCAAACTGAATTGTTTACTGAATTGCTGGTAGGCACACATTAAATACCCACTGCAAAATGCAGTCGAAAATTAAAAATGGCTAAACACCAATTATAACTTTAGTAGAAATTGCGAGAGTGTAATGCTGCAATATCTATTACACAAAATTTCAATCAAATATCTTCTGGTCATGTAATTAAATGAAGAGTAGATGTGTATCTGGGATAGCAATGTATTGTTAACTCATTTCATTGGATAAGAAGGATCCTGCTTGGGATTAAACCAAAGAACGAAAAGAAAGAGCGGAAGAACGGTGACGATTTCTACATTGTGTATTTTTATATACAGTCCATGTAATGGGCAACTCATGAGGAGTAAACCTGTGTGGGTGCCTCTGAATATTAACTGAACATCTCGAAGACATTAAGCTGTGTACCTCGGTGACGCATAGAATCAGGAGCAGTTAAACAAAGATTGTATACATGGAACAAGATTATAGTCACCTACGATACATATTTAAATGCTATTTTATTTAGTTGTTATTTTATTGCTCAGCCGAAGCTTCACATCGCATAATATCGTTTATTTATTGCTCTGCGTAAATTGTTTAAATGATTCGTTATGGACTAGAATTGAATCGGTACACGGAAATAAGCTAAGATTTGTACAGTTGATCCTTACTGTGTCTCTCTGTGCATTCTTTATTCTCCAATTGAGCTTCTAGGTTAAGTTTCATTCCCAGTTCACCTACATGACATGTCTCATCGTGTGTTGTACCTTCACAGTACCTTGCCTATCTTACCTAGAACAGAGATGCCTCAATAAAAGGGACCGCCTTGAACTACGTCATGTCAATCTGAGTGTCATCTTAAAATTGATTAATTGTTGAAAAACAAAGCAGATGCTAACATATTTATCCCAGCCCGTTAAACCATTTGCAAAAATCCAGGCACTGTCCAATACCCCGACATAACGTACATCATTTACTCACTGGACTAGTTTCGAGCGATCGATACTGAGAGGTGTCTCAGGCCTTAACTTTATATTTGGTCCTGGGAATTACGTTTGAACGGCTTTCCAAATTGCGTACACGCATGTAAAATAAAGACGCATAAATTAGAAAGTAAACTGATTGAAAAAATGGCAGGTTATAAGACAAACTTTAAACGGTATAAATAATATATAAAAAATAGAAATAGCCGGGGTGCTAATCCGTTACTCAAACAAAACATGCTAGCTTGATCTTTCAGTACTAGCGTTAGACCAATGATTGCTGTTCTTTTGATTTGAATGTTGTAAAATGAGCAAGCGACCGTGCACAATGAGGTTATAAATTTATCTCCTTCAACCTGTTGCAGTGACCGGGCGAATGTTTCGCAATGTGATGAATACGGTTGTGCGGCGGCGATAGGCTGTTTACGGTCCTTTCAATTTAACCAGATGCTCGAGTTATTTCTGTCCAGGAAGCTTCGGTTGCATTAGTGCAGGTGTTAATATTTAGCCACGCAGTAAACCTCACTACCAAAATATATCGAATATAATACACCATGCACTCTTTATATATGAATGTGCTGTATGTCAAATGGTAGTAATCGCAATAAAATTAAATAAATGAATTGGGATTCATCTGCAGTGTTACGAGCAAGCACCTTCCCAAGAGGAAATGTGATCACAGCCTTATGACTCGGGATTGTGTGACCACAGAACGCTGACTTGCTGTTTTCTGAAGGAGGGAATGCAGTGGGTACGGTAGTGTAGTAGTTATGTTACTGGACTTGTAATCGAGCGAGCGTAAGTTAAAATTTCAACATGGCAGTTTGAGAATTTGAATTCAGTTTGAAAATAAAAAGCATGATTAGCAAAAATGTTTCAGATAAATCTCTTTATGGATGTGATTGAAGGAGTAAAAATCTGGTAGCAGTAAAAGCGAAAATCAAGCTGTTGGATTGTAAAAATCTCAGCGATTTACTGTTGACTAACGATCAACTAACGGCACATTCCTTTAGGCAAGGAAAACTGGCACCCGGCCTATACGTGTCTCCAGTATCGCACCAATGTGGTTCACTCTGAACTGTACTCTGAAAAGGCATAGGAAGCCATCCAGTTGTTAAAAAATTCCTCATGGAAAAGGCTCGGCACCGTCTCCTTCTCATGTTAACGGGATGCTCCCAAAGCCACTTAGAAAATAAAGAACGTCT
Organism: Somniosus microcephalus; assembly: GCF_052327205.1. Lineage (NCBI taxonomy): Eukaryota > Metazoa > Chordata > Chondrichthyes > Squaliformes > Somniosidae > Somniosus > Somniosus microcephalus. The sequence continues at coordinate 188,574,707 of NC_140992.1, forward strand.
ACACTGTAAACGCGATGAATCACTTATATTTAAAACAGTTTACCTGCTTTCGAAAATGCAGGAGCAGATTTAAAACAATGTTGCCTACTTTCCTGACCATTTTTCTGCTCTTGAAAGGGAATCAGATAAGTTCACATGCACAATTAGCCCTCCTGTACCATTCACCCTCACCAAACTGACCATTCTTCAAGCGTCAACCCAATGGTGACTGGGGTTGGAACATAGGAATGGAGCCAGAATTGGGCCACATGGGACATGCACGCATACACACACACACCTTGTAGCAGGCGTCTCGGTTCCCAAGTAGATACAAGTGAGAAATAAATTTGGGCCGTGTGCCCTGAAAGACGCTACAGATTCCGAACAGATTGTTTATGAAATAATTGCACAGCTTATTTTTTTATCTCCACTACACTAACTGGACGTCCCTTGAACATGGTGACCACTCCTGTGTGAAAATAAATCTTCCTGATATCAGTCTTAAATTTACCTTCTGCTGGATTGCACTCGTGTCAATTTGTCCTACATTCACTGCTTAGCTGTCAGTAGTATTCCAGAAATACCTTTACAATCCTATTTTATACATAAGGATCGTAGAATGATATAAATTTACAGCACAGATGGAAGCCATTCGGCCCGTCTTGCCTGTGATGGCACTTTGAAAATGCATCCATGCTTAGTGCCACTTCCCTGCTTTTTGTCCGTAACAACCTTTTAAAATTATTTAAGGAATCAGCTTCCACCATTTTCGAGTGAAAAAGAAACTCCTCATCACCCTCTAGATCTTTTGTCAATGATATTTAACTTATGGCCTGTAGTTATTGCACCGCTCGCCAGAGGGAATATTTTTTCTCTACACTATAAAAGCCTCTCATCATCTTGAAAACCTCAATTAGGTCACCTCTTAACCTTCTCTGTTCCAAGGAGAACAGTCCTACCTTTTCCAACTTCTCCTCCTAACTGAAGTCCCTCATCCCTGGTAATATCCTAGTAAACCTCCTTGTATCATTTCTAAGGCCTTTACATTTTTCATGAAGTGTGGTCTCCAGAATTGTCCACAATACACAATCTGAGGACTAAGCAGTGATTATAAAGTTCCAGCATGATCTCTTTGCTATTTATATTCTATTCCTCTATTTATAAACCCAATTAACCCATGTGATTTTTAACCATCTTGTCAAGTTGTCCTGCATCATTTCAGGATTTGTGTATATGGATACCAAGGTCTCTCTGCTCATCTGCACTTTTCAAAATCGTGCAGTTTTCAGAATATAGTCTTTCCATATACGTCCTCCAAAGTGCATCACTTCACATTTCTTCGCATTGAACTCCATCTGCCATGCTCCTGCCCATTTCACCATCCTGTCTATGCTATTTCGAAGACTATAACAATCCTGATCTCTACCTACTACTTTACCAAGTTCCGCATCATATGCAAATATCTGATCCCTACAGCCGAGTCTAGGTCGTTTACAAAATTTGAAAAGAGTAATTGACCCAAATCTGAGCTTTGAGGAACATTACTGCAAACCACCTCCAAGTAAGAAAAACATCTATCCACCAGTACGCTTTGCTTCGTGTCACTGAGCCAATTTTGTATCCAAACCGCCAGTTTACCCTTAATTCCATGGACTTTCATCTTCTTAATACGCCTCCTGTGCGCAATTTGTCCAATACATTCCGAAAGTCCATTCATACAACATCTACTGCACGACCTTGATCAACCTTCTCTGTTACCTCATGAAAGAATTTCATCAGATTAGTCAGACAAGGTTATGACTTTAACAAATCCATGCTGAATCTCCTTGATTACCCCATGCCTTTCCAAATGAAAGTTTATTTTGTCCCTGATAATGGTTTCTAGTAACTTCTCCACTACCGATGTTAGGCTGACTGGCCTGTAGTTTCCTGGTTTATCTCCCTCCCCTAACCTGTATAGTGGTGTAGCATTAGCAACCCCCAGTCCTCCGGCACTTCTCCTGTATCCAATGAGAATTGAAAGATTTTGACCAATGCCTCTGCTATTCCTACCTTTGCATCTTTCAGCAACCTAGGATACATTCCACCGTCTTTTGTGAAAACAGATGCAAAGTATTAATTTAATAGTTTAGCCATGTCATCTCCCTTGACATGAAGGTTCCCTTTGGGCCATTAATAGCCCAACGTTGTCCCTTGCTAACTCTTTACGTTTTATATGTTTGTAAAAAGTTTTAGCGTTCGTTTTAATATTGCTTGCTAATCTTTTTTCGCAACCTCTCTTTGCCTCCCGAATTAACTTTTTCAATTCCCTCCTGTACTTTCCATAAACTTCCTATTTAATAATTGAATCTTGCTCCTGAAATTTGTCATAAGCCTCCTTTTTCTGTTTTATTTTAACTTGTATTTCCTTTGTCATCCAGGGCGCATTAACATTGGATATTCTACCTTTTCCCCTCGTAGACGTATGCTTAGTTTGCAATTGAACTATCTCTTCCCTGGATGCTTTCCATTGCTCCGTTACTGCTTTACCCTGCAATCGCCTTTTACAATATATCTGTGCCAGGTCACTCCTTCAATCACTGAAATTGGCCCTTCCTTATTTGAGCACTTTTTCCTTCGATATTTTTGGTCATTTTCCACACTTATTGTAAACAGAATTATGTTGTGGTCACTTTTAGCTAGATGATCTCCTGCGGTAACACAGACCACTTGCCCTTCTTCATTTCGCCGAACCAGATCCAACACTGCTTCCTTCCTTGTTGGACCGAAGACATATTGGTCGAGAAAGTTCTCCTGTACACATATCAGAAATGTCTCTCCTTCCCTACTCTTAGCACTATGTTTTCCCCAGTCTATATTAGGGTAATTAAAGTCTCCTAATATTACTACTCTATTTCTGTTACACGCCTTTGAAGTTTGCCGACAAATATGCTCATCTATCTCCTTCAGAATGTTTGGAGCTCTATAAAAAAAATTCCAACAGTGTAAAAGCTCATCCTGTCCTAGAACTATCGACTTTCGACTTAGAACTTAGAACTGTAACATTATTTTTAATCAATGCTGCCACGCACCGTGCTCTTTATCGTTTTCTATCATTCCTGAATACTTGGTAACCAGGACTATTAATAATCAATTCCTAGCTTGTTTTAGTCAGGTCTCTATTAATACAAGCACGTCATAATCCCATGCAGCAGTTTGTGCCTGCAGCTCAACAACCTTATTACACTGCGGACATTGGCCTACATACAAAACTTCATTTCAGTTGACTGCTTCAGGTGTGGATGACGACCCAAGCCTAATTGATCACTATTCTCTCCAGTGTAGGAGCACTTAGCTCAATCATGCCACTCATGTAATAGTTATTTCTGAGGTCACCTAATACAGAAGACTCCAAGGACGATGGCTTCCCCAAATAAGTGAACAGGTCATGGTAAGCAACCATGCAATCTGAAACAATACAGATATATAGTGAATGAATTTAGTGTCAGCACGAATGTTCGCTGAACGTACATATATAAATCAAACTCACACCGGAGCATTTGATCGGAGGATGGTGCGAATGGGATACTCATAGACTATGGTAGACACTGCAGTCAGTTACTAGAAGCCACTAGGACAGTATGTGTGAATTCAGCAGGATCTGGAAACTATGATCGGGCAACAGGATGAGGGGATTCACTATAACGCACAAAATAACTATAGTCCACACGATCTGGCGTTCCACTTTCACTCTTGTTTACTCATTTGTTCGTTTCAACTTTCATCGCAAATAAGACCAGGAGGTTAATTTCCTTGATTACCCCATGCCTTTCCAAATGAAAGTTTATTTTGTCCCTGATAATGGTTTCTAGTAACTTCTCCACTACCGATGTTAGGCTGACTGGCCTGTAGTTTCCTGGTTTCCTGTATTGTTTCAGATTGCATGGTTGCTTACCATGACCTGTTCACTTATTTGGGGAAGCCATCGTCCTTGGAGTCTTCTGTATTAGGTGACCTCAGAAATAACTATTACAGTAGCGGCATGATTGAGCTAAGTGCTCCTACACTGGAGAGAATAGTGATCACAGCTGAAGTCAAGAGTGTTGTTACATTTGCACAACTGTGGACCAGACAAATAGGATCCTCCAATTTACAGCAGAATGTGAGTCGCTGGATTTTGACATATGCATTTACGCTCTCTAACATGGAGAACTCGGTTGGTTAGCGTAAAGGCGCACGGGATTTCAATGCATAGAATATTTTTTTCACTGATCAGGGTTTGCTGTAGGAATAGGCGGAACAAAATACACCAGTACAATCAATAACGATATATCACTACAAGGACAAGACAGGAGCACAGACATTCCAGAATTCTCTCCGTGTTTCCGCCAAGAGAGAAGTGCAATCTGGAGGCAAACAAGTTACATGGCTTTAAAGATGGCGCATTTTTGCGTAAGTGAGTCAGACGAGTAACTACAATACGCCTAAGTATCCTAGGTCGTTTAAGTAGGGGCATTAAACCCTGAGCCTGCACGACTCTCCGCCCAGAATACTGTCTTAACAAAGGAAATACATCAATTGAAATTGTACATTTAGGCACGTGATATTACGCGCCACTCTAGATCACGTGCAAACCCCTGGCTTTCAAAGCTCCAGGAGCTTAGTGAGTCCCTGCAGCGTATGTCCAGTCTAACGTTCGTCACTCAGAATGGCGGTGAGCTCCGGGTTTTTCTGCATATCTTTGGTGGGAGTTCTTTACAGAGGTGTGTTTGTTTATCTTACCGCTCCATGCTTATCGAAAAAAAACTAATGTTAAAATTTTTTGTCATATTTGTTACACAATTCTTTCTTCCGTTTTTTAATGTGGTTAATTTTCTTGTTTTTTATTTCTAAGTCATTATATTTGTTCTTTTTCTAAAGTATTCAAACTATTATGTCAGCATTTTTGTTTATATTCTGATAGCCGCTGAAGTAACTTCGATCAAAGTGGGTCAATTCCCGAAATACATTAAGGTTGCCAGGAGTACAAATGTTTCCATGTTCTGCACATTTCCCATATTCCAAGATGCCCCCGATGTTTATTGGCGGAGATGGGGCGAGGAGACGTTTCTGGAGCCAGACACCAGAAAGCAATTTAATGTAAAAAAGGGAAGTGGTTCATTTGATCTCCTGAATGCGAGTGTCGCCGACTCCGGAGTGTATTACTGTAAAGTAGAGATGGAAGTGGCTCCCAGCTTACTGTGTACGGTAAGTTTCATTGTGCCGGGGAGTGGGAGATTCTCAGCAGTGTGCGATATATGCAAAACTCAGTAGTGGGGAAAATTTGAACTTCTATCACTTGAAGAAAACCAAGTGATACCAAATTCGTTTTAAAGTTCTGCCGATTTTCTTTTCCGTTGACCCCGGTGTACAACGGCCCGCCGAATCGCCAGCGCTTGGTTTGCACTACTGCCCAGATCAATTTCACCCTTTCATTGTCCGCATGACATTCCAAAGTGCTTTGCATCCAATGAGTTATTTTGAAAGTGCAGTTACAATTATTAAGGTGGCAAGATACTGAAATAATATAAATGTTTAAATCTTGGCTTGAATTTAATAACTGGGATTAGATAGCCAAATTCCTTCTCAACAAAATAGCGGTGCCAAGGAGCGACAATGGGAGCAATTTTATCACCTCCGAGGTCAGATATTTTATACTTCATTAAAGACCAGCTACTGAAACCCAACAAGCTGCCTTCATCACAAACTCAACAGAACAACGTCCTGCTACAATGGTGGTTATTGCACACACCAGGACACATTTTGGCACCACTACTAGAAATTGCCAATCTAATATTTTCTATACAGAATTGTCCAAAAAAGGAATTCTCTCTACCAAAAGGCTGTGGATGATGGGATAATTGGAGCTTCCAAGATTGAGATGGATAGATTTTTGTTAGGTGGGGCTATCAAGGGACATGGCGTTAAGTGGACAAATGGATTTGAGGTACAGATTAGCCAACATCTAATTGAATGGCGAGCAGACTCGAGGGGCTAAATGGCCTTCTCCTGTTCCTATAACCGCAGTTTAGGCTGTGCACTTGCTTTCATTGAGAACTTTTTTGGGACTGCCAAACTCATTACACAAAGGAATCTTATAGCCCGTTGAAATGGGAAGTGTTGGTCTTACCCTCAATGCTGGATTCCACCCCAAGTCCTACACCTTGCAGGAGATTGTAGAAACCCAATGTTTGAACATCTGCCTTACGCCAATTGGACTTTCTTTCATATACTCACAACCTGTAAAGTACGGGCAGATTATCGCCGAAACTGATGTAAGCGACTTGAGTCACGTATTTGCAAATCATGATTTCCATTTCCATTTTACCAATCCCAGACTGAAGTGACGGCAGCAGAGTAATTGAACACTTTCGTCCTCCACCACGGAAATTCTACCGCATTACATATTACACCTATACAGATCAGTGGTAGAGAAATGGAGGAATTCTAAGCTTTGGTCGGGCCGTCAATACAGTGCTGCTGGGGATAAAGGCTAAAATAAGTAGCCAAGTTAATAATACTCCTGATTTAAATATTTCCTGCTACTACAAATTCGGAAAAGTAAACATTTAAAGAAAATATGTTAAGGAGATTGTTTGTAACTAACTGAAAAAACAATGCAAACCTAATAAGGGACTCTATTTCGGCTAAACAGTGACGATAGCTCTAGCGGACAAAGGTTCACATTAGTAAAAGACGATTGTAGGACTGATATAAGCAAAATCTTCTACAGGCAAAACGTGTTCAACAGACCGACTAGACTTGGGGAGGGACAAAAACCCTGGAATACTATAAGACATGCGCTTTGTGTTAGGATTTCCTATTCGGATTCCCTCATCTGTATGAATGATGTGATCTACACATATATATATCATTACCAATATAACCCTTTCATGACGTGAAAAAAATATTCCAGCCCTCGGTTCGCGCTCTGGGGAAAGTATATTTAATGAAAGCTGCACGATCTGAAATGTCCATTACAGACACTGAAATGCTGAGTTAGCAACTGTAATGCGCGAATATTAATCTATAGATATTACAGCAGCCTGTCTGCAATCTTGGCAGATATCAGAGATATTTCGATATATTGGTAAGAATTCTTCTTCTCAATATTCACTGTTTATATAAAATATGTTTGCAATATATGAAATACCTAAAAAGTGATCAATTTCTAAATAAACAAAGAAAATGTTTAATACTCCAAAGTTTATCAATGAACAACGAGAAGCGATTCCATTGTCCGTGCACACTGGGTTGCGCTCTCTCCGTAATAGTCGGACAAGAACCTCACTCGGGGTCACCGCTGCCAACCACAATCCAGCGCCAGGATCTGATACTCCATTCACAACAGTAACGCGTGCCTCCCTGCATGTTAGCAGCCCTGGGAGATTCGCCCACTTTGCGTACGGTCTCCAGTACATTCCGTCATTTTGCTGTGTGCCGTAAAACGATTTATAAAATAAATGCAAACCCGTAGATTTAAAGAAACGACAGCGCGGATAACTGTTATGATATTGGACTGTAACAGCATAACGAGAGAAGGCAACTGAGAATGTGTTCCTTTAAATTGAAAAAAACTTTTTTTCTGTTAAAGTTCCCCCAACTCCCCTGAAAATCGCTCCTGTTGAAGAGATTTCAGCGGCTTCTCTAAAACTCGAGTGTAAAACGGCTGCCTTTTACCCGGAGCAGTTAGAAATCTCCTGGCGAAGAGATGGTGTCGAAAATCTGACCAGAATAGCAACTGTGAAAAACAGGAACGCGGAGGGACTGTTTGAGGTTTCCAGCTCGTTGGAAGAAGCACAGCCTGCCCAGAGCGGAGTTGTTTATACATGTCTGGTTTCACATGTCTCTCTTCTGGTTCCCGCCAATGTCAGCAAGGTAAGATTTGGGCAGATTATGCGTGAATCTGCTTCCAACATCTTTCAAGAGCATTTCTCCGATGGCCCAGATTTTTTGGAGTGTATTTAAGCTACATCACTTCTATCTACGTATTGACTCTATCAGCACATCTAGGACTGTTACTAGAAGTGGCTCCTCCGTATAGTTCACATATAGACGAGACAGCATTGAACCTAAAATAGACCGGTAGAACTCCGTCTAGAAATCTACAGTTCCCCAAACAGAGTCTTTATTTATCACTTTCCCATTCTCCCGGAATATCATGAGGCTGAATTTGCTTCAAAAGCCTCACGCGCAGAACTTTTGCAAGTATCTTCCAAAAATATAAGGAAACTTTTACCTGGATTTCCTCCATCCACTGTGCAAATTCTCTCCTCAATTTATTTTAGATTGATGAAGCAAGACGCATTGCTTCTGAATCCACTCTGGCTACCACTATAGCTATGGACTCTTTAGACCAATAAATAACAGTGCATTAAAGGTTCGGAACCGTTTTGATGACTGCGGATGTTAGACTAAATTTAAGGAATGGTGGAAATTACTGTGCAGATGGAAATAATTTGGCACTTGGCACCTGTGCTGGTGAGAACCTTCTCCCATGAAGGGAGACTACGCCAGGCTACTTGTATGAAAATGAGGAATCTTAAGGCATGTAAGGCGGCCCGATAAACTTCGCAGATCTCCGGAGACAGCCCGGTGGGCTGCAAGCTGAACCGCGAGTGTCATGATCAGGTCACGGTGGGGGGCGGGTTGCAGCATCCCAGATTATCTTTATGGGGCCCACAGGAGCACTCCTGCTTTTCCTAGTCACGCAAAAATAAATTAAATGTACATGTTCAGATCTCTTTATCTCTCTCGCTAGTAAAACTGGCCACAGAATGCAGGGCGTACCAGTTCTGTCCTTAAATGGCCATCGGGATCCTATATTCATCATAGAACCTCGATTTGGTTATGAAGAGTAGCCTACTGCCTGAGACAAATGCGATAGCCCCTAGCAGCAGGCCTTCTCTTACAGTAGAAGGCTCCGTTGTCGGCGTTAACATGCTGCTATGTCTACCGATCCAATTTTGAAACTATTTTCGCACCGTTAGAGCCGATTTAGGCAAGTTCAAAAAGAACCCAAGTAGTTCGGTTTAAAGTAGCCATTTAATGAACCCCATGCCCCTGTATAAACCAATCACTGTTGCTTCCATTCGATAATACTTTTTACAACAGTTTTCTATCTTGGTTTTAATCCAACATTGTAGGTCACAGTTTCAGCATCCGGCTCCTCATGATTGCACGGTTTGCTCTGGGATTTTTGATCATTCTTGCACTGACGGGAATTATTGTGGACCATGTAAAAATAACTTCCAATGAAGGTAAGAAAACGCGTTATTAATTCAGGAAATCACCTTCGAAGTGTGCACACAGATAGAATTGGTATTATGGAGAGGAGAAATGTATTTTTGCCAGCTGTTTGTTTGTAAGCAGCGGCAGAGAGCAGCAGCTGATTAAAAAGTGCGAGGTCCCGAGCACCAGTGATTAAAAGGAGCGGGGCAGAGAGCAGCGGCGGATACCAGACAAACGGAGGGAAAAACTCAAAAAAATGACTTCATTGTTAGTATAGAGTGAGGAGTGGCGGGAGCCGTGGAATCATAGTTAATTGTTTAATTTCTCATCCATCAGCCTATTACAATCATAGTATACTTTAGGTAAGCAAATAGATCTGAGATCTAAGAAAACGGCGAAACCGAGAGCGGCAAGGCAGAAAATTCGCAAAGTGGTGCCACAGCAGAAGGAAGGGTGACGGGGTAAGTTACAGGTAAATATTTAATTTAATCTTTCTCTAACTTAAATTAGATCAAGTAATTAGTTAACAAATAAGGAATATATGCTAAGTTGATAACGTACATAAACTTTAATTAATTAACTACATAAAGTAACGTTATATAGGGATGGCAGCAGGTGTGTCGCAACTGCAGCATGTGGGAGTTTGTGGGGATCATCAGGATCCTGGACAACCGTATCTCCAGTAAGTGTCTGCATCGAGGAATTTCAGCCCAGAGTTGCTAAGCTGGAGTCCGAGGTGCATATATTGCGGGGCTTCAGGGAGGGGAAGAATTACCTGGAAACTTTAACCAGGAGGCAGTCAGACCCCACAGGTCTGTTTCGTGTTAATGGACAGGAGGGTGTGACTGTGAGTCAGGCAAGTCAGGTGCAGTGCTAGAGGAACCTCAGCCTTTGCCCTTATCCAACAGGTACTAGGTTCTTGCTGCCTGTGTGGATGAAGGCAAAGTCTGCAGAGTGGCTAAGCAAACTGACAACAGCAGCGTGATACAGGAGGCCACTCAAGTGAGTGGAGTGAAATAGAATGTGGTCGTGGTAGAGGACAGTATATTCAGGGGAATAGAAACTGTTCTTTTTGGCCACAACCAGGATTTCTGAAGGTTGTGCTGCCTGCCCAGTGCCAGGTTAAGGGTATCTCCTCACAGCGGGAGAAGAACTTATAGTGGAGGGGGAGGATCCAGTTGTCATAGTCCACATAGGAACCAACGAGATAAGTAGAACTAGGAATTAGGTTCTGCTGAGGGAGTTTGAGGAGCTCGGGTCCAAATTACTAAGCAGAATCTTAACAGTAATGATCTCTGGATTAGTACCTGAGACCAGCGCAAATTAGCATGGGGTCATACAGATGAGAGTTGAATGCATGACTGAAAGTGTGGTGTGGGAGATAGGGGTTATAATTCAAAGGGCATTGGCAGCAGTACTGGGGAAAGAGGGTGCTTTTCTGTTGGGACAGGCTCCAATTAGACCGGGCTGGGACCACTGTCCTGGTGAATCGAATAACTAGGGCTGTACACAGGGCTTTAAAGTGAAAAGTGGGGAGGGTGTAGGTGACGGGAAATTTATAAATCTATAGAGAATAGTCAAGGCCATATAGCAGTGTTGTGATTTGGGTAATGATAAGCAGAATGTGGCAGGAAGAGTCAGTAATAATGCATAAGTGAATAAGGACAAATAAGGGAAAAATTATAAAACATTAAAAATTAAGGCACGTTATCTTAATGCATTAAGCATTCATAACAAAACAGACGAATTAATGGCATGAATAAGATAAACAGTTTTGATCTAATAGCCATTAGAAAGCCGTTGTTGCATGGTGACCAAGGTAGGGAACTAAATATTCCACGGTACTCGACGTTTCGAAAAGACAGACAAAATGGAAAAGGAGGGGGTAGCCCTGATAATAAAGGATGACAAAAGGACAATAGGGAGGAAGGATCTTGGCTCAGAAGAGCAGGAAGTAGAATTAGTATGGGGGGAGAAATGAAATAACAAGGGGCAGAAAACACCAGCGGGAATAGTTTGTAGCCCCCTCCCCAACAGCAGCTATACTGTTGGACAGATTATTAATCACGAAATAAGAGGAGCTTGTAAGAAAGTTACTGCAATAATCGTGGGGGACTTTAATCTTCAAAAAGACTGGACAAATCAAATTGGCAAAATTAGTTTGGAAAATGAGTTCAGGGAATCCATTTGAGATCGTTTCCTGGAACAATATTTCGTGCAACCAAACCAGGGAATACGATATTTTAGATTTTGTCTTGTGTAACGAGACAGGGTTAATTAGACATTTCATATTAAGGCAGCCTCTGAGGAAGAGTGATCATAAAATGATAGAATTTCACGTTGAGTTCGAGAGTAACATACTTAAATCCAATACTAGAGTATTATTCTTAAATAAAGCCAATTACATAGGTGTGAGGGGCGAGTTGGCTAAGGTAGATTGGGAAATTAGATTAAAAGATATGATGGTAGATAAGCAATGGCGAACATTTAAACTATTTCATAATTCCGAACAAATATACATTCCATTGAGAACTGAAAACTCCACGGAAAAGGTGATCCATCCATGGCTAAATAAAGAGGATAAAGGATAGTAAATCCTCTGGACCTATTAGCCTACATCCTAGGGTTCTAAAAGATGTGCCTGCAGAGATAGTGGATGCATTGTTTGTGATCTTCCAAAATTCCCTAGATTCTGGAATGGTCCCAGTGGATTGGAAGGTAGCAAATGTAACACCGATATTCAAGAAAGGAGGGTGAAAGAAAACAGGGAACTATGTGCCAGTTAGCCTGATATCAGTCATCGGGAAAATGCTAGAATCTGTTATTAGGAAAGGGCTAACAGTACACTTAGAAAATCATAATAAGATTAGGCAGGGTCAACGTGGTTTTGCGAAAGGGAAATCGTATTTAGCAAATTTATTAGAATATTTTTTGGATGTAACTCGCAGGGTAGTTAAAGGCAAACCAGTGTAGGTAGTATATTTTGGATTTTCAAAAGGCATTTGATAAGGTGCCACACGAAAGTTTGTTACACAAGAAAAGGGCACATGGGGTTGGGGGTAATATATTAGCCTGGATAGAGGATTGGTTAAAGAACAGAAAACAGAGAGTAGGAATAAACAGGTCATTTTCAAGTTGTCAGGATGTTAATAGTGGGCGGCGCAGGAATCAATATTAGGGCCTCAGCTATTTACAATATATATTAATGACCTAGATGAAGGGACCGAGTGTAATGTTTTCAATTTTGTTGACAATAAAAGCTCGGTGGGAAAGTAAGCTGTAAGGCAGACACAAACAGTCTGCAGAGGGATAAAGACGGGTTAAGTGAATGGGCAAGAAGGTGGCAGGTAGAGTATAATGTGGGGAATTGTGAGGTCAATCACTTTGGTAAGAAGAATAGAAAAACCGAATATTTTAAGTGATGATAAATTATTAAATGTTGGTGTTCAGAGGGATTTTGATGTCATTTTACATGAAACGCAGAACGTTAACAGGCAGGTACGGCAAACAATTAGGAAGACCAATAGTATGTTGACCTTTATTGCAAGGGAGTTGGAGTAATAAAGTACAACACTTTGGTGAGACCACAACTGGAGTACTGTGTGCAGCTTTGGTCTCCATACCTAAGGAAGAATGTACTAGTCTTAGAGAGGGTGCAACGAAAGTTCACTAGATTGATTCCTGGGATGATAGGGTTGTTCGATGAGGAGAGATTGAGTAGCATGGGACTAAACTCTCTGGAGTTTAAAAAAATGTGTGATGATCTTATTGAAACATATAATATTCTGAGAGGGTGTGATAGGGTAAATGTTGAGAGGCTGTCTTCTCTGGCTGGAGAATCTCGAAATAGGGGGCATAGTCTCAGGGGTCGGCCATTTGGACCGAGTTGAGGAGAAAGGTTTTCACTCAGGAGATTGTGAATCTTTGGAATTCTCTACTCCAGAGGGCTGAGGATGCTGAGTCGTTGAGGACAATTGAGGCTGAGATCGATAGACGTTTTGGACTCTAAGGGAATCAGGGGATATGGGGATTAGGTGGATAAGTGGGGTTGAGGTCGACGATCATCCAGGGTCTTATTGAATGGTGGATCAGGCACGAGGGCCCTATGGCCAATTCTGCTCCTATTTCTTATGTTCTTATGAAACATATTTTCATGCAATGAGTAGTTAGACTTTGGAATGAACTGCTTCATAGGGAGGTGGATATAGTTTCAGTAGTAGCCTTCAAAAGGGAATTGGATAAATACTTGAAGGAGAATAAAATTGCAGGGTTATAAGGAACGAGCGGGGGAGTGGTGCTAACAGTATTGCTCTTTGAAAAAGCCAGTGCAGATTCGATGGGCTGATATCCTACTTCTGTGCTGAACTAATCAATGCTTCTATGTAATTTAAGGTTAATGATTGAAATGCGTAGCCACCAAATTGCTCACAACACAGAAAAACGATACAAAAACTTGACAAATTTTCATATGTAATTCAGCTTCTTACAGGATAATTCAAATAGGAAACTCTGAACATCGGATGCACTTTTGAGCCCTGGCACAGTGGTAGCTCCTCGCTTTGAGTCAAAATGTTGTGGGTTCATGTTCTCACTCCAGAAGCTTGAGCACAAAATCCACCCTAATATTTCAGCACAGCACTGATGGAGTCCCGTCTGCACTCTTGGGTGCATGTAAAAGATCCCATGGTGCTATTTCGTAGATGCGCATGGGAGATCCCCCCTGTGTCCTGGCCAATAATTGTTGCTCAGTTCACTTTACTAAAACCGATTATTTTGTCAATTATCTCATTGTTTTTTGTTGGAGCTTTCTGTGTGCAAATTGGCTACTGCTTTACCTTACATTACAACAGCGACTACAATTCAAAAATACTTCAATGGTTGTTTGGAACGTCCGATAGTCCTTTGGAAGTACACTTTGGAATGTCCTGTCGTGATAAAAGGTGCTATATAAATGCAACTACTCTCTTGTATTTTCGAAGGTTTATGTGTATGGTTGAATAATTCATATCACAGGCGCCACTTTCGGAGTGCTCTTATTCATTATTGCTTTAACATCAGCAAAAACTGCGGGGTTGGTATTCTGGGACAATTCTTTAATCTGGTTTACATGCCTCTCAGAGTGAGCAGTTTCCATGTGGTTACTTTGCCATTTTCTCCTGTTTTCTCCTCTTCTCAAAGCGCGGATTCTTGCTGGATGTCCACAGCATTTTCCATATATTTCTCACGTGGCCACTGAGAATTAATAACTTTGTAGTAAAGGGGCCTTTAGGGAAGAGTGACCATAATGTGATAGAATTTTATATTGAGTTTGAACGTGACTTAGTTAAATCCAAAACTAGGCTCTTAAATCTAAACAAAGCAATCTACGTAATTATGAGGGGCAAGTTGGCTCAGGTAAATTGGGAAACTACATTAAAAGATATGACAGTGGACGAGCAATGGCTAGCATTTAAAGAATTAATATTAAATTTGCAAAAAATATACATCTTTTAAGGCACAAAAACCCCACAGGAAATTTGGTGCCACCGTGGCTAACAAGGGAAGTCAAAGTCGGTATTATATCAAAGGAAGAGGCTTATAATGCTGCCAAAAAGACTAGTAAGCCTGAGGATTGGGAGGATTTTAGAATTCAGCAAAGGAGGACCAAGAAATTGATAAACAAAGGGCAAATAGAATATAAGAGTAACCTAGTGAGAGACATTAAAAGAGATTGTAAAAACCTCTATAGGCTTGTAAAAAGGTAAAGATTAGGGAAAGTAAATATGCGTCCCTTACAGGCTGAGACAGGCGAAATTATAATGGGAAATAAGGAAATGGCAGAGAAATTAAACAAATACTTTGATTCTGTCTTCATGGAAGAAGACGCAAAAAACTTCACGGAAATAATGGAGAACCAAGGGTATAGCGAGAATGAGGAACTGAAAGAATTTAGTATTAGCAAAAAAGTAGTACTGGATAAAATAATGGGACTGAAAGCCAATAAATCCCATGGACCTGATGGCTGACATCCTAGGGTTTTGAAAGAGTTGGCGATAGAGAAAGTGGATACATAGGTTGTCATTTTCCAAACTTCCATAGATTCTAGAACGGTTCCCACAGATTGGAAGATAGCAAATGTAACCACATGGCCCAGAAATTCGGGTCTCCACGGGTGAGTACGCCCGATGGAAGTGCCGGTTTCGTGCATGCACTGCGCATGCGTGGGAAACCGGCACTTCTGTTCCTCTGAACGAAGAGGTTCAGAGGTCGAACGCATGTGCAGTGGAGTCTGCGTGTGTGCTTTGAACTTACATTTTTTTTGCAGGTTGTTCCGTGAGGGTAAGTCTTTAGAATTTAGAAATTTAAAAAGCAGGCGTAAGGCCTGCTTTTTACAAGGTAAGTGGTCAATTAATTAAAATTAAAACATTTTTTCCACAGTTTTATTATTTTTAAATACTTTAAAGCAAGGTAAGTTTATTTTTAGCCCAGTTAGAATATAAAATTATTTTCTTCAAAAATTTAAATTATTGTTTAAAATAGTCATTTAATGTAATTTATAGTTTATTTAAAAAATGTGATTTTTAAAAAAATTATTTGAAGGTGTACTGCTATTTTGGGGCCATAGTACTTATAAGTCTTGACAGCTCTTCCTGTCAAGACTTCTGAATGGGCTTTTCCCTTCTCCGATTGGCTGCCCATGGCCCACGTGATCCCAGGGGATGCATCGAACTAACTGCGCCCCTGGGACATGCAAGCACTGCGCGACGGCAGCTGGGCCAGGCCCCGGATCAGAATTCCATGGGGCCCTACAGCTCAACTGCCGGCGTGCAAGGTAAGTGCAGTTCGGGGGCTTGCGCCAGCGGGAATCCCCCAACCCGAATTTCTGGGCCATTATTTAAAAAAGGAGGGAGAGAAAATCGGGTAACTGCAGGTCTGTAAACCTGAATTTAGTAGTATGGAAATGCTAGAATCTAGTAATAAGGATGTGGTAATAGGGCACTAGGAAAATAATCATCGGATTGGGCAGGGTCAACACGTAATTATGAAAGAGAAATCATGTTTGACATATCTGTTAGAATTTTTGAGTTTCTATTTAGCAGAATCGATAAGGGGGAACCAGTGGATGTGGTTTATTTATCAAAAGGCATTCGATATTGTGCTAAGCAAGAGGTTATTATAAAAAATTAGGGCTCATGGGATTGGGGGTAATATACTCGCATGGATTGAGGATTGGTTAATGGAGAGAAAACGGAGGTTAAGGAAAAACGGATCATTTTCGAGTTGGCAGGCTGTAACTAGTGGGGTGCCGAAAGGATCAGTGCTTGGGCCTCAGCTATTCACAATCTAAATCAATTATATGGATGAGGGGACAAAATCTAATGGCCCAGAAAGTCAGGTCAGGGGCTTCCCGCGGGTGTAAGCCCCCGACCTGCATTTACCTTGCGTGCCGGCCATTGAGCTGTGGGCTCCCATGGAATTCCGATCCTGGGTCTACTCCAGCTGGCAGCACGCAGTGCTTGCATATCCCAGGGGCGCAGTTAGTTCGATGCATCCCCTGGGATCACGTGGGCCATGGGGAGCCAATCGGAGCAGTGAATGCTCCATTCATAAGTTTGACAGGAAGAGCTGTCAAAACGTATATATACTACGGCCCCAAAACATCACTAAATCTTCAAATAAATTTTAAAAAATCACATTTTTTAAATAAACTATAAATTACATGAAATAACTATTTTAAACAATAATTTAAATTTTTAGAAAAAAATAATTTTATTTTCTAACGGGGCTAAAAATTAACTTAACTTGCTTTAAAGCATTTAACAATAATAAGCCTGTGGAAAAAATGTTTTAATTTTAATTACTTCACCACTTACCTTGTAAAAAGCAGGCCTTACGCCTGCTTTTTGTATGTCTAACTTCTGCAGACTTACCCTCCCGGGAAAACCTGCAAAAAAAAGCTAAGTTCAATACGCATGCGCTGCCTCTCCTGTGCACGCATTCGACCTCTGAACCCCTTCGTTCAGCGGAACGGAAGTGCCGGATTCCCACGCATGCGCAGTGCATGCAGGAAACCGGCACTTCCATTGGGCCTACGGGTGAGTACCCCATGCGTACTCACATGTGGAGACCCGAATTTCTGGGCCAATATATCCCAGTTTGCTGATGATAAGCTGGGTGGCAATGTAAGTTGTGAGGAAGATGCGAGGAGGCTTCAATGGGATATAGACAGGTTAAGTGAATGGCAAGAACATGACAAATGGAATATAATGTGGACAAATATGAAGTATGAAATATGAAGTTTGGAAAAATAGAAAAGCAGGGTATTTTTAAATAGTGAAAGATTGGGAACTGTTGGTCTTCAGAGGGACCTGGATGCCCTTGTACACGTATCACTGAAAGTTAACATGCAGGTACAGCAAGTAATTAGGAAATCAAATGGTATGTTGGCCTTTATTACAAGAGGGTTTGAGTATAAGAGTAAAGACATCTTACTGCAGCTATATATGGTTCTCGTGAGACCACACATGGAGTATTGTATACATTTTCTTCTCCTTACTTAATGATGGATATACTTGCCATAGAGGGCGTGCAATGAAGGTTCACCTGACTGGTTCCTGGGATGGGAGGATTGTCCTATGAGGAAAGATTGAGTGCGCTAGGCCTATATTCTGTAGAGTTTAGAAGAATGAGAGGTGATCTCATTGAAAAATACAAAATTCTTACAGGGTTTGACAGGTTACATGCAGGGAGGATGTTTCTCCTGATTGGGGATTCTAGAACTAGTAGTTAAAGTCTCAGAATAAGGGGTTGGCCATTTAGGACTGAGATGAGATGAAATTTCTTCAATCAGAAGGTGGTTAATCTTGGAAATTCTCTACCCCAGAGAGCTGTGGAGGTTCAGTCGTTGCCTATATTCAAGATGGAGATCGATAGATTTTTGAATATTAGGGAATTAAAGGATATGGGGATAGCGCAGGAAAGTGGAGATGAGGTAGAAGATCAGCCATGATCGTGTTGAATGGCGGAGCAGGCTCGAAGGGCCAAATGTCCTACTCCTGCTTTTACTTCTTATGTTCTTAGATTCCCGTGTGGGCATAGAGAGTGAATACTGACAGGCATCACATGGTCGCTCATGATCCCGTCCTCATTAGACTGGCAATTTCCAGCAGCGGCCCCTGGGTAACTGTTAGAAGCAGTATACAAAGAAATTTCCCTCTTCCTCTCCCTGTGCCCTCAGGGCAGTTTTAGCGTTTCAACTGCTGCCGGAACTGGGATCATTTAACACAACACTGACAGGCAATCCAACGTGGCACCTTCTGATTTGTATGGCTTGGTGCTATACCCATGGGTTCCTTAAGATGTGTATTTATTCAGTGTGAAATGTAGTCAGAATATGTGTGCAAGAGAGTATTGGACATATAAATTAGCCAAATCTAGTGGGAGGATAGAAGATTGGGAAGCGTTTAAAAGCAAGCAAACAATAACTAAAAGATTAATTAAGAAAGGGGAGGTAGATTATGAAAGTAAACTAGCAAAAAATATAAAAACAGATAGCAAGAGTTTCTACAGCTATATAAAAAGAAAAAGGGTGGCTAAAGTGAACGTTGGTCCCTTAGACGATGGGACTGGTAAACTAGTGGTGGGGACATGGAGATGGCAAAGACGCTGAACAAATATTTTGTATCAGTGTTTACAGTAGAGGACACTAAAAATATCCCAACACTGGACAAACAGGGGGCAATTGGGGGGGAGGAGCTAAACACGATTAAAATCACTAAAGAGATGGTACTCAGTAAAATAATGGGACTTAAGGTGGATAAATCCCCCGGACCTGATGGCCTACATCCTAGGGTCTTGAGAGAAGTGGCGGTAGGGATTGTGGATGCATTGGTGATCATTTTCCAGAACTCCCTGGACTCAGGAAAGGTCCCAGCAGATTGGAAAACTGCTACTGTAACACCCTTATTTAAGAAGGGAAGTAGACAAGAAGCTGGAAACTATAGACCAGTTAGCTTAACATCTGTGGTTGGCAAAATGTTGGAGTCCATTATTAAGGAAACAGTATCAGAGCATTTGGATAAACATAATTTTATAGGACAGAGTCAGCATGGTTTTACGAAGGGGAAGTCATGTTTGACAAATTTGCTCGAATTCTTTGAGGATGTAACATACAGGATGGATAAAGGGGAACCAGTGGATGTAGTCTATTTGGACGTCCAAAGGCATTTGACAAGGTTCCACACAAAAGGTTACTGATCAAGATAAAAAATCACGGGATTGGGGTTAATATACTGGCATGGGTGGAATATTGGCTATCTAACAGAAACCAAAGAGTTGGGATAAATGGTTTGTTCTCGGGCTGGCAATCAGTAACTAGTGGTGTCCCACAGGGATCAGTGCTGGGACCCCAACTCTTTGCAATCTATATTAACGATTTGGAGGAAGGGACCGAGTGCAACATATCCAAGTTTGCCGATGATACAAAGATGGGAGGGAAAGCAGTGAGTGAGGAGGACATAAAAAACCTGCAAAAGGACATAGACAGGCTAATTGAGTGGGCAGAGATTTGGCAGATGCAATATAATGTTGGAAAGTGTGAGGTTATGCACTTTGGCAGAAAAAATCAAAGAGCAAGTTATTATCTAAATGGAGAGAAACTGCAAAGTGCTACAGTACAAAGGGATCTGGGGGTCCTGGTACATGAAACACAAAAAGTTAGTATGCAGGTGCAGCAGGTGATCAGGAAGGCCAATGGAATCTTTGCTTTTATTGCAAGGGGGATGGAGTATAAAAACAGAGAAGTCTTGCTGCAGTTATACAGGGTATTGGTGAGGCCACACCTGGAATACTGCGTGCAGTTTTGGTTTCCAAATTTAAGAAAAGATATACTTGCTCTCGAGGCAGTTCAGAGAAGGTTCACTCGGTTGATTCCAGAGATGAGGGGGTTGACGTATGAGGAAAGGTTGAATAGGTTGTGACTCTACTCATTGGAGTTCAGAAGAATGAGAGCCGATCTTATCGAAACATATAAGATTGTGAGGGGGCTTGATCGGGTGGATGCGGTGAGGATGTTTCCACTGATGGGTGAGACTAGAACTCGGGGGCATAATCTTAGAATAAGGGGCTGCCCTTTCAAAACTGAGATGAGGAGAAACTTCTTCACTCAGAGGGTAGTAAATCTATGGAATTTGCTATCCCAGAGAGCTGTGGAAGCTGCAACATTAAATAAATTTAAAATGGAGATAGACATTGTCCTAGCAGATAGGGGAATTAGGGGTTACGGGGAGAGGGCAGGGAAGTGGACGTGAGTCTAGATTCAGATCAGCCATGATCGTATTGAATGGCGGAGCAGGCCCGAGGGGCCGTATGACCTACTCCTGCTCCTATTTCTTATGTTCTTATCAATTGAGTGCAGACGTTTCGAAGGTTTTCATTCAGATATTCATATAACTAAGAGCAATATTTGTGTTTCAATACCATTCTACGTTAAGTGCAGTGGACACGATTCAGTGTGACATCGGTTATAAATTAGGTAATCAGTTGTTAATTTTTATATTAGGTAATTATAATATAGAAAAGATAAAGTACACAATTAAACATACACAATAATCATCAGTGAAAGAATATCACCGAATGAAAGTTAAACACAATTGTAAGTTTTGCCCCAATATTATATGACATCCTGAGATGCCGACATATTTATTTAAAATAGAGTAACGTTTGTCTTAGTCCTGGAATGATTTAATGTAATATTATTTAGATAATTATTGTCGAATCAGAATGAAATGATATAATTGAAGAACGTTTCTTTTATATAATGATAGTTGAATATGTATGCAGTTGTGAGTGTGTCTGTGATTCTACTTATATTGATGCTGATGTGCTCTAAAGGGCACTGCATGTGGATGGAAAATAGAAAATAAAACAAC
Organism: Somniosus microcephalus; assembly: GCF_052327205.1. Lineage (NCBI taxonomy): Eukaryota > Metazoa > Chordata > Chondrichthyes > Squaliformes > Somniosidae > Somniosus > Somniosus microcephalus. The sequence goes on from NC_140992.1 coordinate 188,595,844, forward strand.
ATAATTACTTTATTGAAAAGCACAGGCACCATGGGCCGAATGGCCTCCTTCTGTGTCGTAAATTTCTATGATTCTATGATTCTAAATTTTGTTTTTAATGTCCAGGTAATGCACTGCTGATAATCTCTGCCTCCGCTGCTCACAATTCCACGAGAGCAATAGCTTAGCCATTGAGAAAGAATATCGCGTATCCAGGCAGAGTTGGGAATTAAAAGCAGAAACATACGACAGCAGGGAACGCGATGAAGGAGCCACAATGGAAATGGATAAAGGGTTCCTGCAGCCCTCGCTTACAGCCAGTTCCCATTGTACTTCGCTACACTCTTTCTGCAACGTTAAATTATACAAAGGTAACTGCTAGTTGGCTCCTGTATATAATGAGCTTATTGCATTCTACGTAAATACAGTGTTAAGAAGGGAGAGAGGGTTGTCGTAACTTCATGTTAGTATTTTTTGCGGGCTGACACGTATCTTGATGGATGAATGTTTCCAGCTGAGGATATTTTTCAATAAATCTAAGTGCTGATATTTATGTGTCAAATTGTATCGAGTGTGTAAAACTACCCTATGTCTTATATTTCACTGATGTAAAATTAAGTGACTTAGAAAGAAAGTTCTGCCCATAGAATTATAAATACGAGACTCATTGAAGGTCCATTAATATCTGACATTTATTTGTAATGAACGTCCACGATCAGAATTTATGTCATGGGCGAAACCAATTCAAATTAATGTTTGCTCTTTGAAGAGAAAGTTGGACACTGTGCACCTGGGATGATTAAAAATACACGGTCGCATGGCGGGATACATCGTCCTCGGCATATATAAGGAAACAAATGAGAGGAGCAAAGCAGTAATTACGACGAGAACCATGAAAAAGTATTCGTCCTTCCTGGACTAAACTTGAGAGGCTCCAAGCATTTGGACCCAAAGACATCTTATTGCACTAGGGCAATTTAAAGACACTGATAACTGATAAATAGCGAATCGGTTAATCAGAGTAACCAACTGCTAATGTACTTAACATCGCGCTAAATCCACCTATTTATTCAATTTGGACCTCAAGCGACCAAACAGTTCAAGAAATAAACTACAGATAACCAACAAATAAATAAGTTAATTAATTAATTAATTAAGACATGGCAGTACAGGCGCTGTGTCGGAATTTTAGTATGTGGGAGTTTTGTGGAGAACGAGACTGTCCCAGACTGCCACAGTAAGGTGAGAGTGACTGCCCTTGACATCAAGGCAGCACTTGAGCGAGTGGCATCAAGGAGCCCTAGTAAAATTGAAGTCAATGGGAATCAGGGGAAAACTTTCCATTGGCTGGAGTCATGCCGAGCACAGAGGAAAATGGTTGTGGCTGTTGGAGGTCAATCATCACAGCCCCCGGACATCGCTGCAGGTGTTCCTCAGGGCAGGCTCCAAGGCCCAAACATCTTCAGCTTCTTCATCAATGACCTTCCCTCCATCATAAGATCAGAAGTGGGGATGTCAACTGATGATTGCACAGTATTCAGTTCCATTCGCAAATCCTAACATAATGAAGCAGTCCATGCCCGCATGCATGGGCGACATTCAGACATGGCTGACCAGTGGCAAGTAACATTCGTGCCACAAAAGTTCCAGGCAATGATTATCTCCAACAAAAAAGCGTCTAATCAACACCCTCCCTTGAAGTTCAACAGCATTGGCCCAGATATTCCGATTCCTACAGTGGGTGCGTGCTGTGTGCCCACCCGTAGGGACATCAGAAATGCCAGTTTCAGGCATGCACAGTGCATGAACTGAAAACCGTCTTTTCCAATCTGTCAAGAATGCTCTTGACAGATCCTCCAGCTGCACTGGAGAAGGGCCTCTGCGGGCGGATAGTTCCGCTTTTTGGAGACCCTTCACCCGCAGAAATCCCTTACAATTCTTATGCCTGGCAAAAGCAGGCGTAAGGCCTGCTTTTACCAGGGTAAGAGATGAAAAGAGTAAAAAAAAAAAATTCACTGCTTTATCATTAAAAAGGTACGTTTATTTTTGCCCCGTAAAAAACTTTAATTATTTTTTTCAAAAAATTAAATTTTTGTTTAAATTACTTAATTTTTTGTCATTTCAACTCATTTTTAAAATGTGATGTTTTTTAATTTATTTAAAGTCTTACTTTTTTTTTCATTGATCTCCGTTCATATATTTGTCAGGTCTTCCTGTGAAATGTATGAAGGGAGATTCCCTTCTGTGATTGGCTCCCCATGGCCCACGTGATCCCAGCGACGCTGCGACCTACATGCACCCCTGGGATATGTGGGCCCTGCGCACTTGGAGCGTGGAGAGGCCCAGGAGCAGCAGCGTATGTGCCCCAGGAGCCGTCAGGTAAGGGCGTAGATTTTTCCAGATCACAGGCCTCCACCCGCGGGAGGCCTGCGATCGGAAAATACGGCCCAATATCATCGCCAAATCTGCCACCATCAACATCCTAGGGGTCACCATTCACCAGAAACTTAGCTGGACCAACCACATAAATACTTGGCTAAGAGAGCAGGTCAGAGAGCAACCCGCTTGATTGTCACCACATTTATCATTCACACACTCCATCACCGGCGCACCATGATTACAGTGTGTACCATCTACAAGATGCATTGCAGCAACTCACCAAGGCTTATTAGACAGCAACTCTCAAACCCACAAACTCTACCGCATAGAGGAACAGCAGCAGGCGCAGGGGAACACCATCACGTGGAAGTTTGTTTCCATGTTACACACCAGCCTGATTTGGAAATATATTGCTCTTCCTTCATCGCTGCTGGGTCAAAATTCTGGAACTCCCTCCCAAACAGCCATGTGGGAGTACCTTCATCACACAGAATGCAGCCATTCAAGAAGGTCTCACACCACCACCTTATCAAGGGCAATTATAGATTTGTAATAAATGCTGACCCTGCCAGTGACGCACACATCTCAGAAATGAATTAAAAAAATTTGGTTCAGAGTCATTGAGCAGGGGTGTGAGCTAGAAACACTCCGACACGTAAGGGAGGAGGGGAATCTCTGCCTAATTTATGCCAGAATACAGTTACACACCAGAGGAATGAATAGGTACAGGAAGGGTAGAGAGTGACTGTCAGTCAACTGGGTAAGAGCAACGTAGGAAAGGCAGTGAAGGAGGTCCATCAGAACTATCCAATAGGTACAAAATAGTTGATAGCTGTGAGCATAAGGTGAAAGGGTCATAGGCCCATAATTTCCGATAGGAGGCTTCCTGCGTGCGGATGCCTCTGATCGGGAAAAAAATCTATGTCCTTATCTGAGGGCTCCCGAGGTCCAGACTCTTGTACTCCTGGGCAGCTCCTGGTGCACGCACGCAGAGACCCAGGTATTCCACGGGCGCAGGCAGTTCGCAAGCGTCCCTGGGATCACGTGAGCCAGGTAAGCCAATGGGAGAGGGAATGCCCCTTCAGACTTTTGATAGGTAGACCTGTCAAAAGTATGAATGGGGTTCACTGAAAAAACATCAAAACATTAAATAAATTTTAAAAACCGGTCACCTTTTTAAAATGAGATAAAAATTACATTAAGTTAAATGTTTTAAACAAGAATTTAATTTTTTGAACAAAATAATTAAAGTTTTTTACGGGGCTAAGAATAAACTTACCTTTTTTAAAAGTATTTTTAAATTATAAATGAGTAAAATCTTTTTTTTTAAACTTTTTAAAACTCTTATGCTGGTAAAAATAAGCCTTACGCCTGCTTTTTAGCGGTGTAAGATTTTTAAAGGTTTTCAGTGGGCGGAGGTTCTGCAGGAAGCGGAACTCTCCACCCGCAGAGGCCCTTCTCCAGTGCAGGCATGCGATTTGTCAAGAGGATTCTTGACAGATCGGAAGTGCCGGTTTTCAGCGCATGCGCTGCGTATGCCTGAAACCGGCACTTGCAAGGTCCTTACGGGTGTGTACACAGCCCGTACACACCCGTAGGGATCGGAAATTATGAGTCACATTTTCATAGAGCCATAGAGTCAAAATGGCACAGAAGGAGGACATTCGACACATCGAGTGAGTGCCGGCTCTCTGCAGAACAATCCAGTCAGTCCCATGCCCCCGCGCTATCCCCATAGCCCTGCAAGTTTATTTCCCTCAAATGCCTGCCCAGTCCCCCTTTGAAAAATTGAGTGTCTCCGCTTCCACTACTTCTGTCGGCAGCAAATTGCAGGTCATCACCACTAGCTGCGTAAAGTAGTTTTTCCTCACATCCCCCCCTGTATCTCTTGCCCAAAACCTTAAATCTGTGACCCCAAGTCCTTGTACCATCAACTAGTGGGAACAGTTTTTCCCCGTCTAGCCTATCCAAACACGTCACAATATTGTACACCTCCATCAAATCACCTCTCAACCTCCTTTGCTCTAATAAAAACAAATCCAGCTTCTCCAACCTGTCCTTGTAGCTAAGATCCCCCATCTCCAGAACCATTCTGGTAAATCTCCTCTGCACCCTCTCAAGGGCCTTCACATCCTTCCTAAAATGTGCTGACCAGAACTGGACGCAATACCCCAGTTGTGGTCTAACCAGCACTTCATAAAGGTTCAGCATAACTTCTCTACTTTTGTACTCAATACCTCTATTTATGAAGCCCAAGATCCCATGTGCTTCGTTAACCAATCTTTCAATATGTCCTATCACCTTCACACACCTCTGCACATTAACTCCCAGGTGCATCTGTCCTTGCACACTCTTTTAGAACTGTGCCATTAATTGTATATTGCCTCTCCCTGTTCCTTCTGCCAAAATGCATCACTTTACACTTCTCTATATTTAATTATTTCTACCACTTATCTGCCCATCCTACTAGCCTTTCTATGTCTTTTTGCAGTCGATTGGAATCATCATCACTGTTTGCCACACCAGCAAGTTTGGGTGTCATCTGCAAATTTAGAAATTCTACTGTATATTCCAATATCCAGGTCATTTATATATATATATCAAAAAAAGCAGTGGCCTCAGCACTGACCCTTGGAGAATAGAACTGTCCACCATTCTCCCGTCTGAAAAACAGACAATTACCACAACTCGCTGTTTTCTGTCCTTAAGCCAATTCCATACCCAAGCTGCCACTGAACCACTTATTTCATGAGCCTCAATTGTGTTAACCAGCCTTCTACGTGGTACTTTGTCAAACATCTTCCGAAAATCCATGTAGATAACATCCATTGCGTTCCCTTCAACAATCCTCTCTATTACTTTATCAAAAAATTCAGTTGGATTAGTCAAACATGATCTGCCTTTTACAGATCCGTGTTGGCTCGCATACATTGACTTAAAACTCTCCAAGACTGTGGGAAAGACAGCCAGAATGCCAGCCAAGGCACGATGGAACAGAAGCTTCTCCAAGGGAGGAGGTGCAGAGAAGAAAGTTTGAAGTTATGGGGGATTCTATAATTAAGGGAATAGGTAGTATTCTTTGCAGTTAAGGATCGAGATTACCGAAGGGTATGTTGCCTATCCGTAAGAGTAAGGGAAATCTCGAAATGGATAGTAAATAATCTGGAAGGGGAGAGGAGGATCTCATTGTGTGCTTCTTGTCGGAACCAAAAGCAGAGAATCATAGATATGTAGGGCACAGAAGGAGACTATTCGGACTATTGTGTCTGTGCCGGATGAAAAGGAGTTGTCCAGCCTAATCCCACTTTCCAGCTTTTGGTCCATTGCCTTGTAGGTAGCAGCACTTCAAGTGGTTATCCAAGTACTTTTCAAATGTGATTAGGTTTTCTGCCTGAACCACCCTTTCAAGCAGTGAGTTCCAGACCACCACCACACGCAGAGTGAAAGGTTTTCTCCTCAGTTCTGCTATAATCCTTCTACCAATTATTTTCAGTCTACGCCCCCTGGTTATTGATCTCTCGGCTAAAGGAAACAGATCTTTCCTATCCACCCCTATCCACTAGGCTCCTCATCATTTTATACACCTCAATCAAGTCTCCCATCAGCATCTGCTGTTCCAAAGAAAGCAATCTCAGCTTTCTCCTCATAGATGAAATTCTCCAGTTCTGGCAACATCCTCGTAAATCTCTCCTGAGCAATCACACCATTCCTGTAATTTGGTGACTAGAACTGTACGCAGTATTCTAGCTAGGCCCAGCTAAAGTTTTATACAGTTCAAGCATCACCTCCCAGCTCTTATATTCCATGCCTTGGCTAATAAATGAAAGATTAAGGGATGGGTCCTGCTAAGAGAATATCAGGAGTTAGGAGCTAACTTGAAAAGCAGGGCTTCACGGGTAATAATCTCAGAATTATTACGTGTGAGGTCCGGCTTTTCACGTTTGTTGCGATTATTAACTGAGCCACGTGGAAACTGGTATAGAGACAAACAAATGAGGAAAGTCAATACTTAGCTATAGGAGTGGTGTGGGAAGGATGGGTTCCTTTTCATGGGACCCTGGCACCAGTACTGGAGCAGGAAGGAGTCGTAACTTTGGGACGGGCTGCAGCTGAACCGAGCTGGGACCATGGTCCTAGTGGAAAGGATAACTAAGACTGTAAATAAGACTTTAAAATAATAACATGGAGGGGCGGGGGTGTGGGGGGGGGGTGGTGGGGGGCTGCTAGAATTTAGAGAAACCTAACAATAAAAGAATCAAGAAAAGAGAGTAGAGGGCAAACTAAAGGAAGGAATAAAGATAACACGAATAGCCATAGATTAGATAAATTCATAGACAATAAGATTAAATTAACTACTAAAAGCAAAGTGAGAGGAATAATAAATAAAAATAATTTAATCTATTTGTACAGCAATTCATGTAGTATTCAAAACAAAATGGACGGATTGGAGGCAATAACTTGCAGAGAGGATCCGGATTTAGTCGGGATGACTGAAATATGGTTGGATGGAGAATAGGATTGTTAACTAAATATTGCAGGATATAACACACTAAGGAATGAAAGAGAAGGAAAGGGAAAGAAGGACGGGAGGAGGAGTAGCTGTTCCTGTTAAAGGTAATATAATGGCAGTAGAAATAAGCTTGTAACTATCAGTATGATAGATACAGAATCCATATGGATTGAGTCCAAAGATAACAAAGGATCCATCACCTTAATAGCGGTATACTATAGACCACCAAACAGTGTACAGGGAATTTGAGCAAGAAAGATGTAGGAAAATCTACGAGGTGAATCGTAGAGATAGATTATTAATCATGAGATATTTCAACAACCCCAAATAAACTGGCAGGAAGCAGTAGCGAAACGAGAAAAGGGAATGGAGTTTTTACATGTGTAAGAAGACCAACAAGAAAAGAATCACGACTGGATCCCGTAATGGGCAGTGAACCAGAACAGACAGGAGAAACAAGAGTAGGAGAGCATCTTACTAACTAGTGATCACCGCATAGATTAGGATCACTAGTGACTTACGTAGGTCAAAGACTAAGGTAATAGATTGGAAAAGAGCAAATTATGAAGAAATGAGGGTGGAACTAAAGAGGGTGAACTGGGAGAAAATTTTGAAAACAAACACACAGAAAAACAATGGGAAATCTTTAAAAGGGTAATCAATAGAGTTCAAGAGAAATGCGTTCCACTAAAAGCCAAAACAAGCAAGCTACTTATTGGGCACCATGAATGAATAAATGACTAAAGGGAACATTGTATCTAAAAAAAAAGTAGTAATTAGATACTAAAGGAGAGAAGCAAAATTGTGTATATAAAGAATTTTGGAGCGCAGATTTTATAGAGTCATAGAGTCATAACGGCATAGAAGGAGGCCATTCAACCCAGCGAGTCTGTGCCGGCTATCTGTAGAGCAATCCAGTCAGACCCATTCCCCCGCTCTATCCCCGTAGCCCTGCAAGTTTATTTTGCTCAAGTGCCTATCCTGCCTCCCACTGAAAACATTGAGTGACTCCACTTTCACACTTCCGTTGGCAGTGAATTCCAGGTCATCACCACTCGTTGCGTAAAAAAGCTTTTCCTCACATCCCACCTGTATCTCTTGCCCAAAACCTTAAATCTGTATTCCGTAGTCCTTGTACCATCAACTAGTGTGAACAGGCTTTCCCCATCTAGCCAATCCAAACCCATGATAATCTTGTACACTTCTGTCAAATCACCCCTCAACCTCCTTTGCTCTAATGACTTTAAAACAAACACCCGGAAAACAAAGAGAAATTGCGAAATCACATTATCAATGAATATAAAAATAAATAATGTATAATGTTGAGCACCATTTGGAAGAAACACTGAGGGCACAGAATGTACTGCTACGGGGCTTCAATCACCAAGGGTGGCTCGGTAGCACCACTACTGCCCGAGCTGGGGTTGTGGCAGCTGGTGAGAGAACCAACACGAGGGAAAATCCTACTTGACTAATTAAAACTTGAAAAAACTCACCATGTCATTTGTAGGAGTGACCAACAAAATCCTGTCTTCTCACTGAGGACACGTGTTGTGCAAAATTATATCAGAACAGATCCAGCAGCTCAAAAATAGCATTCTTAAGCAGCACCAGAATAGTATTGCATCACAATCTGTAACCTCATGCTCCCGCATATCCCGAACTCTAATATTGCCATCAAGCCAGACCACCACCCCAGCTTCAATGAGTAATGTAGGCATGCCAGGAGCAGCGGCAGGCGTACCGAAAAATGAGGTTCCAATCTGGGGAAACTCCAACATTCGAAACAGCAGAAGCAGCATGCGATATACAGAGCTAACCACCTGATCAGATCAAATCTCTGCAGTCCTGCCACACCCAGTCGTGAATGATGGTGGACAATTAAACAACTAACGGGACAAGATGCCTCCATGAATATCATCAGCCTCAACGACGGTGGAGCCCAGCACGTAAGTGCAAAAGTCAAGGCTCAAGCATTGGCAACCATCTTCAACCAGAAATTTCCAGTTGATGATCCACCTCTGCCTCCATCACAGGTGTCAGTCGTCAGCCAATTCGACTCACCCCATGTGATATCAAGAAATGGCTGAGTGCAGTGGCTGAGTGCATTGGCTTTGGGTCCTTGCAACATCTCAGCTGTAGTGCTGAAGACTGGTGCTCCAGAATCAGATGCGCCCCTGGCCAAGCTGTTGCAGTACAGCTACAGTACTTGCATCTACCCAATAATGTGGAACATTGCCCAAGTGTGGCCTGTCCACAAAAAGCTGGACAGATTCAACCCGCCCATTTACTGCCTCATCAGCCTACTCACAATCATCAGCATAGTGATGAAAGTTATCGTTGGCAGTGCTTTCAAGTAGCAGTTATTCAGAAATATTCTGCTCACCGATGCTCAGTTAGGATTCTGGCAGGACCACTTAGCTCCAGAACTCATAAAAGCCTTTGTCCAAGCAGAATTCCAGAGGTGAGGTGAGACTGCCCGTCCTTGACATCAAGGCTACATTTGACTGAGTGTGGCACCAAGGGGTCCTAGTAAAATTGAACTCAATGGGGATCGGGGGAAAACACTTCACTGGCTGGTGTCGTACAAAGGAAGATGGTTGTGTTTGTCAGAGGTTACGGTTTTTTCGTCGGAAAGAACACTTAGTGGTGATCTGACGGAGGTTTTTTAAATTATGAATGGGGTGGACAGGGTATATGTGGAAAGAATGTTGCCGCTTTTGGGAGAATCCAAATCTAGGGGCCATAAATACAAGATAGTTACTAATAAATAAAATAGAGAAATAAGGAGAAATCTATTCACTCAGAGAGTGGTTAGAATGTGGAACTCGCTATCACAGGAAATGTTTGACGCAAATAGCTTAGAGGCTTTCAGAAGGAAATGTGACAAGTACATTAGGGCAATGAGAATAGAAAGATATGCTGAATGGTTGAGATGAGGTCGCTGTAATGGGACGAGACTCGTGTGGATTATAAGCACCAGCACAGACTAGTTGGGCTAAATGACCTGTTTCTGTGCTGTATGCTCTTTTTAGGGCATGGAGAGAGTAACCGACAGGACAGCTGTACAACCAAGGCGATGCATTTGGGCAAATATGTTTTTTTTAATTAAAAAAAAGCTCTTTCAATAATGAACCATTTCTTTGTTTAAAAGTGGCCGTTTTTCTTAAAGCCATTGATACCTTTTGCCATAAAAACGTGGCGTGCGGTGGGAATCGTTGAGTCTTTGAGAATTATCAGTTTTTCCTGGGTCTTTCAAACACAACATGGTTCATAGCTAATGATCATACACCGTCAGATTATTTGTCGCCAAATTTCGCTCCAGGTGAAGTGGTTTCCGTTTGCCAGCCATGCTAAACTTGCAGCATGAATCCAAGTCACAGCCTGACCAGGTGCAGCAAGTCTCACAGGGATGGGTTCGATATCACTCTGAGTGTAAAATAGGATGGTGTAGCAGAGCCACCAAGGGTCTCAGAACAATTAGTAATAATCCCTTTAACTACAGTGTAGTGCAGCCGCGGACTGCACCTTTAAACTGCCTGTTAACTGTACTGTATTGTACTTTCCTGCACTCCACGTGATGACGTCACGACGCCGATCACGTGACCGCCAGTGGCGCGAAGAACGCGATGACGTCATGACATCAGCTTCCAGAATCTTCCAGCAGTCGTCGAGTGCCCAGCAAGCTGATTAGACCTGTGTACCGTTTCTCCTGTAGTTTCCCTGTTAACTTCGTTGTTCATTAAAACCTGTTGATTTGATTCATCGAGTCGAATACCTTTCTTCAGATAGGAAGCTCCATTCCTACATTGGTGACCCCGATCTCGTCGGACAACTTTTGTCGAGGATGAACACGAACGCTGTCGCCCTTAAACTGCCGCAGTTCTGGGAACAGCAGCCAGCAGCATGGTTTTTCCAGGCAGAAGCACAGTTCGCTCTCCGGGAGGTCACAGCGGATTCGACCCATTATTATTATGTGGTTTCCGCTCTCGACAGTGCCATGGCCTCGCGGGTCATCAGCCTCCTTGGCAGCACACCGGAGGAGGGCAATACAAAGCGGTTAAAGCCCGTTTGCTACAGGTATTTCATCTTAATAAGTCGGAACGTGCACGCAAGCTTATTTCCATGCCCGGCCTCGGGGACTCAAAACTGTCAGAACTAATGAGTCAAATGCTCATGCTGTTGGGTGCGGAACCCCAATGCTTTTTATTCCATGAGCTTTTCCTCTGCCAGCTACCCGAACCGGTTCAGGCAGCCTTGGCCAACACTGCCATCACAGACGGTGCTGAATTCGCTGCAGAGGCAGACAAGATATTTACTGTTACTCAGCAATGTTGTGCAGCCACGAGGCACCTTTCCCCCACGCGTGTGAAGCCCAGCCCTCCCCCAGCAGGATGGTGCGCGTACCACGCCTGTTTCGGCGCCAAAGCTCGATGCTGCCGGCCTCCTTGCAGTTTCCCTCAAAAAAAAAAACTCCAACAAGCCCGCGCCCTCCCGGACGGATGACAAGGTCTGAAAAGCATGGCAAGTTAGCTATGGTGGTGGGCTCAGCGGGCAAACTCATTTACGTTACGGATTCCGTTACAGGCCGACGATTCCTGTGCAACACTGGTTCACAGTGCAGCATCCTGCCAGCTTCATAGCTGGACCTATTGTCCGGCAGCCATGGGTCTTCCCTCGTGGCAATAAACGGTGCTGCCATTCATACCTTCGGTAAACGGACGGTAGACTTAACCTTCACCGGTCAGAGTTTTGTCTGTGACTTTATTACAGCTAAGGTCTCACAGGCCATCCTGGGAGCTGATTTTTTCTGTGCCAACGGTCTGCTGGTCGACATCCAACACTGCCGACTCATTAATGTGTCCACTTTCCATGCAGTGCCCTGCCACCGCAGCACTGCCATATCCTGGTCGGTGGCCTGTGCGGTTCCGTCGCAAGACGGGTTTATGCGCATGCTCGGTGAATTCCCGGAGCTCACCAGGCCTACTTTTTCGGCAGCAGTCACACGGCACAGGGTGGCACACCATATCTCCATGACCAAAGCACCAGTTTACGCTCGGGTGCGGCGATTAGAAGCCGGCAATCTGGCAGCCGCAAAGGCTGAGTTCCAGACCATGGAGCGCCTTGGGATCATCCGGCGCTCGGACAGCCCTTGGTCCTCCCCACTGCATATAGTACCCAAACCAGGTGGCAGATGGCGACCTTGCGGGGATTACCGACGCTTAAACGACGCCACGACACTGGACAGGTATCCTATTACCCACATCCAAGATTTTTCGGCACATCTGGCTGGCAGCTCTATATTTTCTAAAGTGGACCTCGTTCGTGGATATCACCAAGTTCCAGTGCACCCTCCAGACATCCCCAAAACGGCAGTCATCACTCCGTTCAGCCTGTTTGAGTTCCTCCGCATGCTGTTCAGTCTGAAAAACGCAGCTCACGCATTCCAGCGGTTGATGGACTCTGTCTTACGGGATCTGCCCTTCATTTTTGTGTATTTGGACGACATCCTAATAGCCAGCAAGGATACGACAGATCACATTGCCAATTTAGGCACACTTTTCGCCCGGCTCAGCCAACACGGCCTTATTGTCAATCCAGCCAAATGCATGTTTGGAGTATCCAGTATTGATTTCATGGGACACAGGATTACCCCGGAAGGTGCCGTCCCGCTAGCTACCAAGGTAGAGGCAGTTACCGCATTCCCGCGGCCTCACACAGTAAAACCCCTGCAAGAGTTCTTGGGGATGGTAAATTTTTATCATCGTTTCGTCCCCAAGGCAGCCTGGTTAATGCAACCTCTGTACGAAGCACTAAAAGGAAAGTCGGGCAAGGATGTTCTCACTTGGACACCACAAATGGACCAGGCGTTCCGCGATACCAAGGCGGCGTTGGCAGATGCAACTATGCTCGCACACCCACTCCCGGGCGCGACTGTTGCCCTCACTACAGATGCCTCTGACTATGCCATCGAAGCAGTTCAAGAGCAGTGGGTCGATGGGAGTTGGCAGCCGTTAGCCTTTTTCAGCCGCTAACTGCGTAAGAACGAGCGAAAGTATAGCACTTTTGACAGAGAGTTGCTAGCCCTGTTTTTGGCCGTCCGGCATTTCTGTTTCCTTCTAGAAGGCCGTCCATTCAGTGCATTCATGGACCACAAGCCGCTCACCTTCACCATGGCCAAAACGGCAGAACGTTGGTCAGCTCGGCAGCAGCGCTACCTCACATTTATATCCGAATTCACAACAGATTTGTGGCACGTGTCAGGCAAGGATAATCTCTTGGCGGATTGCCTTTCCTGGGCTCCAGTCCAGGCAGTCTACCTGGGCATCGATTTAGTCGGACTGGCAGAGGATCAACTGGCAGACCCAGAGGTTCAAGCGTTTAGGACCACGCCTTCCAGTTGGCAGGTTGCAGACATGCCGTTTCAAGTGGCAGGAACCACGCTCTTGTGCGACACATCCATGGGAGTGCCCCGGCCCATTGTGCCGGTCAAATGGCGCAAGAAAGTATTCCAGGCAATCCACGGGTTATCTCACCCAGGGATGTGGGCTTCTCAACGGCTCATGTCCCGCAAATTTGTTTGGAAAGGCATGCATTTGGACGTCCGGGACTGGACAAACAATTGCGTCGAATGTCAAAAATCCAAAGTCCACCGTCACGTCAAGGCTCCGTTGGCCAACTTCCCGGTGCCTGAGCGCCACTTTGACCATGTTCACATGGACTTAGTAGGTCCCCTTCCCGGGTCATATGGATTCACACACCTCCTGATGGTGGTAGACCGGACCACCAGGTGGCCCGAGGCGATTCCTTTGGCCGCTACCACCGCAGCAGACATCGCCAGGGCGTTTCTTTCATTGTGGGTGACTCGGATCGGGGTGCCATCTGACATCTCCTCCGACCGTGGTCCACAATTCACATCAGAGCTGTGGAACACAGTGGCACAAGGCCTGGGTACCAAGCTGCACCGTACCACTGCTTACCATCCGCAGGCGAATGGTCTGTGCGAAAGGTTCCATCGGTCTCTCAAAGCATCCCTCCATGCCAGCTTGAGGGGACCCAACTGGGTGGACAGGCTCCCATGGGTGATGCTAGGCCTCCGGACAGCCCCAAAGGAGGACCTCCAGTCTTCATCGGCTGAGCTGGTTTATGGACAGACACTCAGCGTGCCAGTTGACTTTCTCCCTCCACACAACGAACCATGGTCTGCAGCTCAACAGCTCCTGCTACATCAGGAGGCGGCCAAGAATTTCCTGCCCATCCCAACCTCGCATCATGACCAGCAGAGGCCTCATGTCCCGACAGAACTCATGAGTTCGGACTATGTCTTTATTAGAAAGGACGGTCATAGAGACCCGCTCAAGCTGCCGTATACCGGACCGTTTCGTGTCATCTCAGCAGGGGAAAAGTTTTTCACAGTCGAAGTCGGGGGCAAGTCCGATGCCATCTCTATTGACCCGCTTAAACCAGCCCACCTAGATTGGGGTGAGCCTGTCATGGCTGCCCATCTGCCTTGCCACAGCTGACCACCATTGACCGCCAGACCAGCCGTGCACCAGCCCACCGTCGAACAGCCCGATTCGGCCTCAGATGCGCCTGCACCTCTGACCACCGTTTCTGCCTCACCAGAGACGCCACTTCTGCCGCAACACGGCACTGGTTCATCTACCAATGCTCCGTTTCCACTGACTGAGTTTTGTCGCCGTTCGGCCAGGATCATTAAACCTCCTGCTCGGTTGACAATTTCCGTTAATGTGGATTCTGGGGGGGCGCCTGTGGCGGAGCCACCAAGGGACTCAGAACAATTAGAACAATTCCAGCTCCGTGTTGAAGAGCTGGAGTCCGAGCTTCAAACACTGAGACACATCAGGGAGGGGGAGAGTTACCTGGACTCTGTGTATCACGAGGTATTCACACCAATTAGATTAATTAATTCAGATGTAGTCCGTGGCCAGGGTCAGGATGGTGTGTCTAGAAGTGAGGCAGGTACGGGGATCCAGGAGGTAGTGTTGGAGGAGCCGCAGCCCTTGCACTTGTCCAACAGGTTCGAGGCTCTTGCTCCCTGTGAGGATGGGAACAGGGACTGCGGGGAGGATGAGCAACCTGGCCACAGCACCGTGGAGTGGGGGGCCATTCAAGTGGGGGGAGTTAAAAGAAATGTTGTAGTGGTAGGGAATAGTATCGTTAGGGGGATAGATAGAGTTCTTTGCAGCCGAGAGCGAGAGTCCCGATGGCTGTGTTGCCTGCCCGGTGCCAGGGTTAAGGACATCTCCTCCGGACTGGAGAGAAACTTGGAGTGGGAGGGGCAGGATCCAGTTGTCGTGGTCCATGTTGGTACCAACGACATAGATAGGACAAGGAAGGAGGTTCTGCTGAGGGAGTTTGAGCAGCTAGGGGCCAAATTAAAAAGCAGAACCACAAGGATAATAATCTCTGGATTATTACCTGAGCCACGAGCGAATTTGGCTAGGACAAATAAAATTGGAGAGTTAAATGCGTGGCTCAAAGACTGGTGTGGGAGAAATGGGTTTTGCTTCCTGGGACACTGGCACCAATACTGGGGCAGGAGGGAGCTGTTCCATTGGGACGGGTTTCACTTGGCCAGTGCTGGGAATAGAGTCCGGGCGGATCATATAAATAGGGCTGTAGGGAGGGCTTTAAACTAACTAGTAGGGGGGGAGGTTCCTAGAGAGCAAATAATAAAAATGACAACAGAGAAGGTCATAGGCTTAGGTAGCAGTGGGGAAATTAAAAACCAGAGCGTGTCAGGAAGGGACAGAAGGTATGGAGTAAAAGGTAAAGTAATAAAAAGGGCAAAAGCAGGAACTAAATGTCACAAAACATATTTGAAAGTTCTCTATCTGAATGCACGTAGCATTCGTAACAAAATAGACGAGTTAATGGCACCAATAACTACATATGGGTATGATCTTGTGGCCATTACAGAAACATGGCTGCAGGGTGACAATGCCTGAGAATTAAACATACCAGGATATTTAACGATCAGGAAGGACAGGCGGGAAGGAAGGGAAGGTGGGGTGGCTATGTTAATAAAGGAAGGAGTCACTGTAATACAGAGAAATGATATTGGGTCAAAAGATCAGGATAATGAAACAGTTTGGGTGGAGGTAAGGAATAATAAGGGGAAAAAAACACTAGTGGGTGTAGTCTATAGGCCTCCGAACAGTGGCAACTCTGTTGGACGGAGTATCAATCAGGAAATAGTTGAGGCTTGTAATAAGGGAACATCTATAATTATGGGGGATTTTAACTATCATATTAATTGGACAAATTAAATTGGGCAGGGCTGCCTTGAGGATGAGTTCATTGAGTGTATTAGGGATGGGTTTCTTGAGCAGTATGTAACTGAACCGACCAGGGGGCAAGCAACCTTAGATCTGGTCCTGTGTAACGAGACAGGATTAATTAAAAATGTCCTGGTAAAGGATCCCCTTGGAATGAGTGACCATAACATGGTTGAATTCCATATTCAATTAGAGGGTGAAAAGGTTGGATCTCAAACAAGCGTGCTAAGCTTGAATAAAGGAGACTATGAATGTATGAGAGCGGAATTGAGTAGAGTGGATTGGGAAAATAGATTAAAGGGTTAGACGATACATGATCAGTGGTCTACATTTAAGGAGTTATTTTACAACTTCCAAAAAATATATATTCCACTGAGAAGAAAAGGGTGTAAAAGAAAAGACAGCCATCCCTGGCTAAGTAAAGAAATTAAGGATAGCATTCGACTAAAAACAAGGGCATATAAGGTAGCCAAATCTAGTGGGAGGATAGAGGATTGGGAAAACTTTAAAAGACAGCAAAAAATAACAAAAAGATTGATTAAGAAAGGGAAGATAGATTATGAAAGTAAATTAGCAAAAAATATAAAAACCGATAGTAAGAGTTTTTATATTTATTTCAAAAGAAAAAGGGTGGCTAAAGAAAATGTTGGTCCCTTAGAGGATGAGACTGGGAAATTAATGGTGGGAAATATGGAGATGGCAAAAACACTGAATGAATATTTTATATCAGTCTTTACAGTAGAAGACACTAAGAATATCCCAACACTGGACAAACAGGGGGCTAAAGGGGGGGGGAGGAGCTAAACATGATCAAAATCACTAAGGAAGTGGTACTCGGTAAAATAATGGGACTCAAGGCGGATAAATCACCTGGACCTGATGGCTTACATCCTAGGGTCTTGAGGAAAGTGGCGGTAGGGATTATGGATGCATTGGTAATAATTTTCCAAAACTCCCTGGACTCGGCAAAGGTCCCGTCAGACTGGAAAACTGCTAATGTAACACCCTTATTTAAAAAGGGCAGTAGACAGAAGGCTGGAAACTATAGACCGGTTAGCCTAATATCTGTGGTAGGTAAAATTTTGGAGTCCATTATTAAGGAGACCGTAACAGGACATTTGGATAATCATAATTTAATAGGACAAAGTCAGCATGGTTTTATGAAGGGGAAGTCATGTTTGACAAATTTGCTGGAGTTCTTTGAGGAAGTAACATATAGGGTGGATAAAGGGGAACCAGTGGACCGCGTGTATTTAGACTTCCAAAAGGCATTTGACAAGGTGCCACACAAAAGATTATTGCTTAAGATAAAAAATCACGGGATTGGGGGTAATATTCTGGCATGGATAGAGGATTGGCTATCTAACAGAAGGCAGAGAGTTGGGATAAATGGTTCATTCTCAGACTGGCAATCAGTAACTAGTGGTGTTCCGCAGGGGTCAGTGCTGGGTCCCCAGCTCTTTACATTCTATATTAACGATTTGGAGAAGGGGACCGAATGTAACATATCAAAGTTTGCAGATGATACTAAGATGGGAGGGAAAGTACTGAGTGAGGAGGACATAAAAAACCTGCAAGGGGACATAGACAGGCTAAGTAAGTGGGCAGATATTTGGCAGATGGAATACAATACTGGAAAGTGTGAGGTTATGCACTTTGGCAGGAAAAATCGTAGAGCAAGTTATTATCTTAATGGCAAGAAACTGGAAAGTACTGAAGTACAAAGGGATCTGGGGGTCCTGGTGCACGAAACTCAAAAGGTTAGTATGCAGGTGCAGCAAGTGATTAAGAAGGCCAATGGAATGTTGGCTTTCATTGCTAGGGGGATAGAATATAAAAATAGGGAGGTATTGCTTCAGTTGTACAAGGTATTGGTGAGACCGCACCTGGAATACTGCGTACAGTTTTGGTGTCCATACTTAAGAAAGGACATACTTGCTCTCGAGTCAGTACAAAGAAGGTTCACTCGGTTAATCCCGGGGATGAGGGGATGGACATATGAGGAGAAGTTGAGTAGATTGGGACTCTACTCATTGGAGTTCAGAAGAATGAGAGGCGATCTTATTGAAACATATAAGATTCCGAAGGTGTTGGATCGGGTGGATGCGGGGAGGATATTCCCGATGATGGGTGAAACTAGAACTAGGGGGCATAGTCTTAGAATAAGGGGCTGCTCTTTCAAAACTGAGATGAGGAGGAACTACTTCACTCAGAGGGTGGTATCCCCATTGAATATGCTGCCCCAAAAAGCTGTAGAAGCCACATCATTACATAAATTTAAAACAGAAATAGACAGTTTCCTAGAAGTAAAGGGAATTAAGGGTTACGGGGAGCGGGCAGGAATTTGGACATGAGTCTAGGTTCGGATTGGTCATGGCCCTGTGGGTAGCGGAGCGGTCCCAGGGGCCGTGTAGCCTGATCCTGCTCCTATTTCGTGTGTCTAATTCTGTTAGATTCAGGAGATGGTTCTGTGATAGTGGATTGGCGGTTAGGATCAGATCAGCCATGATCTTATTGAATGGCGGAGCAGGCTCGAGGGGCCGATTGGCCTACTCCTGCTCCTATTTCTTATGTTCTTATGTTCTAATAAGCCCTTTAACTACAGTGTAGTGCAGCCGCGGACTGCACCTTTAAACTGCCTGTTAACTGTACTGTATTGTACTTTCCTGCACTCCACGTGATGATGTCATGACGCCGATCACTGACCGCCAGTGGCGCGAAGAACGCGGTGACGTCATGACGTCAGCTTCCGGACTCTTCCAGCAGTCGTTGAGTGCCCAGCAAGCTGATTAGGCCTGTGTACCATTTCTCCTGTAGTTTCCCTGTGAACTCCGTTGTTCATTAAAACCTGTTGATTTGATTCATCGAGTCGAATACCTTTATTCAGATCGGAACCTCCGTTCCTACAATGGGAGATTATGTAACAAAATGAAGTTCCCAGCCAATCCATTGCGGTGTTCGTTATTTCTTCATTTTGTACTGACTTTCATCAGCACTTGTGTTTCGCAGTGTAAACAAATATTCCGCGGCTGCAAACACAGTCCTCATCAGGTAAGGCAGTAGGGACTCTTATTGACAGTGGTTTTAATGTGAACAGTGCTTATATCGAGTGTTGTCAATATAAAACGATACATCCCATAGAGATAGCTGCAACCCCTTTTTTACGTGGACTGATAAATGTGGCAAATCAATCGCATTGGGAAAGGCGGTTGTCTGTGTGGAATCAGAGGTCGCGATTCTAAACTGTAGAATCTATGTTCTGAATATAACTGAAAGCCCAATTTTTCGGACTCAGACCTCTAACGGTAATGTGCGGCAATTGATTAATAGAGAATCGGCGAATTAAACTGATTTCTCATTGGGGGAGAGGTGGTGAGAAAGTAAAACGGGTTTACTGGGTAACATAGAGATCAGGCAAATAAGGAAAACATCATCGTGTTTGAGTTCGTTAAGTTAATTATCCATTCCTATTCATATTTTTACTTTGATTATGTATCAATTGTAATATGAACCAAAACTATTTAATTGCAGCAAGGATTACCTTTACATTAAGCCACCAGAAAAATACTAATCAGCAAATCTATCTGGACGGAGAGAGCCAAGATGTGCTCCCACTGGCAGTCGAAGTTGGATACTTTGTCAATAAGTATCCACAGCCAAGATATATTTGCCGTGCATATTTGTCGGTATATTTTCTTCTGCGCATATGCCTGCGCATTGCCTTTTCAAGCTGTGTGCATAATCATAGATTATTTACGGGGAATGCAAACATCTCGACGCTTCAGAACTGCCTGATATTCCTTCAATGTTGTAACGGAAAGTATCTGTCCACTCATTACTGTCTTCCAGTCCCCTTTGTTATGATACTAGTCTGCCGGTTGCATGCTTTCTGTGAGCAGGAATTCCGTATGGAAGTGCCTCTCCTATGATTATTGCCTCTCCTCAATGTCCCGATGCGATTGGAACGGGTCGGCTAGACGACACCTTAGAAATTCTTTGCAAATCTGCTCCTTCATCACCTCCAAACTCCAGTTCTATGATGTCAAACATTGTGATAGGAACAACTTGAATGACAAAATGGTTTCAATTATGGTGAAATTGAATAAAAGGTGCTTTTTTGGACGAACTCTTTTGACATTTTGGACAATATGCAGAACCTACAATTTGTGAGCTCATGTGACCAATTTTACAATATTGTAGGACATGAAGAACTTGCAATGCGTTTCAGAGATTTAACCAATTTAACTGTACTGAAATTTGTGTGTGGATATATCAATCAAAAAGGCAGAAAATGTACTTAATAATACACTTAGATTAATCTGTGAAAATTGAATGAATAAAAGAGGTACAAACGCCTTAAAGCGAAGCGTTTACACATTCTCACCGCTAGCGATAGTGAGGTTGGGGAAGTTACAATGATAAACGTGAAGTAAAATCTACGTTGAATGTGAACATAAGTGTTGTTATAATTACACTGAAACATGCGATGTGAAATAACTGCTGCTATTCAGCACTAGATACGTTTTCAGTATGTTGCAATTAACAGAGTTAAATTGAAAACAAGACGTGTTGGTGCTTCGAGTTGAGCCACTGAACCGCTTCCTTTACCTAGCTCGCATAAGCGATTTGCGGTTGTAGATATTGAGTAACACATCAGTGTAGCGAAAAACTGAAGGTAAAAACCCCAACTAATCGATTATAGTTTTTCAGAACTGATGGATCGCCCACACGTTGACTTTTAATTCCTGTACATAGATGTGCCACTGTTTTGGTTGATAAATTATCAAAGTAATCTACACCACTTTGTCTCCATTTGAAGACGGATAGTTATTAGATGAGAAAAACGAATTTTAAGTAAATTGTAACATAATAACAGGCAATCAGTTGCACATTTACTTTCGGCCCTTGTCACGCTTATAAAAATGCGACGTTCTTTTAGAAACCTGAGCTAATTAAGGCAAATCAGCACGGATTTCGAAAAGGCAAATCCTGCTTGAATTCCCTTATATAATTATTTGAAGAAACAGCAGCGAGAATAGATAAAGGAAATGCAGCAGATGTCGTTTGCATGGATTTATTTTAAATGACAAATTGACACCAGAAGATAATGAGTCTTAGAAGCAGTATACATGGGAAGTTTCAAAAGGGAAGTGGATATAAACGTGAAAAGAAGAAAATTGCAGGGCTTTAGGGAAAGAGCGCGAGAGTGCGACTAATTGGTTAGATCTTTCAAAGTGCCGATGCGGGCACAGTGGGCAACATGGTCTCCTTCTGTGCTTCTATTCGGCCACATTGGTAGACAGATGTTTGGTGGATATAAAACAACTGGTAGCTACTTTCAGTACCTTGATAGACGATTCCATAAACTGGAGCTTCAGCCGTTTCACATCAGGAACGTCACCTGGTGTGGAAGTCAGAATGCAGTGACGCTACACATAAACCAACACACAGGTTTAGCAGTTTTACACGCAAAACATGAGCACCAATCGTTGACTTGTAAGAGATCGTATATAATCCATTTTTATTGAATTAATGTATGACGATAATTAGGTACAGCAAGGACATTAGCGTATCATTCTAATCGAATGAGCACAGATTTGTCATCAGTTAAATAATACCGATTTAAAATCAAAGTATGTCAGGAAAGTTACTTTTAAGAAAACAGTAAGTAATAACTATAGACTGTATTCTCTGATATAATCATTGGAATGCGTTACCTCTCGGAGGGATGGTATCGCAAGGTATACATACGCGTGATATAGCAGCGAAATGCGTTCAGTACACACCAAAAGTGTGAATTCCTCATCTAAAATTCTATTGCTAATTGATTCTTACTTCTCTGTAGACAGCCTCTGTTACTCCTCTTTGTATTTTTGTCCGCAGCTGGGTATACTCTGTCCTTTCATTATTGTTGCATTTCCCCGATTTCTCTGAGCCAGTCGCGTACGTCAACTTGTCACGGCCTGTCCCTTGTTCGGTCTGTGAAGCCAATGTTTAGAAATATTTTTAATTGGTCATTGTTTAAGTTTTGTGGACTGCTGCTCAAAGCAGTCATCAGTAGGTCTCGCAAATAGCCTTAGATACAACACACGTTCAAAGTCAGCACAAACATATGCGCGCCGCTATCGCATGAATGTTGATGTAACACCTCTGATCTATGCTTCTCCGATCTGTTACTCAGTCCTACCTGAGCGTACACGGTTCTCTCCTCTTCACGTTTAGGTCTTGGAGTTTTCCTGGCTCTGCTCATATCTATTGCAGCATAATGCATGAACTCAGCCGCTGCTCCCTGCATGGGTCAGAAAGTAAATTGTTTGGTTATGTGGCTAGTTCATTGCCTTCACCAGTTTACGTGTTCCTGATCAAACATTGACCAGATAAAACTGGGCTAGAGATCAAGTGCACAAACTCTAATTCAGATATATTCACATAGGTATGAATATTAAGGAACTGTGATCATTAGAACTTATATTTAAACATGTCAATGTTCACACTGCAACACAGTGTTACATAAATGTTTAAATGAGCGGCAGCTTTAGAACATAACGTTTTTTTTTCAAATCCAAAGATTAGATAATTGTATAAACATTTATTACCAAGTGCATTTTCAACGAAAACAAGCAGGTTTCTTGTCTGCCATTTAACGTTTCTTACTGGCAACACACCGGGTGCCAAGTCCATTTCTAACCACGATTTGAATCACTCACTAAACCGGATAAATACTTTCAGTAAATAAACTTAAACTGTTCTGACGTGACTATGATATCATCTTTCCGTTATAGCAATCTTTCTTGCCATTTTAACCGCCTGCCGGGATGAATGAATGAACGTACCAGCTCTTCACGGCGGTTCGGTCCCGTTACACATTCTTCTTTACCTGGAAATGAATGAAATTTAATGATATTGAAAGATTGAAATATTTACTCAGTTTCCATGTCAGTGATTGCAAAGACATTTCTAGAGTCGGAACAAAGCAGAACATGATTTCTAATTCCAGATTATGCCGAATGTTTCAAATCATAGCCCTTGTAGGTATCAGCAGTGGTGCATTGTATCGCTATTTTTCGGAAACTTAGGGAATCTTTTTGGACACGATGTGAATCAAGGGATATGGGGATAGGGTGGGAAAATGGAGATGAGGTAGAAGATCAGCCATGATCATATCGCATGGCGGAGCAGGCTCGAGGTCAGTATGGCCTACTCCTGTTCCTATTTCTTATGTTCTTATGTGTGCAACCATTGCCCGGCCGGAGCCTCACACTTTTTCACTCAAACTCGCTGCGCATCCACAACAGAATAGGTTGCAAAGTGATTCTGTTTCAGGGTACATGTCATTTATCGTGCTGCAAAGGGGGCATTTTTATTGCAAATATCCAGATATGTATCTACATTTTATTGCAATTCTTTGAGCATTCCTGCGTTTTCAAATACATTTGGAACATTCGGCGCTCCCTGATAACAGATAACACGGTTTTCAACTTTAATTCCTAATCAAGTTCTCCTTCCGCCGTGTTACCCGGAGACGGTCACTAATCGTGGGGTTTTGAACTAAAGTCAAGGGCGTACATTAGAACTTACTTTCATTATTCTGCAGTCGGCGCCGCCTCCCAATGAAGATAATTAGCACTAGAAACGCCAATCCACCCACCGCACACCCAGGAGCCCAGAAGTAAAGTGAATTATCGACAATACCTGCAAGATTAATAGGAACATTAAGTTATGACGGGCGTTGGCTAAAATAGGCCTCAAGATAGTTTATTGGTTGAACTATGGCGATGCTTTCATTAACTCCGCGGCATAATATTTGAAGTAACTTCTTCAACGGATGGATGAGACATTCTGGATTAATCTGCGTATCGCACTGCCGTTTTAGGGATCTCACAGCACCCTGTTAGAAGGTGTTTCATAACGAGAGAGATCAATTTCTAATGATCAAAAGGCGTGTTCTCGTTCTTGACCTTTCTATTTATTAACTTATACTTTGAGGAAATTAGAGGTAACTTTGTCAAGCGCGTTTTTTCGTTGCCCGCTCAAAATTCTGGAATGCAGCAATCGGTTTAAAATCCTCTTTCAATTATCTGAACTGTGTTTATTACAGTAAGAATGTCATTGACCAGTAAAGGAACTTAACGGGCGATGGTTCATTGATTATCGTCTTGCGGAGCAAAGAGTTGTTCACAATATATGACGTATCGAACCGGTTGCACTGTTGCCAGGTCGCGGGCACAGTTTATGAGGTTTATGAGGCCGATCCCAATTAAACCCGCTCTGACATGGACGGCTGAGTGACAAAAGTTGGCCAGGGGGTCAATTTCAGAACACTGCACTAGAAGTAGCCAAAATGGGGGTCAGGATAGGGAACAGCATTGGGAGTCGCCCGATTACAAACAATATGACTGCAGCTCCTGTTAACAGTCTTGGTGCAAGGAGAGTGGGCAATGGTAAAGAATAAACAATCTTAAAATTGAAACAATAGAAACTGAAACATTACTCATTATAAGCAGGAAATATAATCGGATGGAAAAGATAAAGCTCTGTTTATAGTTGTATATATCAAATAAAGGAATTTGAAAGGAAATAAGGTTTGTCTGAGAATATTTGTGTAGCGGGCGATATAACCCGGTTTTACAACACATCGGGTTCAATTCTATTGTACATTACAACATGAATTTAATGCTTTCGTTGATATTTCCCATGAGGTTTCTGAGGACTTTCTTCATGATTATTAATATGTATGAACTGTCTGATATATCTGTTTTAAAAATGAGCAGTAGCTATATCTCCTTCTTGGACTGTTGACTTCGTACCTTGGTTGTATTTAGAAACAACATGGGTGACAACAGCTGGAGTCTGGAGGGAGATATGAGAAACCAAACAGGTATAATTGGCGTCGATCGGGACAGGCTGGGTCTCAACCAAACAACTGGAAACTTCATACAGTCCCTCCGTGTTCTGCTCTTTCCTGGTATGTATTCCGAAAGCAGTTTCGACGCTATTTTTATACCAAATGAGGGTGAAATTCTCCGGATAAAACGCAGCCGTTTTACACAGAAGAGTCAGAGAAGCAGGTGAATCCCCTTCAGTGGAGATAATCTTCAGTGGGGTTGGGGCCGCTGCAGAACAGAGAATGAACAAAGTCGAGTTACTTTGCACCATTGGGAGATTAAATATGATTTTGATTTACGTTCCGGCCATTTTAATATAATAATACCATGTGAAATCGCAGCCTGCTGTCCTTTTAATGTTAAGCACATCATCTACACACACCTGATCTATATCTCTCATATATCCATTTCTTTTCAATTTTACCTGCGCTATCAAGTCCAAAACGTTGAGTTATTGAGCAGACAAGTAGCAACGATTTGCGAATCAATGTTTGCTTTTCGTAGTCCAAAGAATTCAGTAAATAAACCTCGGGGGAAGTTGGCACGCTGATTCCCTCCGTGTTAGGAATAGATAGACAGTGACGAGTAATCTGCACATTGTTGTTGATTAAACGGGTGCTAAGTCAGTATCGGACAAATTTCACAGCCGAATTATGATAATTGGTGACAAAAATTATGCTCGGTTGAACCTCAGGAGGTTTCGGTAACACAGTTCCTCGTTATTGCTTTATTTATTGGAGGTTAGTCAAGTGACAACGTTGTGTGTTCCAAGCTCCAGTTTGTTGAGTGAAGCCGTTGATCAACAATTAGTTTCACGCTGGCTTTCTAATCCCTGACGCTAACATTATGTGAGAATTAATTTCAGGAATATTAAACCGCAAAGACAGCGATGGGGGCAGACAGAGCATCAGTAACGGGCTGAGAGCCGTGTATATGTTGGGAAAGGCGCATTAATATAAACGATTTTCAGTCAGTTATATGCTCGGAATTTGTTCCGAACTTCCGCTATCAGACAGCAGGTGTGTAAATTGTGGAGTTATAGTCTAATTGGTTAATATTGATACATTTTGCAATACTCTGCCTGTGACATTGAATATCTAACTAACAGTTTTACCCAGAGCACACGTACATACAACTTAACTTACTGTGAGATATATTAATAGACATGTTTATAATGCCAAAAACGGCGCAATAAAACAATCACAAAACATCCCAGTTTGATATGCTCGATATATTTTCGACTGTCCCGCTCTCCTGTGTTTCACACTTACCATGCACAATTAGATGTGATCCGGATCCATTTCCTCGAGTTATTCCTTGACGGAGCACGGCGCACTGATAGACTCCAGAGTCTTCGAAAGTCGCGCTCAGCAACTGAAAGAACCCGCTCGCTTTATTTGTCAGACCAAATCGTTTTCTGTTGTCGGCGCTTTTGCGTAGGTATTCATTCTCCCCCTGTTTCCACCAATGCACTCTTACCCAGGAATGGTCCTGCGAGATGGGGAATATGCAGTAGAAGGTGATGTTCCCTCCTCTGGATACAGTCGCTTGTTTGGGCGCTTGAGTTACACTGAACGAAATCTGGTCCGCTGCTGCCAGAAAATATAGTCAAGTACAGGTTAATTGTATTAGACACGTCACAGCGATGCAAGAGAGAAAAATAATCTAGATGGAGGAATTACATTTCGCTAAATTAATGTGAAAACTACCTCGGGAGCATTTTATAAATTTAAGTAGCTGGGACAAGGAATAAAGAGGTACCTGTGTACATAATCCCCCCGAAATTCAGGCACAGGAAAAGCATCCTCGCCGACATTCTGAGCAACAGATTCAACTGATGACTCTCTGCATTAACGGCGAGTTTGCAACTGTTAACAATGTTTTGCGGTTAGTTTCCTATGAGATACGTCGCAATGACGTTTGACATCCTGTAATTGCGGGTTCAGAAATTCAGCTTCATTTGTGAAGTGGAATTTTCTAAATTCTGCGCTTTTTTCCACTGCATGTACTACATGTGTGACGGACAGCAAAGATTAAAGGAAAATATTTGATTTTCATGTGCAGAATTTGCTAACACTCGCGGAGTGTTTCCTGATAAGTAACGGCAATCTAACCAGGTTGGATATAGAGGAGAAGCGTTGGAGAATGGTGGTTTGGATAACCATACCCGGAATTTGCAGTGGCTATGGCTCAGAGTTGCCATCCTACCTCCTTTGAAATCCACCGCGCGTTGACAGACCACCCACACGGCCCAAGAAAAAACAATTTCTGGCGCAGAGTTGGACTATTTTCCCAACAAGTACCCAGCAATTGCATACGGAAATGTGACGTTTGATGCAATAGGGCCAGGACCTGTTTGCATCAGCCTAAGGGAATACCTCAGACATGTTTTAAAAATTTTCATCTCGGAAATCATATAGTTTAACCTTATCAAATGGGTTTTGCTTGTTCCTCAAAATATTAGAGCCTTAACCATGCCGATAATTATTATTAACAAAGTTAAATTTTTAGTGAAGTTGTTGGAACGAAGGTAATTAGGAATTAAATTCAAATCCTGTAAATTATACCTAAATCTGATTATGGGATTCTATTAAACTTGATTATAAGATTTCCTTGTGAATTTATGTACAATCGAATTCTATTTTCTTATTGGAGGACCAGGTCCACGTGATCCCAGGTGGTTCCGCACAGGCAGCATCCCTGTGATCTGTGGGCCATTACGCAGTGGTTAGACTGTCGCTTGTTGGAGATAGTCATTGCCTGGCACATCTGTGGCGTAAATGTTACCTGCCACTTATCAGCCCAAGCCAGAAAGTCGTCCAGGTCTTGTTGCATGCGGGCATGGACCACTTCATTATCGGATGAGTTGTGAATGGTGCTGAACACTGTGCAGTCATTAGCAAACATCCCCATTTATGTCCTTATCTTGGAGGGAAGGTCATTGATGAAGCAGCTGAAGATGGTTGGGCCGAGGACACTGTCCTGAAGAACTCCTGCAGTGATGTTCTGGGGCTGTGACGATTGAGCTCAAACAACCACAACCATCTTCCTTTGTGCTAGGTATGACTCCATCCAGTGGAGAGCTATCCCACGATTCCCATTGTCTTCAGTTTTACTGGGGATCCTTGAAGGCACACTCGGTCTAATGATGATGATAGCAAAATACTGCAGATGCTGGAAAGCCAAAATAACAACAGAAAATGCTGGAAAAACTCAGCAGGCCTGGCAACATCCATGGAGAGAGAAATAGAGTCAGAGTTTCAGGTCGAAAGCCTTTGTCAAGACAGAAAAAGCAGTCTTAGCCCCAACCACCTCCTTTTCACCATAGATGTACAATCCCGCTACACCTCCATCCCCCACCAGGATGGTCTGAGGGTGCTCCACTTCTTCCTTGAACAGAGGCCCGACCAGTCCCCATCCACCTCCACCCTCCTCCACCTGGCTGAACTTGTTCTCACATTGAACAACTTCTCCTTTGACTCCACTCATTTCCTCCAAATCAAAGGTGTTGCTATGGGTACCTGCATGGATCCTAGCTATGCCTGCCTTTTCGTGGGATATGTGGAACACTCTATGTTCCAGTGCTACTTGGGTCCCCTCCCTCACCTCTTTTTCCGGTACATTGATGACTGTATCGGTGCCGTTTCCTGCTCTTGCCCTGAACTAGACAATTTCATTCACTTTGCCTCCAATTTCCAACTTTCCCTCACATGGTCCACCTCCGACTCTTCCCTTCCCTTCCTCGACTTCTCCATCTCCATCTCTGGGGATAGGTTATTGACCAACATTCTCTACAAGCCCACTGACTCCCACAGCTATCTTGACTACACTTTCTCCCACCCCGCCTCCTGTAAGGACTCTATTCCATCCTCCCAGTTTATCCGCCTCCACCACATCTGCTCTGACAATGCCACCTTCCACACCAGTGCTTCTGACATGTCTTCATTTTTCCTCAACCGGGAATTCCCTTCTACCGTGGTTGACACAGCCCTTGACTGTGTCCGTTCTACTCCCGCACTTCTGCCCTCATCCCTGCCCCTCCCTCCCAGAACCACGATAGGGTTCCCCTTGTCCTCACCTTTCACCCCACCTGCCTCCACATTCAATGGATCATCCTCCGCCATTTCCAACACCTCCAACGTGATCCCAGCACCAAATGCATTTTCCCCTCCCCTCCCCTTTCAGCATTCCATAGGGACTGCTCCCTCCAAGACACCCTAGTCCAGTCCTCTATCACCCCCAGCACCCCTTCCCCTTCACCTGGCACCCACCCATGCAAGCGCAGGAGATACAACAACAGCCCTTATACCTCCCCCCTTCCCAATGTCCAGAGCCCCAAACACCCCTTCGAGGTGAAACAGCGATTTACTTGTACTTCCTGCAATCAATATACTGTATTCGCTGCTCACGATGTGGTCTCCTCTAGATTGGGGAGACCAAATGCAGATTGGGTGACCGCTTTGAGGAACACCTCTGTTCAGTCCGTAAGGGTGACCCCGAGCTTCTGGTCAACTGTCATTTTAATTCACCACCCCATTCCCACTCAGACCTCACCGTACTCGGGCTCTTGCATTGTTCCACAGAAACCCAGAGTAAGCTCGAGGAACAGCACCTCATCTTCCAATTAGGCACTTTACAGCCTTCCGGACTCAATATCGAGTTCAACAATTTCAGATCATAACCTCGGCCCCTATTACATTTTTACACATATTTTTTTATCCACACCTTTGCTTTGGACCTTCCCCCTTTTTTTCTCTCCCACATGGCAGCTGTCTCTCATTCTGCCAGCGCATTTCACATCTAATCTAGTGCCGTCTTTTGTCTCCACTAGTCCTATCACCATCTCGTCTCGTTTTGAATATCTCTTAATGTCTCTTCACTTCTCTTTTGTTCCCTCATCCCCATTTCCCAGCCCCCAAACTGGCCTTTTAATCTGTTTCATTTCCTGTGCGTTTTCAGTCTTGACAAAGCGTTTCGCCCTGAAACATTGACTCTATTTCTCTCTCCACGGATGTTGCCTGGCCTGCTGAGTTTTTCCAGCATTTTCAGTTGTTATCTCGGTCTAATAATGCCTTGATGCCAAGAGCAGTCACTCTCACCTCACCTCTGTAATTCAGCTCCTTTGTTTGCAAGTGTGCGCCACTTGGACTTGAGGAGGTGAAGATAAAGAGCACCAGAGGGATTTGGACTTTCAGAAGGCTTTCGATAATGTCTTGCATAAGAGATTGGCATGCAAATTTAAAGCACATGGGACTGGGGTAAGGTACTGACTTGGATAGAGAACTGATTAGCAGACAGGAAGCAAAGAGTTGGAATAAAGTGGTATTTATCCAGTGGCAGGCACTTATTAGTGGGGTACAGCAGGGGTCGGTGCTATTCACAATATATATTAATGACCTAGATGAGGGAACTAGATGTTATATATCCAGGTTTGCAGATGACACAAAGCTAGGTGGGCGTGTGTGCTGTGATGAGGATGCAGAGAAACTCCAGTATGATTTGGAGAGGTTGGGTAATTGGGCAGATGCATGGCAGATGCAGTATACTTTGGATAAATGCGAGGTTATCCACTTCAGTGGCAAAAACAGGAAGACAGTTTATTATCTGAACAGCAATAGATTGGGAAAAAGGGAAGTGCAACGAGACCTGGTTGTCCTTGTGCAACAGTCGCTGAAGGTGCAGCAGGCGGTTAAGAAGGCAAATGGTGTGTTGGCCTTCATAGCGAGAGGAATCGAGTACAGGAGCAAGGATGTCTTGCTGCAGTTGTACAGGGCCTTGGTGAGACCACACCTTGAATATTGTGTGCAGTTTTGGTCGCCTTATCTGAGGATGGATGTTCTTGCCATGGAGAGAGTGCAGCAAAGATTCACGAGACTGATACCTGGGATGGCAGGAATGACGCATGAAGAGAGATTGGGTCGATTAGGCTTGTATTCGCTAGAGTTTAGCAGAATGAGAGGGGATCTCATTCAAACTTAAAAAATTCTAACATGGCTAGACAGACTAGATGCAGGAAGGATGCTCTCGATGGCAGGGGAGTCCAGAACCAGAAGTCACAGTCCTGGAATAAGGGGTAAGCCATTTAGGACTGAGATGAGGAGGAATTTCTTCACCCAGAGAGTGATGAACTTGTGGAATTCTCCACCAGAGAAGGCAGTTGAAGCCAACTTATTAAATATATTCAATAAGGAGTTAGATATATTTCTTAAGGCTCAAGGGATATGGGGAGAAAGCAGGGACAGGGTACTGAATTTGGATGATAAGCCTTCATGTCATTAAATGGTGGAACAGGCTCGAGGGGCCGAATGGGCTACTCCTGCTCCTATCTTCTATGTTTCTATGTTTCTTTCCTTCTTTCCTCCCTTCTTTCTTTCTTTCTTTCTGTCTATCTATCTATCTATCTATCTATCTACCTATCTATCTATCTATCTATCTATCTATCTATCTTTCTATCTATCTTTCTTTATTTCTAGCTTTGTCCTTCCTTCCATGTAAGGGTTCGACCTCAACAGGGCTGGCACCAATGTCCTCGCAGGGAAGTTAACTAGTGCTGTGGGGGAGCGGCACCAGGATGAAGCATTGGAGAGGAGATACAAGCTGCACAGTGGACTTAGAGAGACAACGCGCATTAGAATACAGAGCAGTTCAGAAATAGGAGGGAATGAGAGGGTGGAAATGCGATGCAGACTAGAATGTGTTTGGCGAACATGTGCATAAATGCATGGAGCATGGTAAATAAGGTTGGTGAACTGCAGGCAGAAGTAGCCACATGGGACTTTGAAATAATGACAATAACGGAAACCTGGCTCAAATAAGCGGAGCAATGGGCACTTAATATTCCTGGCTACAACTTATTCATAAGAACATAAGGAACAGGACCAGGAGTAGACCATTTGGCTCCTCGAGCCTGCTCCACCATTCAATAAGATGATGGCTGATCTTCTACCTCAACTCCACTTTCCTCAACTATCCCCATATCCCTTAATTCCCTGAATATCCAAAAATCGATCGATCTCTGCCTTGAATATTCTCAACGACTGAGCCGTCACAGCCGTCTGGGTTAGACGATTCCAAAGATTCACCATCATCTGAGTGAAGATATTTCTTCTCATCTCAGTCCTAAATGGCCGATGCCTTATTCTGAGACTTTGACCCCTGGTCCTAGACTCCCCAGCTAGGGGAAACATCCTCCCTGCATATACCCTGTCAAGCCCTATAAGGATTTTCTATATTTCATTGAGATCCTGTCTAATTCTTCTAATTTCTAGAGAACATAGACCTAGTCTACTCAATCTCTGTTCATAGGATGATCCCCCCAGGACAGATAGGGAAGGAAAAATGAGGGGTGCGGTGACAGTATTGATACAGTTACTGAACTAGAAAGGGATTATGTACTTGAGAATTCAAAGACATAATCTATTTGCGTAGAATTAAGGAACAATAGAGGAGCCATTACGCTACTGGGTGTACGCTATTGGCCACCAAATCGTGGGAAGGAGATAGAGCAGCAAATCTGCAGGCAAATTGCAGAAAGGTGCAGGAAGATTAGACTAGTCATAATGTGGAGCTTCATTAATACAGCAGAGGCTGGGCAAATTTCGGTGTAAGTGGCAAAGTGGGGTTAGAAGATACGTTTCTCATTCAAGTGGAAAAGACATGGCTCCACAAAAAGCAGGCCAAATACAATGCAGCCAATTACCGCCACATCAGTCCACTCTCAATCATCAGCAAAGTGATGGAAGGTGTCATCGCCAGTGCAGTCAAACAGCACATATTCACCAATAACCT
The DNA here is from genome assembly GCF_052327205.1 of Somniosus microcephalus. Taxonomy (NCBI): domain Eukaryota; kingdom Metazoa; phylum Chordata; class Chondrichthyes; order Squaliformes; family Somniosidae; genus Somniosus; species Somniosus microcephalus. The sequence goes on from NC_140992.1 coordinate 188,628,687, forward strand.
GCTTTCTGATGCTCAGTTTGGGTTCCAACAGGACCACTTGGCTTCAGACCTGATTACAGCCTTCGTCCAAACATGGACAAAAGAGCTGAATTACAGAGGTGAGGTGAGAGTGACTGCCCTTGACATCAAGGCAGCATTTGACCGAGTGTGGCGTCAAGGATCCCTAGTAAAATTGAAGTCAATGTGAATCAGAGGGAAAACTCCCCACCGGCTGGAGTCATACCTAGCACAAAGGGAGATGATTGTGGTTATTGGAGGTCAATGATCTCAGCCCCATTATATCGCTGTAGCAATTCCTCAGGGCAGTCTCCTAGTGCCAAACATCTTCAGCTATTTCTTCGATGACTGTCCCGCCATCATAAGGTCAGAAGTGGGGATGTTCACTAATGGCTGCACAGTGTTCAGATCCATTCACAACTCCTCAGATAATGAAGCAGTACATGCCCGAATGCAGCACCGCCTGGACGACATTCAGGCTTGAGCTGACAAGTGTATACAACATACATACCACACAAGTGCCAGGCAATGAACACAAGCGAGATTCTAACCAACCCCCTTTGATATTGAACGGCATTACTATCACCGAATCCCCCACCATCAACATCATAGGTTTCACCATTGATAAGAAACATAACTGGACCAGCCACATAAATTCTGTGGCAAAACGAGCAGGTCAGAGGCTAGGTATTCTGTGGCGAGTGTCTCACCTCCTGACTCCCAAAGCCTTTCCACCATCTACAAGGCACAATTTAGGAGTGTGATAGAATACCCTTCTCTTGCCTGGATGAGTGCAGTTCCAATAGCAATCAAGAAGCTTGACATCATCCAGAACAATGCAGCCGGCTTGACTGGCATCCCATCCACCACCTTAAACATTCATCTGCTCCATCACTGGCGCACTGTGGCTGCAGAGTACACCATCTATAAGATGCACTGCAACAACTTGCCAAGGCTTCTTCGGCAGCACCTCCGAAACACCCGACCTCTACCACCTAGAAGGACAAGGGCAGCAGGTGCATGGGAACACCATCACCTGCAAGTTCCTCTCCAAGGTACACACCATCCTGACTTGGAAATATATCGCCGTCCCTTCATTGTCACTGGGTCAAAATCCAGGAACTCCCTCCTTAGCAGCACTGTGGGAGTACCTACACTACAAGGACTGCAGTGGTTCAAGAAGACAGCTCACCACCACCTTCTCAAGGTTAATCAATGCTGCCCTTGCCAGCAACGCCCAGATCCCAGGAACAAATACAACATTGGCAGTTGGCTGATGGGGCGTTAATTGGCTGGATTTGATTTGCCCTTTTATTGTGGACAGGATATACCTGAGCACTTTTCCACATTGTCGGGTAGATGCCAGTGTTGTAGCTGTACAGGAACAACTTGGCTGGAGGCACAGCCAGTTCAGGAGAACCAGTCTTCAGCACACCAGCCGGGATGCTGTCTGTGCTTTTGCTGTTTCCAGTGCTTCCAGCCGTTTCTTGATATCACGTAGAGTAGATCGACTTGACTGAAGACTGGCTTCTGTGATAGTGGGGACCACAGGAGGAGGCTGAATTGGACCGTCCAGTCGGCACTTCTGGTTGAATAGGGTTGCAACTGCTTCCACCTTGACTTTTTTATTCATGTACTGGGCTCCGCCATCATTGAGGATGGAAATGTTCAAGGAGCCTCCTCCCGTTAGTTATTTAATTGTCCACCGCCATTCACGACTGGATGTGGCAGGACTGCAGAGCTTTGATCTGATCCGTTCATTGTGGGATCTGTCTATAGCCTTTTCCCTCCGCTATTTAGCATGTATGTAGTCCTGTGTTGCAGTTCCCCAGGTTGGCTCCTAATTTTTTGGTACGACTGGTGCAGCTCCTGCCATGCTGTTCTACATTCCTCATTGAACTAGGCTTCGTTTCCTGGCTTGATAGTAATGGTAGAGTGAGGAATATGCCGGGCCATGAGGTTACAGATTGTGGTGGAATGCAATTCTGCTGCTGCTGATGACCAACAGCGCCTCATGGATGCCCAGTTTTCAGCTGCTGGATCTGTTCTGAATCTATCCCATTTAGCATAACACGATGGAGGATGTCCTCAGTGAGAAGAAAGGACTTTGTCTCCACAAGGACTGTGCTGCGGTCACTGCTACCAATACTGTCATGGACAGATGCATATGTGACAGGTAGATTAGTGAGGTCGAGGTCAAGTAGGGTTTTCGCTCGTGTTTATTCTCTCACCATCTGCCGCAAGCCCAGCATGACAGCTTTGTCCTTCAGGACTTGGCCAGCTCTGTCAGTGGTGGTGCTATGAAGCCACGCTTGAGGATGGATATTTAAGTCCCCCACCCAGAGGACATTCTATGTCCTTCCTAACCTCAGTGCTTCTTCCAAGTGGTGTTCAACATGGAAGAGTACTGATTCAACTGCTGAGGGAGGATGTTAGGTGTTAATCAGCAGGAAGTTTCCTTGCCCATTCTTGACCTGATGCCATGAGACTTCATGGGGTCTGGAATCAATGTTGAGGACTACCCGGGCCTCTCCCAACTGATGTATACCACTGTGCCACAACCTCTTGTGGGTCTTGTGGGTCTGTCCTGATTGTAGGACATGACATACCCAGGGATGATGATGGAGGAGTCTGGACATTGGATGAAAGGTGTGCTTCTGTGAGTATGAATATGTTAGGCTGTTGCTTGACTAATCTGTGGGACAGCTCTCCCAATTTTGGCAGAACGCCCCAGGTGATGGTGAGGAGGACTTTGCAAGGTCGACTGGTCTGGGTATCCCTTTGTCGTCTCGAAAGCCAGTGCCTCAGTCGATGCCAGGCTGTCCATTCAGTTTTATTCTTATTATTGTTTTTAGTAGCGGTTTCGTGCAACTGAGTGACTTGCTAGGTCATTTCAGAGGGCAGTTAAGAGTCAATCACATTGCTGTGGGCCTGGAGTCACATATAGGCCAGACCAGGTTGGAACGGCAGATTTACTTCCATAAAGGGCATTAGTGAATCAGATGGCTTTTTACGACAATCCAGTAGTTTCATGACCACCATTACTGATACTATCTTTTTTAATCTCAGATTTATTTAATTAACTTAATCTATATCCCCCAGCTGCCATGGTGGGATTTGAACTCACATCTCTGGATCATTAGTACAGGTCTCTAGATTATTAGTCCAATAAAATAACCACTATGCTACCATAACTTAATAATAGAGGCATAGAGTACAGGAACAAATAAGTTATGCTAAACCTTTATAAAACGCTGGTTAGGCTTCACCTGGAGTATTGTGTTCAATTTGGGCACCACACTTTAGGAAGAATGTCAAGGCCTAAGAGAAGGTGCAGAAGAGATTCCCTAGAATGGTACCAGGTGTGGGGGACTTCAGTTATGCAGAGAGACTAGAGATGCTGGGTTTGTTCTCCTTAGAGCAGGGAAGGTCAAGAGGAGATTTAATAGAGGTGCTCAAAATCATGAACGGCTTTGCTAGAGTAAATAAGAAGAAATTCTTTCCAATGATAGAAGGGTCGGAAACCAGAGGACACAGATTTAAGGTGATTGACAAATGAACCTGAGGTGAGGTGAGGAAAATGTGTTTTACGCAGAGAGTTGTTACGATTTGGAATGCACTGCCTAAACGGGTGATGAAGCAGATTCAATAGTAACTTTCAAAAGGTAATTGGACAAATACTTGAAGGGAAAAGTTACACGGCTATGGGGAAAGTGAGGGGAGTGGGACTATTTGAATAGTTCTACAAAAGAGTCAGCACAGATACGAAGGGCCGAACGACCTCATTCAGTGCTGTGCTGTGCCGTAATATGATACTGGATTGCGGCGGTAAGCTTTCATATATCAGGGTTTATGGGAGTACATTTTCTAGATTGGCATTTCTAGTGATTATGATCATCACTGGGACGCGATAACGCTTTAAAAAAGAATGAAGCAAAGTTTTTACCTTTAGTGTTGCTTCTTTTCAAAAATGCCGAGGGAACGAGTGGCTCTGCGATTGTCTATTGCCGAAAGCAGCAATACGTTAGGGATTTTCAAGTGCAGCGATCCTGACAGAATAAAATTATAGTTCGGAATATCTACGTATTTATATTAGAAATGTACATTTTGGAGTAGTTGATATCTGAAATCTGCGTATTTGACGTCGTCAGTTTTAGTATCACCGCATTGCGATCTGTAACTAGTTTGTGTAAAGCTCGGAATGGCTGCATGTGATTACAGATCATTACAGAGGCTGGGATTCCAAACGGTGTCACAAAATTGTGATATTGAAAATGATGCAAGGCTTTACACTGACACTATACATGACTTTGAAATCGCGGGCATGGAAACTGAGTCACCATTCCAATTATTTACTTAAATAAAAAATAGAAAATGCTGGAAATACTCAACAGGTCAGGCAGCATCTGTAGAGAGAGAAACAGAGTTAACGCTTCGAGGGTCATCGACCTAAAACGTTAACTCTGTTTCTCTCTACAGATGCTGCCTGAGCTGCTGAGTATTTCCAGCATTTTCTGTTTTTATTTCAGATTTCCTGCATCCGCAGCATTTTTCTTTTGTTGCAATTATTTACTTAATTAAATTCCGTTGATTCCCAAGAATGTCTAACAGGACCTGTAGGTAACTGACATGGTTCCATCTTTCAACCAGGCAGAGGAATCAAACGTTTTTTTGCACTGAAGAGGTCTTATTATAATTATGCCAGAATACTTTAAATCTATTTCGTAAAAACACTTGTCCCTCTCTAGCGATTCAAATCGCACTTAGGAAAAAATATATGGCACCCGGTGGATTGTTGCTGCTGATAGCTAAAAAGTACCAAATCTGAATTACGTTTCTTAAAAATGTACTATTAATAATTAGAGGACAACTATTTAATGGTTCGTCAAATCTTGTAGGCGGAACATAACTTTATGCAAATATGTTCTGAAGTTGTGGCTCATCTAAACACGGTTATAACACTATGTGTAGCGTGAACATTGACAGGTTGAAATATCAGTTACAGTGACGGCACTAGATATCGGCCTTGACTTTTACGCCTATTTAAATGTATCAACTATGGTTTCTGCACTTTATTTGTAACCCCGTCATTCTGATCAATGTTTTCCCAAAATTATGTAAACTGGTGCCGACAGTGAATTAACCACATAACCAAATGCTTTCATTACAGCCCATGCAGAGAGCAGCACAAAGCATTCAATTCGATCAGACTAAGCCAAGCTCCAAGACCTAAGAATGATGAGGAGACGAAAGGTGTACTTTTAAGGATGACCGAGAAGCAAATGCAGAGCATCCGTGCGGCGTTAGCATTTAAGCGATACCGGACTATTACGACTTCTGCTGACTTTGAGCGTATATTGCATCTCAGACTGATGGATATTTTTGGCAGTAATCCACAAACCAGTAAATCAATCAAGTAATAATATTTCCAAACTGTGTCACAAATCGAAGTACGTGAATCTAGAATTGGCTGTCTCCGAGAACAAGGGTAATATCTAAAAATAACGAAAGCTGCACAGAGCATTCAGAGATACAGACAAAAATCCAAAGACGAGTAACAGAAGCCGTCTACAGAGACGCAAGAATCAAATCGTGTGTAAAATGTTAGATACGGAAGCCATTTTATCCCGATTTATATTGATGGCATTGCACTATCATATCTGCATGTTATGTAATTATAATATTACCACCCATCTGAGGTCTAGCCCGTTTTAGCATTGTATTGTAGAATGCATGGGCAGTTATTACTTTTTTAATCATTTATGAATTCTCAATCAGCAAAACAATTTATATGAAATGTTGACTTTTTATTCTCTGTATCCATTATCAGGACAAATCATATAATCATAGAATCATAGAAATTTACAGCATGGAAGGAGGCCACTTCGGTCCAATATGTCCGCGTCGGCCAACAAAGAGCTATCCAGCCTAATCCCACTTCGCAGCACTTGGTCCTTAGCCCTGCAGGTTAGATCTTCCCAAGTGCACATCAAAGTACTTTTCAAATGTGGTTAGAGTTCCTGCCTCTACCACCCTTTCAGGCAGTAAGTTCCAGACCACCACAATCCTCTGGGTGAAGAAATTTCCCCTCAGAGTCCCTCTAAACCTTTCAGCAATTACTTTGAATCTGTGCCCCCTGGTTTTTGACCCGTCTGCTAAGGCAAATAGGTCCTTTTTATACACTTTATCTATGCACCTCATAATGTTATGCTCCTCAATAAGGTATCCCCTCAGCCTCCTTTGTTCCAAGAAAAACAGGCCCAGCCTAACCAGTCTTTTCTCGTAGCTAAATACCTCTACTCCCGGCAGCATCCTTTTAAATCTCCTCTGTACCCTCTCCAGAGCCATCACATCTTCCCGGTAATGTGGTGACCAGAACTGCATGCAGCAATCCAGCTGAGGCCTAACTAGTGTTTTATAAAGTTGAAGCATAACCACCCTGCCCTTGTATTCTATGCCACGCCTAATAAAGGCAAGCATTCCGTATGACTTCTTTACCACCTTATCTACCTGGCCTGCTACCTTCAGGGATCTGTAGGCATGCACTCCGAGGTCCCTTTGATCCTCTACACTACTCAGTGTCCTACTATTTAAAGTGTATTCCCTTTCCTTGCTAGTCCTCCCCAAAATGCATTAACTCGCACTCCTACGGATTGAATTCCATTTGCCACTGTTTCTGCCCACCTGACCAATTTATGGATATCTTCCTGCAGTCTATAGCTTCCTTCTTCAGTATCAACCACACAACCGATTTCAGTGTCATCTGCAAACTTCTAAATCATATCCCTTATATTCAAGTCTAGATCATTAATAGAAACCACAAAAAGCAAGGGGCCTAATACTGAGCCCTGTGGAACCCCACTGGAAACAATATTCCAGTCACAAAAGCATCGATCAATCATTAACCTCTTCTTCCTGTCTCCGAGCAACTTTTGAATCCAACTTGACACTTTACCCTGGACCCCATGGGTTTGTAACTTCGTGACCAGTCTGCCATGTGGAGCCTTATCAAAAGCCTTGCTAAAGTCCATATACAATACATCAAACGCACTACCCTCATCTACCCTCCTTGTTACCTCCTCAAATAATTTCAATCAAGTTTGTCAGACAGGACCTTCCCTTCACAAATCCGTGCTGACCATCCTTGATTATTCCGTGTCTTTCTAAATGAAGATTTATCCTGTCATTCAGAATTCTTTCTAATAATTTTCCCACAAGCGAGGTTAGGCTGACTGGCCTGTAATTACAAGGTCTATCCTTTTCTCCCTTTTTAAACAAGGGTAACACATTAGCAGCCCTCCAGTCCCCTGGCACCCACCTGAAGCCAGAGAGGATTGAAAAATGCTGGTCAGGGCCTCTGCCATTTCATATTTTGCTTGGCTTTATAGCTTGGGATACATTTCATCTGGGCATGGGGATTGATGATTAATGGGGAACAAAGAAATGGCAGACCAATTAAATACATATTTTGGTTCTGTCTTCACAAAGGAGGACAAAAATAACCTCCCAGAGATGTCGGGGAACATAGGGTCTGATGAAAGGGAGGAACTGAAAGAAATCAGTATTAGTAGGGAAATGGTGTTAGGGAAATTGATGGGATTGAAGGCCGATACATCCCCAGGGCCTGATAATCTACATTCTAGGGTACTTAAGGAAGTGGCCCTAGAAATAGTAGGTGCTTTGCTGATCATCTTCCAGCATTCGATGGAATCTGGAACAGTACCCATGGATTGGAGGGTAGCTAATGTTACCCCACTATTCAAAAAAGGTGGTAGAGACAAAATGGGGAATTACATCGGTAGTGGGGAAAATGCTAGAGTCCATTTTAAAAGATGTAATAGCAGAGCACTTGGAAAACAGTGACAGGATCGGACAAAGTCAACATGGATTTACAAAAGGTAAATCGTGCTTCACTAATCTACTGGAATTTGTTGAGGATATAACTGGTAAAATAGATAAGGGAGAACCAGTGGATGTGGTGTATTTGGACTTTCAGAAGGCTTTTGATAAGGTCCTGCATAAGAGATTAGCGTGTAAAGTTAATGCACATGGGATTGGGGGCAAGGTATTTACTTGGATAGAGAACTGGTTGGCAGACAGAAAGCAAAGAGTTGGAATAAACGGGTCTTTTTCTGAGTGGCAAGCAGTGACTAGTGGGGTACCGCAGGGATCGGTCCTTGGGCCCCAGCTATTCACAATATATATTAATGATCTAGAAAAGGGAACTAGATGTAATATCTCCAAATTTGCAGATGACACAAAGCTGGGTGTGCTGTGAGGAGGATGCCGAGAAACTCCAGGATGATTTGGATAGGTTGGGTGATTGGACAAAAGCATGCCAGATGCAATATAATGTGGATAAATGCGAGGTTATCCACTTTGGTGGCAAAAACAGGAAGGAAGATTATTATCTGAATGGCAATAGATTGGGAGAAGGGGAAGTGCAACGAGACCTGGGTGTCCTTGTGCACCAATCAGTGAAGGTAAGCATGCAGGTGCAGCAGGCGGTTAAGAAGTCAAATGGCATGTTGGTCTTCATAGCGAGAGGGTTTGAGTAAAGGAACAAGGATGTCTTGCTGCAGTTGTACAGGGCCTTGGTGAGACCACATCTTGAGTATTGTGTGCAGTTTTGGTCGCCTTATCTGAGGAAGGATGTTCTTGCCATGGAAGGAGTTCAGCGAAGATTCACCAGGCTGATACCTGGGATGGCAGGAATGACGTATGAGGAGAGATTGGGTCGATTGGGCTTGCACTCACTGGAGTTTAGAAGAATGAGAGGGAATCTCATTGAAACTTATAAAATTCTGACAGGACTGGACAATCTAGATGCAGGAAGGATGTTCCCGATGGTCGGGGAGTCCAGAACCAGGGGTCAGAGTCTAAGGATAAGGGGTAGGCCATTTAGGACAGAAATGAGGAGGAATTTCTTCACCCAGAGAGTGGTGGACCTGTGGAATTCTCTACCACAGAAGGCAGTAGAGGCCAATACATTAAATATATTCAAGAAGGAGTTGGATATATTTCTTAAGGCTAAAGGGATCAAGGGGTATGGGGAGAGAGCAGGGACAGGGTACTGAATTTGGATGATCAGCCATGATCGCATTGAATGGCGGAGCGGGCTCGAGGGGCCGAATGGCCTATTCCTGCTCCTATCTTCTATGTATTCTATGTTTTTAATGCTGCTAAACCTTCCTCTCTCAATATGTTTATTTCATCTAATATTTCACACTCCTCCCCCCTGATAGCAATGTCTGCTTCACCCCTCTCCTTTGTGAAAACAGACACAAAGTATTCATTAAGAACCCTAGTGACATCTCCTGCATCCACACACAGATTACCCTCTTTAACTCTAATAGGCCCTACCCTTTCTTTAGTTATCCTCTTACTCTTAATATATGTATAAAATATCTTTGGGTTTCCTTTGATTTTACTTGCCAAGAATGTTTCATGCTCTCTCTTTGCTTTCCTAATCTCCTTTTTAATTGCACCACTGCACTTTCTGTACTCCTCTAACGATTCTGGAGTATTAAGCCCTTGGTAGTCTGTCATTCGCCTCCTTTTCTTTCTTTATCCTACACTGTATGTCCATAGGGGGCTGTAGATTTGTTAGTCCCTCCTTTTTTCTTTAAGGGGACATATTTGTTCTGAACCCTTCGGATCTCCTCCTTGAATGCCTCCCATTGCTCTGACTCTGATTTACCTTCGAGTAGCTGTTTCCAGTCGACTATGGCTAAATCCCCTCTGAACTTAGCAAAATTTGCTTTTCCCCAATTTAGAATTCTTTATTCCTGGTCCATCCTTGTCCTTTTCCATAACATCCTTAAATCTAACAGAATTACGGTCACTAGCACCAAAATGCTGTCCCACTGATATGCCTTCTACCTGCCCAGCTTCATTCCCTAAAACGAATTCCAGAACTGCACACGCACCCCTCCCTTGGTGGGCTTGCTAAATACTGGCTGAAAAATATTCCCTGGAAGCATTTTGGGCATTCCGCTCCCTCAATACCCTTCAAACTAATTTTATCCCAGTTAATATTGGGGTAGTTGAAATCCCCTACTACTCCTGCCCTATATTTTTTGCACTACTCAGAAATGTTTCTGCATATTTTTCTTCTATCTCCCTCTCACTGTCTGAGGGTCTGTAGTACACTGTCAGCAGTATGATCGTCCCTTTTTTGTTTTTCAATTAGACCCAAATGGTCTTGTTTGATGATCCCGCCAACATATCATTCGTCCTCACAGCTGTAATAGTTTCTTTAATCAATACTGCGACACCCCCCGCCACCCTTGTAACCTCCCTCTATATCCTGTCCGAAAATCCTGTAACCAGGAATGTTGAGCTGCCATACCTGCCCCTCTTTCAGCCACGTCTCTGTAAAAGCTATTGGCCTAGAAATTCGGTAGGCTTAGCGCCGCATTTGAGGCACTAGAGGGCCTAGCGCCGGAGTTATGGCCAGTTGAGAAATTCCCTGGGGCCCTAAATCGGCGTTGCACCGGTAGCGCTGCGCCGGCACCGATCACGTCATCGGTGTGCGCAGCGTCCCGGTTGCCGTGGTAACCCGGCCCCAAGCCAAAATTCAGTTGCGCCCGCCTCGCCCGTGGCAGGCGCAACTAAGACTCTGGCAACAGAGTCTTCCCCCAGTGTGCGCCGGCGCATAAAGGTGGAGCGGCGGCCGGCCGCGTTCCCGGCGGCCGACTGCCCGCACCTCCCTTCCCGGACTCCTGCATACACCCCCCGCGGCCCTGATCAGTGTCTCATGCGAGCCCGGCACTTCCCCGAGGTGCCGGGCTCAGATGTCGGGTCAATCCGCCGGACAGTTGTCGGCTGCAGGCAGCTCCTCCTTAACAGGAGGAGGAGGCCTGCAGTTCCCCCGCCTGCCGCACCGCATCGGATGCCGCAGCGGGGGATTAGCGCCGGGAAACCCAAGTTCACGCCCGTTTTGAGGCGCTAAAGGAGGGTTTTAGCGCCCGCTGCCGTCTGGGCCCGGCGCACCCGAATTTTCGTCGGGCGCTGCCGCATTACCGCTGGCGCAAACTTTCTGGCGCTACAGCCCTGGCAAGACCAGAACCCAATTTCTAGGCCATTATATCATAGTCCCAAATATCTACCTGTGCCTTCAGCTCATCTGCCTTGTTCGCTATAGTCCTTGCATTGAAGTATATACCAGTTTGTTTAGGCAAACCTCCTTGTTGACTACTATCTAGCCTTTGATTACTCTGCCCTTCAACTTACTATCTACGTTTTTGTTTTCAAATTCCAGTTTTTCTACCCTCCCTATTGACTCTATACTTAGTTTCCCATCCCCCTGCCAATTTAGTTTAAACCCTCCCCAAGAGCACTCACAAACCCTCCCACGACGATATTGGTCCAATTCCCGTTGAGGTTCAACCCGTCTGGCTTGTGGAGGTCCCAACTCCCCGAGAAATGGTTCCAATTCCTCAGGAATCTAAATCCCTGCCTCCTACACCATCTCTCCAGCCACACATTCATCTGCTCTATCTTCCTATTTCTGTACCCACTAGCACGTGGCACTGGTAGTAATCCGGAGATTACTGTCTTTGAGGTCCTGCTTTTTAACCTCTTCCCTAGCTCCCGAAACTCTGCCTGCAGGACCTCATCCCTCTTCCTACCTATGTCATCGGTACCAATATGGACCACGACCTCTTGATGTTCACACTCACCCCTCAGAATGCCCTGCAGCTGTTCAGTGACATCCTTGACCCTTGAATCAGGGAGGCACCATGTCATCCTGGAGTCATGACTCCGGCCGCAGAAATGCCTGTCTGCTCCCCTAATGATTGAATCCCTATCACCATTGCTCTCCATCTCCTCTTCCCACGCGCCTGGGAAGCTGAGCCTTCCATGGCACTGTGGAGTTGGCTCTGGGTACATTCCCCAGAGGAACAATCACCCTCACCTGTACTCAGTACCGAATACTGGTTACTGAGCAAGACGGGCTCAGGGGGCTCCTGCATTACCTGCCTGGTCTTCCTCTTCTGTCTGACGGTCACCCACTCCCTCTCTGCCTGCACACTCTGAAGCTGCGGGGTGACCACCTCCCAAAACATGCTACCCATGTAGCTTTCAGCCTCGCACATGCACAGCAGTGAGTGGAGCCGCCGCTCAAGCTCTGTAACCAGGTGCTCGAGCTGCTGCAGCAGGCGACACTTCCCGCACATGTGGTCGTCCAGACCAGGGGAGGTGTCCAGGAATTCCCACATGGCACAGGATGTGCATTCCACGGGTGTGTGCTGCCCTACCATACCTCTAATTAACAGACTATTTACAACTTGGCTGGAATAAACTTAAAAACATTAAGAATGCCAAGTAAAAACACTTACCAGATACTCACCAATCAGCTTCCTCTTTTTGAACATTTTTTTTTAAACCCTAGCTCTTAATTTAAACCAAGGCTCAAGATAAAGAGAGAAACACTGACCAACCAATCACTTCCCTGCTTTCCTGTGACGTCACTACTTGTTTTTGTTGTCAGGGTCCGCTGCCTCCGCTCTCGGGCATCGCTCTGCCACACTCTTTAGATCCTCAGGTTCCACTCTCGCTCCTTCTCAGGTCTGCTGCCTCCACCCTCGGGCCACGCACTGCCACACCCTTTATATCCTCAGGCTCTGCTCTCGCTCCCTCTCAAGTCCGCTGCCTCGACTCTCGGGCCTCGATTGCCACGCTATTTATATCCTCAGGTTCCACTCTTGCTCCCTCTCAGGTCTGGTGCCTCCGCTCTCGGGCCTCGGTCTACAGCATTCTTTATATCCTCAGCCTTCGCTTTAGCTCCCTCTCAGGTCTGCTGTCTCCGCTCAATGAAATGATAATCCCATAAAGTAGCTATTGTTTACATTTAAACACTCACTTCGCTTTTGCCTCTTTTTAACAAATCCTTAAAGTTGTTACATAGGATTACATATGATATACGGCACTGAAACAGGTCATTCGGCCCAACCAGTCCATGCTGGCATTTAAGCTCGACTCGAGACTTCTCTCATCTTTCCTCATCTAAATCTATCAGCATAACCCTCTATTCACTTCTCCCTCACCTGCTTGCCTAGCGTCCCCTTAAATGCATCCATACTATTCGCTTCAACCACACCTCTGGTAAAGAAGTTTCTTTTGAAATCCCTATTGGATTTCTTTGGGACTCTCTTACATTGATGGCCTCTAGTTATGCTCTTCCCCATAAGTGGAAACATTCTCTCTGTATCCACTCTATCGACACCTTTTATAATTTTAAAGACTTCTATTAGGTCACCGCTCTGCCTTCCTTTTTCAAGAGAAAAGAAACCCAACCTGTTCATCCTTTCCTGATATGTACATCCTCGTATTTCTGGTATTATACTTGTAAGTCTTCCCTGCACCCTCTCCCGTGCCTCTATATCCTATTTATAATATGGTGACCAGAACTGTAACCAAGTGTGGTGTAACCAAGGTTCGATACAGGTTTAGCATAACTTCCCTACTTTTCAATTCTATCCCTCGAGACATAAACCCTAGTGCTTGGTTTGGTTTGTTTGGTTTGGCCTTGCTAACCTGTGTAGCAACTTTTAGTGATTTGTGTATTTGTTCTCTGAGATCCCTATATTCCTGCACCCCTCATAGACTCACACCCTCCAATTAATAAGTGACCTCCATATTCTTCCTACCAAAATGTAATACCTCACATGTATCTGTGTTCAACATCATTTGACAATTATATGCACATTCTGCAAGTTTATTAACGTCATCATTTAAATTGTTGCAGTCCTCATCTGTATTTACTATCCTCCCAAAATTTGGTGTCATCTGCAAATTTAGAAATTGCGTTTTGATTCCAAAGTCTAAATTGTTAATGCAAATTGTAAACAACAGTGGTCCCAGCATTGATCCTTGTAGAACACCACTACCCACCTTCTGCCACTGTGAATGACTACGTTTTACCCCTACTCTCTGCTTTCTGACTTGAAGCCAGCTTGCTATCCATTCTATGAAATGTCCCCCGACTCCGCATTCTGTGACCTTGTTCACCAATCTATTTTGAGGTACCTTATCAAAGGCCTTTTCAAAATCTCGATAAATTACATCTACTGCATTACCATTGTCTACAATATCTGTTACCTCTTCAAAAAATTAATAAGGAAGGTCAAGCAAGACTTTCCCTTTTGAAATCCATGCTGATTATTCCTTATTATATTTTGGATTTCTAGATATTCTTCTATTTTCTCATTTAGTAGTGATTCAATTACTTTTCCTACCACTTTTGTTTCAAGGTCTCAATCTGTCTCAAAAGCTTAGACTTCAACTGGATGTGTGTTTATCACACAGCAGTTGGAGGGGGTGTTCAGCCACATCTGTGCATTCCCAGTTTCTGCAATTTACAGAAATTTACAGCATGCAGTTTGTTTATTTGGTGCATGCCCAGTTTGCAGAATATCCCAACATACTGCCTGGGCATCAATAGGAACTGAAGGGTAGAGGATATGTCCCTTGAGTCCGGAGGTTTGAGAATTGTGTGGATATTTCCAAATGACTGAAATAAATTTGAGATTGATTTCTCAAATATTTATTTCATGAAAGTGATGACATTTATTAAGAGATGCTGTTCTCTGTTGTGCACTGCTTAGACAACACAAGTGAGGAACAGGCCACGTGAGTAACAACATTGTGACTGTGGTTGCAACAACCAAAATGTTACACTCATTAAAGTATACAATTAAATTTAGTGGCCTTGCTCCTGTTCAGCTATGACTTAGAATCAAGGAATCATAGAAATTTACGGCACACAAGGAAGACATTCGGAGTGTCTGAGCCGCTCAAAAAGGAGCTATCCAGCCTAATTCCACTTTCCAACTCTTGGTCCATAGCCTTGTAGGTTACAAAGAAACATAAAAACATGGAAGCATTGAAGATAGGAGCAGGTATAGGCCATTCGGCCCCTGAAGCCCGCTCCACCATTTTATGAGATCATGACTGATCATCCAAATTCATTACCCTGTCCCTGCTCTCTTCCCATATCCCTTGATCCGTTTAGCCTCAAGGAATATATCCAACTCCTACTTGAATATATTTAATGAACTGGCCTCAACTGCCCTGTGCGGCATAGAATTCCACAGGTTCACCACACTCTGGGTGCGGAAATTCCTCCTCATCTCAGTCCAAAATGGCTTACCCCTTATCTTTAGGGGGTCGTCCAGCCAGATTGCCTGCCTCTCTTCCGCGGCCATGTTCGCGCCTGGGTGGCCCTGGAGATGGAGCACGCGGTGTCCGCCGGTGCGCTTGAGTATTTCCGTGACCGGTGGGCGCCGCGGGGACTGGAGTGCATCATCAACACGGAAAACCAAATTTTAATTTGATTTGTCAAGCTTTAGTTGAACTTTTGTTTATTTACAGTCGAATTGGTTTTTTTTGGGTCCAAATAAAAGAGTACCCCTTATCTTTAGACTGTGACCCTTGGTTCTGGACTCCCCCGCCATTGGGATCATCCTTCCTGCATGTAGTCTGTCTGGTACTGTTAGAATTTTATAAGTCTCAATGACACCCCCTCTCATTGATCTAAACTCTAGCGAATATAAGCCTCACCGACCCAGTCTCTCCTCATACGTCATTCCTGCCATCCCAGGTATCAGTCTGGTGAATCTTCACTGCACTCTCTCCATGGCAAGAACATCCTTCCTCAGATAAGGCGACCAAAACTGCGCACAATACTCAAGGTGTGGTCTCACCAAGGCCCTGTACAACTGCAGCAAGACATCCTTGCTCCTGTACTCAAATCCTCCCGCTATGAAGGCCAACGTACCATTTGCCTTCTTAACTGCCTGCTACACCTGCATGCTTACCTTTAGCAACTGGTGCACAAGGACAACCAGGCCTCGTTGCACTTCCCCTTTTCCCAATCTATTGCCGTTTAGATAATAATCGGTCTTCCTGTTTTTGCCACCGAAGTGGATAACCTCACATTTATCCATATTATACTGCATCTGCCATGCATCTGCCCAATCACCCAACCTGTTCAAATTGTACTGGAATTTCTCTGCATCCTCCTCACAGCACACACGCCCACCCAACTTTGTGTCGTCTGCAAACCTGGAGATATTATATCTAGTTCCCTCGTCTAGATCATTTATATATATTGTGACTAGCTGGTGTGCTAGCACCGATCCCTGTGGTACCCCACTAGTCACTGCCTGCCACTCGGAAAAAGACCCGTTTATTCCAACTCTTTGCTTCCTGTCTGCCAACCAGTTCTCCATCTAAGACAGTACCTTACCCCCAATCCCATGTGCTTTAACTTTACATGCTAATCTCTTATGCGTGACCTTATCGGAAGCCTTCTGAAAGTCCTAATACACCACATGCATTGGTTCTCCCTTATCTATTCTACCAGTTATATCCTCAAAAAATTCCAGTAGATTAGTCAAGCATGATTTACCTTTTGTAAATCCATCTTGACTTTGTCCGATCCTGTTATTGCTTTCCAAGTGCGCTGCTACTACATCTTTTATAATGGACTCTAGCATTTTCCCCACTACCGATGCCAGGCTTACCGGTTTATAATTCCCTGATTTCTCTCTACCACCCTTCTTAAATAGTGGGGTTACATTAGCTATCCTCCAATCCATGGAAATTCTTCCAGAGTCCATATAATTTTGGAAGATGACCAGCAATGCATCGCCTATTTCAAGGGCCACTTCCAGAAGTACCCTAGGATGTAGATTATCAGGCCCTGGGGTTTATCGGCCTTCAATCACGTCAGTTTCCCTAACACCATTTCCCTACAAATACGGATTTTATTCAGTTTCTCCCTCTCATTAGACTATATGTTCCCCAACATCTCTGGGAGATTATTTGTGTCCTCCTTTTTGAAGAAAGAAGCAAAGTATGTATTTAATTGGTCAGCCATTTCTATGTTCCCCTTTATAAATTCCCCTGATTCTGACTGCAGGGGACCTATGCTTGACTTCACCAATCTTTTTCTGATCACATATCCATAGAAGCTTTTACACTCAGATTTTATGTTCCCTGCAAGCTTATTCTCATAATCTATTT
Organism: Somniosus microcephalus; assembly: GCF_052327205.1. Taxonomy (NCBI): domain Eukaryota; kingdom Metazoa; phylum Chordata; class Chondrichthyes; order Squaliformes; family Somniosidae; genus Somniosus; species Somniosus microcephalus. The sequence goes on from NC_140992.1 coordinate 188,645,718, forward strand.
TTCCCCTCTTAATTAATCCTTTTGACCTCCTTTGCTGAATCCTAAACTGCTCCCAATCCTCAGGTTTGCTGCTTTTTCTGGCCAAATTAAATGTCCTCTCCTTGGATCTTATGCTATCCCTAATTTCCATTGTTAGCCACGGTTGAGTAATTTTTTTTGGTTTATTTTTATGCCAAACTGGGATGAACAAGTTCTGTAGTTCATCCATGCGACCTTTAAATGTTTGCCATTGCCTACCCACCGTCAACCCTTTAAGTAACGTTCCCCAATCCATCCTAGTCAACTCGTGCCTCATACCATCGTATTTTCCTTTATTCAAATTCAGGACCCTAGTCTCTGAGTCAACTACTTCACTCTCCATTTTAATGAAGAATTCTCTCATATTATGATCGCTCCTCCCCAAGGGGCCTCGCACAACAAGATTGCTAATTAATCAATTCTCATTACATAATAACCAGTCTAAGATAGCCTGATTTCTAGTTGGTTCCTAGACATATTGGTCCAGGAAACCAGCCCATATACACTCTAGGAATTCCTCCTCCACAGCATTGTTACTAATTTGGTTAGCCCAATCTATATGTAGATTAAAGTCACCCATGTTAACTGCTGTGCCTTATTGCACGTGTCTCTAATTTCCCATTTAATGCCATCCCCAACCTCAGCATTACTGTTTGTGGGTCTGTATATAATTCCCACTAATATTTTCTGCCCCTTGGTATTTCTAATCTCTGCCCATACAGATTCCAGATCATCAGAGCTAATAACCTTCCTTACTATTGTGATAATCTCCTCTTTAACCAGCAATGCTACCCCACCTCCTTTTCCTTTTTTCCTTTGCTTCCTGAATATTGAATACCCCTGGATTTTGAATTCCCAGCCTTGGTCACCCTGGAGACATGCCTCCGTATTCCCAATTATATCATATCCATTTACATCTATTTCCACAGCTAATTCATCCACCTTATTACGAATGCTCCTCGCATTAATACACAAAGCCTTCAGGCTTGTTTTTTAACACTCTTTGTCCTTGTAGAATTCTTATTGACTGTGGCACTGCTGGATTTACACCCTTGATTTCTTTGTCTTCCACTTTTGCTTTTCTCCTTCCTGACTTTTGTTTCTATCCTTGCTTCCCTTTCCTCTGTCTCCTTGCACAGTTTCCCAACCACCTGCCATTTTATTTTAAACCCTCCCCAACAGCACTGGCAAATGCTCCACCTAGGACATCAGTTCCAGTTTGTACTGGTCCCACCTCCCCCAGAACCGGTTCCAATATCCCAGGAATTTGAATCCCTCCCCCTTGCATCATTCCTCTAGCCACATATTCATCTGAAATATCCTTCTATTTCTACTCTGACTAGCACGCAGCACTGGTAACAATCCTGAGATTACTACCTTTGAGGTCCTATTTTTTTATTTACCTCCTAACTCCCTATATTCAGCTTTTAGGACCTCATCCCGTTTTTTCCTACATCGTTGGTACCTATATGCACCACGACAACTGGCTGTTCACCCTCCCCCTCTCGAATGCCCTGCAGCCACTCTGAGACATCCTTCACCCTTGCACCAGGGAGGCAACATACCATCCTGGAGTCTCGTTTGTGGCCGCAGAAACGCCTATCTATTCCCCTTACAATAGAATCCCTTATCACTCTAGATCTCCCACACTTTTTCATCCAGTCCTGGGCAGCAGGTGCCATGAAGTTGGATGCTGTTGCCTTCCTCCAATAAGCCATCTCCGTCAACAATATCCAAAGTGGTATATCTGTTTGAAAGGCGGATGGCCACACTGAACCCCTGCACTACCTGCCTGTGCCTACTACTCTGCCTGGTGGTAACCCATTCCTGTCCTGCCTGTGCAGGCTTTACCTGTGGTGTGACCAACTCCCTAAAGGTGCTTTCCACAATATCCTCAGCATCGCAAATGTTCCAGTATGTAGCCATTCGCAGCTCCTGTGCCGCAAAGCGGTCTGTCCGTAGCTGCAGCTGGATACACTTCCCACCCACATGGTCATCAGGGACACAGGAAGTGTCCCTGATATCCCACATAGCGCAGGAGGAGCAACCACGGTGCCACCCTGTCCTGCCATGACTTACCCTTTAATTAATTTAAATTAATTTTAATCAAATCAATACCACTAATTTCACTACAATTAAATTATATACTCAAGGACCCTTTGTTACTAGCACTCCCCAATACATAACAGAGACCGTAGAAACTATAACCACAAAAATTAAGCCCTTCTAAATTGTATAAACAATTAATCTTAACTGTCAATCTATAGAGTAGTATAAATACTCACTTGGCCATACTCACCCAATCAGCTGCTTCCTTTTGCCCGCATCACTTGAATTGTGACATGGCTCCAGAATGCCGTCACCCATCTGTGAGATTGGTAAGCCTCTGTAAAAAAGCCCACAAAAGTGAGTTTAAGTACTCACTGTACCACCGCTGTCTCCACTCCCAACACTGGCCTCTGTGAAAAAGGCAGGGAATGTCAATTTAAGTACTCACTGTACCAACGCTCTCTCCGTTCCCGACACTGGCCTCTGTAAAAAAAGCCCGCAAAAGTGAGTTTAAGTACTCACTGTACCACCGCTCTCTCCGCTTCCAATACTGGCCACTCCTTATGGCACTTCAAGTACATGTTCAAGTACTTTTTATATGCGATGAGGGTTTCTGCCTCTTCCAACCTTTCATGTAATGAGTTCCAGATCCTCGCCAAGTTCTGGGTGTAAAAACTTCTCCTCAACTCCCCTCTAAACCTTCTAGCAATTACTTTAAATCTACACCCTCTGGTTATTGAACTCTCTGCTGAGGGAAATAGATCCTTCCTATCCATTCTGTCTAGGCCCCTAATAATTTTATATATCTCAATTAAACCTCCCCTCTGACTCCTCTGTTCCAAAAAACAACAACCCCAGCCTATCCAATCTTTCCTCATTGCTAAAAATCTTCAATCCTGGCGACATCCTCCTAAATTCCTTTACTCTCTCTAGTGCAATCGCATCTTTCCTGTAATGTGGTGACCAGAACTGTACACAGTACTCAAGTTGTGGCCTAACTTTTGTTTTATACAGTGCTAGCATAACCTCCCTGCTCTTATATTCTATGCCTCAGTTAATAAAGGAAGGTTTCCCGTATACCTACTTAACTATCTTATCTACCTGCCCCGCTGCCTTCAGGGAAGAGTAGACATGCAATACACAGTCACTCTGTTCATCTACACTCTCAATATCCTACCAGTTATCTTATATTCCCTTGCCTTGTTAGCACTCTCCAAATGCATTACCACACACTTCTCTGGATTCAGTTCCATTTGCCACTTTTCTGCCCACCTGGCCAGTCCACTGATATCTTCCTGAAGTCTACAGCACACTTCCTCCCTATCAACTGCACAACCAGTTTTTTTATCATTTGCAAACTTCTTAATCATGCCCCCTACATTTACGTCTAAATCATGGATATATACCACAAAAAGCAAGGGTTCTAGTACTGTGCCCTGAGGAATTCCACTGGAAACAGCCTTGCAATCACAAAAACTCTCGGTGACCATTATCCTTTGCTTCCTGCCACTGAGCCAATTTTGGATCCAACTTGCCACTTACCCTTGGATCCCATGAACTTTTACTTTTCTGACCAGTCTGCCCTGTGGGACCTTATGAAAAGCCTTGCTAAAATGCATGTAGACTACATGAAACCTGCTAGCCTCATCGAGCCTCCTTGTTACCTCCTCAAAAAGTCCAATCAAGTCAGTCAGACACTATCTTCCCTTAACAAATGCATGCTGACTGTCTTTGATTAATCCGTGCCTTTTTAAATGATGATTAGTACTGTTCCTCAGATTTTTTTCCAATAATTTGCCCACCACCGAGGTTAGGCTGACTTATCTGTAATTTCTCGTTTGTCCAGAACTGCCTCCTCTCTTGTTGGGCTTGCTACGTAATGGCAAAGAAAACTTTGCATGCATGGGCTTTAAGAATCCTACGTCCTTTAAACGTTTTACATTGATTCTATCCTAATTAATATTAGGGTGTTTCAAATAACCTACTATCACTGCCCTATTGTTCTTGCACTTTTTCAGAAATTTGCATACACATTTCCTCTGCTATCTCCCTCTGACTGTCTGGGGGTCTAAAGTACACTCCCAGTAGTGTGATTGCCCCTGCTTTGTTCTTCAGTTCTACCCATTTAATGATACTTCTAACATATCAGCCCTCCTCACAGTTGTAATTGTTTGTTTAACCAATATTGCGAACACTCCACTCCTTTTTTATCCCCCTCTCTGTCTCAGCTGAACACGCTGTAACCAGGAATGTTGAGCTGCCATTCCTGCCCTCCATTAAGCCAAGTTTCAGGAATAGCTATGATATCATAGTTCCATTTCCACTTCGAAATGTGCCCTCAACTCATCTCCCGTATTCGCTACAATCCTTGCATTGCAGTATATACCATTAGGCCGAACTCCCTTGTTGTCTATTTTTTAGCTTTTGTTTCCTCTGCATTCCAAACTTATTTACTTTTTTTCAGCCAGCCATTTCCAGCTTTGCTTCTCTCCCTCCTGAATCTACGCTCAGGTTCCCATTCCTTTGCAAAGCAAGTTTAAACTGCCTCAACAGCACAAGCAACAACCCCCGCCCCGAACCCCGCAATTATCCTTGTCCCAAACCTGATGAGGTGCAACCAATCTGGCTTGTACAGGCCCCATCCACGCCAGAAATGACCCCAATGCTGAAAGAACCTAAAGCCCTCCAAATTGCACCATCTCGCCTTCCACGCATTCATCTGCTCAATCCTTCTATTTCTGTACTAACTACTGCGTGGCAGCAGGTGTAAAACGGAGATTACAACCTTTGTGGTCCTGCTTATTAATCTCTTACCTAGATCCCTAAAATCTGCCTGCAGGACCTCAACCCTCTTTCTACCTATGTCATTGGTAGTGATATGGAACACGACCTCTGGCTTTTTCCGAAGAATGTCCTGCAGCTGCTCAGTGACATCCTTGAACCTGGCACCAGGGAAGCAACATATTAGCCTTGAATCACGTCTGCAGCTGCAGAAATGCCTGTCTGATCTCGTAACTATTGAACCCCTTTTCAGTATTGGTTTCCTCACCTTCCTGATATCAGTAGTAGGGAACATGCTAGAATCTATTATTAAGGACGTGGTAATACGGCAGTTAGAAAATAATTATATGATTGAGCAGATTCAAACCAGATTTATGAAAGTGAAGTCGTATTTGACAAATCTGTTAGAGTTTCGTGAGGCTATAACTAGCAGAGTAGATGAGGGAGAACCAATGGATGTGGTGTATTTGAATTTTCAGAAGGCATTTGATAAGGTGCAAACACAAGAGGTTATTAAATAATCCGAGGGTTCATGGGATTGGGGAAAATATGCTAGCATGGATTGCGGATTGGTTAATGGACAGAAAACAGAGAGTAGGAATAAACGGGACATTTTCGGGTGTGACTAGTGAGGTACCGCAAGGATCAGTGCTTGGGCCTCAGTGATTCACAATCTGCATCAATGATTTGGATGAGGGGACCAAATGTAATATATCCACGTTTGCTGATGATACAAAGTAGGGTGGGAATGTAAGTTGTCAGGAGGATGCAAAGAGCCTTCAAGTAGATATAGACAGGCTAAGTGAGTGGGCAGGAATAAGGCAAATTAGATATAATGTGGAGAAATGCGAAGTTATCCACTTTGGTAGGACAAATAGAAAAGCAGAATATTTTTAAATGGTGAGAAATTGGGAAATGTTGGTGTTCAGAGGGACCTCGGTGTTCTTGTAAACGAATCGCTGAAAGGTAACATGCAGGTACAGCAAGCAATTAGGAAAACAAATGGTATGTTGGTCTTTATTACAAGAACATTTGAGTATAAGAGTAAAGATTTGTTACTGCAATTATATAGGGCCCTGGTGAGACCACCCCCTGGTGTATTGTGTACAGTTTTGGTCTTCTGACCTAAGGAAGGATTTACTTGCCATAGATGGCGTGCAACGAGTGTTCACCAGACTGATGCCTGGGATGGGTGGATTGCCCTATGAGGAGAGATTGCGTTCAGTAGGCCTATATTCTCTAGAGTTCCGAAAAATGAGTGGTGATATCATTGAAACATAGAACATTCTTTCACGGCTTGTCAGGGTAGATGCAGGTGAAATGTTTCTCCTGGTTGGGGAGTATAGAAACAGGGGTCACAGTCTCAGAATAAGTGGCTGGCCATTTAGGAATGAGATGAGGAGAAACTGCTTCACTCAGTGGATGGTGCATCTTTGAAATTCTCTACCCGAAGAGGGCTGTGGCGACTCAGTCGTTGAGAATATTCAAGACAGAGATCGATAGATTTTTGAATGTTAAGGCAATCAACGGATATGGGGATAGTGCAGGAAAGTGGAGATGCGGTAGAAGATCAGCCATGATCTTACTGAATGATGGAGCAGGTTTGAAGGGCCAAATGGCCTACTTCTGCTATTATTTCTTATGTTCTTATGTTCTCTCCCACCACCGCCCCCCCCCCCACTCCATGGACAGCTGAGCCACCCACATGGACTTGGATCTGGCTGAACTCCCCAAAGGAACAACTGCCCTCACCAGTATTCACTGAACACTGGTAAGAGAGCGAGAAGCACTCAGGGGACTCCTGCACTACCTGCCTGGTTCTCCTTGTCTGTCTGCTGGTCAGCCATTCCCTCTCTGCCTGCTTATTCTTAAGCCGCAGGTTGAGCACCTCCTGAAAGGTGCTATCCATCTAGCTCTCAGCCTCGTGGATAGCACATTTTAGGAGGTGGTCATAGGAGACGCCAGTCAAAGCGCAATCTTCGAAACGCAGAGCTCCAGCTCTTGCAGCTGATTGCATGTCCTGCACACGTGACTGTCCAGGACACGAGAAGCATCCTGGACTTCCCACATGGCACAGGATGAGCACTCGATGGAACTGAATTGCCCTGTTATGCCTCGTTTTAGTAGACCAATAACTAAACTTCTTATTTTAACTCACTTCCCTAACTTAGAGAGAAAAATGACAAAGTTAAGGCTCACCAACCAATTACCTGCCTGTGACGACACCTTCGAGTTTCTGCCGGTGCTTAGCTCAGCTCTCTCGCTCTCGAATCTTTTTTCATCCGCCTCCGATCATTCTTCTGCAATAGCCTGGCAAAAAGCTTAGAGAAATGATGTAAATGGCTGAAAGACTAGGACAATCGAAGTGAAATTTCATTGCTTGTAAGTTGCCATATACACTAAAGGACAAACTTTTCACGCTTCTGCTTCCGGCATAAGCTGAGAGAGAATATTGTGAAATTGTGCACCTCTGCTCCATGGTTCCTTATAAGAAGCAGAACATTTATATTTTGATGCTTAAAGGCAGATACTGACTGACTATGGGGACAATGGTAGTGGATACCTAAGGGTACGAAAATACATGTAATGTTGTTGATAGAGCAGCTTAAAAACCCGAACGATAGTGGTGCGTTGTACTCTGATGGTTTGAAATGGAACAAGGGCAGTTTAGGTTCTATTCCTCTGGGCCCCCATCTCCTACACGGCTGCTGGAACTTGCACCCTATTGCTGCCAGCTCTCAACAGCATCCAATAATGTACAGGTCTGTTCCTCCAATGCTCCCAAAGCTCTGCCTCATTCCTATTGGACCCTGCAGTTCACAATTCTCGGTGCTTCTGACCACACTGTAAGATATTGAGACCCACTCTCACTGCTCCCACAAGCTTCCAGCACATTTCCAACTCTCCCTCCTCCTTGAACTGCCACCATTACTGCCAGACCTTGAATGAAACCCAACATCCATCTCACAGTGACCAAAGTATGACTGGCCCTGCACCAATATTGCCAGATGCTGTCTAGTGCTTCCGGAATACTTGGGTGCTCTCTCAATGCTGTCAGACTCTGAGATCCTCAAAATACAGCAAGACACCGTCCAAATAATTTTAAAACCCTGGTATTCCGAAAGCTCCCTCATTAAAAGGCTGCCTAAATGCCGCTTTGTCAGTTTCCATTCTAAAACTACAAAACTTCCATTAGACACCTGTCCTTAGAGAACATCCGATTCAGTGAGCAACGCCACGGAGAGTCCCTTAGTGTTTAATGAAATAGATTTGGTGCAATTTCTCTGAAATAAACAAATCACAATGCACTCGAGACAATAATTTGTATGATTAAAAATGGAACATTTTATGTTTTGTTTTCCTATGCTGTTACCATCTTCTGGTAACCACTCCAAGTGATGCTTTCAGAAGTTCCAGTTGATGGAGTCAAATTCACATAAGGCAACTTCTAAATAAAGGGACAGGCACTGCACTTTCCAGAACTGTGAATAACTTTACACTCCCATCACAAATTTGTTGCCCAGAATTTCCAAATTCATCTTTTATTGTGCATTTATATTACACTTGTAGCGACTTGGACGCTGCAGTTAAAATGCAAATGAAGCCAGAAATCAGAGTCAGGACTCAATGGCCCTTACTTTGCGGTCAGCAGCAAAGTGAAGGCGTTCGCTGCTGGCCCCAAAGTATATTAGCACAAAGATCTCGCGATCCCTCTGTCGAGAACTTCGGCTCCTCCGAGCTTCAATTCTAATGAACGGAAGTTAATGGGGATCCCCTTGTGCTAACTGCTGTGAAGTCAAGAGGCTGTCTAAGAAGCTAATCAAAACGCAGCATTCTCACAGTCAGCGTACACGGAAGGAAATAAGATCTTAAAATTCTAACTTTTTAAATATGTTAGCGACAGCAAAACAAAGATGGGAGCTCTCACATGAGGAAAAGGCAAACCTGAAATAAAGACGGACAAACTTGAAAAAACATTTAAAATATATATTTTTTAACATTTCTTTAATATTTAAATTTTTATTAAAATGGACAAATGTCACACTGCACAATATTAAAATTACTTTTCCAGGTCATTTGTTTAGCATTATAATGCTGTCAACCCCCCCCCCCTCCCCGTTATAATTAATACCTGACTTTTAGTGGGGAATTTAACAGCATACTTACTGCAGAACAGCCAAAGTTCTCGTCAGTTTCCCTGATTTGGCTGATTACACGGGTTGCCGGCTTAATTGTGGGGTGGGAGGGCGGGCACAGTGCAGCCAGTTTCGCAGCTATGAATCACTGACCGCAACTTCGCCAAATCCCGAAGTTCCGGTCAGTTTCAAAGCGGAATGACGGCTAACGCTGCCAGTTCGCCGTAATCGAGACAGCAAATTCTTGGCCAGCAAATTCTTGGCCAATGGTATAAATTCATCTTTTGCAGTAGCGGATAAACTGGCGACAGCACGAAAGCTGCTCGTTTTCCACTCTGCCCGATTTCCCCTTGCATTTAGTTCAATGGAATATTAATTGGATGGACTGGAAAACGGAATGTCGATACACGATCCCCCATTTTGCGCAGCTGCACAAGACGAATTTATACCCCAAAACGTCACTGGGGTACATTTTGTGTTTCTCCAATAAGGAAAATCGTACAGGGTGTATAATAGGTGGGCGATCTACCACCGCCTAATCTGCGCCCCCACGAAGTTTGAATTTAACTCCCTCAGTTTCTGACAGATCAAAGTGACTGCAACAGGAGATCGCAGCCCAAAGAGTCAATCAAGTCATCTGTGGTTCTGGTCCTAAAGGGAAAAATAAACAAGGATTAGGGAGGAAAAATATTATTAGATCTAAAATTGTGCCCCAATTGGCTGTTGTTCTTGGGGATAAGTTTAAAACCATTTTAACAACTTCAAATTTCCCGAAGCTATTTTGTTTGTATGTTTGGTGGTACCATGACGTCAATCCAGTAATCCAGAGTCCTGGTCTAATGATCCAGAGACGTGAGTTCAAATCCCACCACGGCAACTGGGGAATTTAAATTCAGTTAATTAAATAAATCTGGAATAAAAAGCTAGTATCATTAATGGTAACCATGAAACTATCAGATTGTCATAAAAACCCATCTGGTTCACTAATATCCTTTAGGGAAGGAAATCTGCTGTCTTTACCGGGTCTGTTCTATATATGACTCCAGATCACAGCAAGGTGGTTGACTCTTAACTGCCCTCTGAAATTGCCTAGCAAGTCATGCAGTTTTAACAAACTGCCAAGAAACAAAATAATAAAATCAAACCGGATGGACCACCCGGCATCGGCCTCAGCACCGGCTATGGACATGGCAACAGCACACCCAGTCCAGGCAAACCTGCAAAGTGCTCCTCACCAACATCTGGGGACTTGTGCCATAATTGGGAGAACTGTCCCACAGACTAGTCAAGCAACAGCCTGACATAGTCATTCTTAGAGAAACATACCTTTCAGCCAATGTCCCAAACTCATTCATCACCATCCCTGGGTATGTCCTGTCCCACCTACCGCCCTTCCTCAGCTGATGAATCTTTACTCTGCCCTGTTGAACACCACTTAGAAAAAGAAATGAGAGCAGCATGGGCACAGAGTGTACTCTGGGTGGGCGAGTTCAATGTCCATCACCAAGAGTGGCTCGGTAACATTATTCCTGACCGAGCTGGCCGAATTCTGAAGGACATAACTGCCAGTCTGGGCCTGCGACAGGTGGTGAGAGAACAAATAGGAGGGAAAATGCTACTTGACCTCATCCTCACCAATCTACCTGTCCCAGATGCATCTATCCATGACAGTATTGGTAGCAGTGACCACTGCACAGTCATTGTTGAGATGAAGTCCCATCTTCACACTGAGGACACCTGCCATAGTGTTGTGTGGCACTACCACCATGCTAAATGGAATAGATTCAGAACAGATCTAGCAGCGCAAAACTGGGCATCGATTAGGTGCTGTGGGCCATCATGAGCAGCAAAATTGTTTTCCACCACAATTTGTAACCTCATAGCCCGGCATATCCCTCACTTTAACTTTACCACCAAGCCAGGGGAGCAACCCTGGTTCAATAAGAAGTGTAGAAGAGCATGCCAGCAGCAGCACCAGGTGTACCTAAAAATAAGTTGCCAAACTGGCAAGCTGCAACACAGGCCTACATGCATGCAAAAAAGCGGAAGCAGCATGCTATACACAGGGCTAAGCAGTCCCACAATCAACAGATCAGGTCAAATCTCTGCAGTCCTGCCATATCCAGTCGTGAATGGTGTTGGAACATTAAACAACTAACGGGAGGAGGAGGCTCCATGAATATCTCAATCCTCATTGATGGTGGAGCCTAGCATGTGAGTGCAAAAGACAAGGCTGAAGTGTTTGCCAGAAGTGCCGAGTGGATGATTCATATCGGCCTCCTCCTGAGTCCCCCACCATCACAGAAGCCAATCTTCAGCCAATTCGATTTACTCCACATGATATCAAGAAACGGTTGAGCGCACTGGATAGAGCAAAGTCTATTGGCCCTGACAACATCCTGGCTACCATGCTGAAGACTTGTGCTCCTGAACTAGCTGCGCATTGAGCCAAGCTGTTCCAGTACAGCTTCAACACTGGCATCTATCCGACAATGTGGAAAACTGCCCAGGTATGTCCTGTCCACAAAAAGCAGGACAAATCCAATCCGACCAATTACCACCCCATCAGTCTACTCTCAATCATCAGCAAAGTGATGGAAGGTGGCATTGAGAGTGTTATCAAGTGACACTTACTCACCAACAAACTGCTACCTGATGTCCAGTTTGGGTTCTGCCAAACCACTCAGCTCCTGACCTCATTACAGCCTTGGTCCAAACATGGACAAAGGAGTTGAATTCCAAGGCAGCAATTGACCGAGTCTGGTGTCAAGGAGCCCTAGTAAAACTAAAGTCAATGGGAATTGGTGTGGGGGGGGGGGACACTGCACTGGCTGGAGTCACAGCTAGCGCAAAGGAAGATGGTTGTGGAGATTGAAGGTCAATCATCACAGCCCTGGAGCATCACTGCAGGAGTTCCTCAGGGCAGTGTCCAAGGCCCAAACATCTTCAGCTGCTTCATCAATGAACTTCACTCCATCTAAGTTCAGAAATGGTGATGTTCACTGATGACTGCATGGTGTTCAGCGCCATTCACAAATCCTCGCATAATGAAGCAGTCCATGCCCGCATGCAACAAGACCTGGAGGACGTTCAGGCTTGGGCTTTTAAGTAGCAGGTAACATTCGTGCCACAGAAGTGCAAGGCAATGACAATCTCCAACAAGCTAGAGTCTAACAACCGCCCCTTGACATTCAATGGCATTACAATTGCCGAATCCCATACCATCAACATCCTGGAACATGGATGAGTGCAGCTCCAACAACACTCAAGAAGCTCAACACCACCCAGGACAAAGCAACCTGCTTGATTGGCACCCCATCTACCACCTTAAACATTCACTCCCTCCACCACCGGAGTACTGTGGTTGCAATGTGTACCATCTACAAGATGCTCTGCAGCAACCCGCCAAGGCTTCTTCGGCAAACCCACAAACACTTCCACCTAGAAGGAGATGCATGGGAAGACCACCACCGCCAAGTTACCCTCCAAGTCACACACCATCCTGACTTAGAAGTATATCGCCAATTCTTCATCGTCACTGTGTCAAAATCCTGGAACTCCCTACCTAACAGCACTGTGGGAGTACCTTCACCACACGGACTGCAGCGGTTCAAGAAGGCGGCTCGCCACCAACTTCTCAAGGGCAATTAGGGATGGGCAATAAATGCTGACCTTGCCAGCGACGCCCACATCCCCTAAACGAATAAAAAATAATATAATTCAGCTATGATTTTGGAACTATAAATGCGTCTGCTAGACTGAAAGTGGACTCTGAACTGATTGCCTCGTATTCCACTTGTGGCATTTTTGAATGCGCAGTTTCACTCTGAATTTAAATGTGATAAGGTGAACAGAATAGTTTCCCTCACTCTCTGGGTTGGATGACTGGCACCATTTTCAAGGATGCTCATACTTGCAATATCAAATGTTCTGCTGTGACACAGTCTGAAAAAAATGAAGTAAATTTTCAGGAACTCTTTACCTGTAATTGTGTTATATTTTACATTCGATTTCCACATTTAATAATAATCATAGAATCGTGGAATGGTAGAATCTTAAGATCAGAAGGAGACCATTCGGCCGGGTGTGCCTGTGCCGGCTCTTTGAAAGAGCTGTCCAATTTACTCCCGCACCCCAGCTTTTTCCTCATAACCCTGCAAATTAGTCTTCTTCAAGTACATCTCCAATTGCCTTTTGAAAGTTAATATGGAATCTGCTTCCACCAGTCTTTCTGGTAGTGTATTCCAGATCTTAACAAACTTCTGTATGAAACAATTCTCCAATTTATCCTCTATTTCTTTTGCCAATTATTTGAAGTCTGCGACCTTTGGTTACCGACCAACTGTTTCCAAATCGGAGAATATATAATTGGGGTAAGGATTAATTTAATAACGCGATATCGGAATAAAAGGCAATTCAGATATAACAGCGTGAAATGCCTGTAGGCTCGACTTATCACGTAGTCTCATGAAATGTAAGGAAATAGCGAAGTTTTGGCCTTGTGGTTTTTGCAGTAATTAAACATGTTCGGAAATAATGACACGAGCGCATCACGTTCTCCAGCTAAATGAAGAATGTAGCTCATCAATTCACCTCCAAATAGCAGCAGTTCAAGTATTAAATGTAACTCTGTTCTTTGCAAAAGCCTGCGAAAGCGCCGCATTCACGTAATGGTCACATTCAGCCGAAACTAAATGTCATTTTTGCCCTGTAACATTTCTTAACATCTAGAATGTACAATGGCTTCACCTGAAGATGCTTTATCTGATCCATTCTTTATATGTATCGACATTATTAAAAAATCTATATCAAACAGCAGGTGTGTACTTCTAAATACTGGCGCTTTACTTTTTTTCGCCTACACTTCTAGTACAGTGAAAATAGTCAGATCCCTTTGTAGGATAGAGTGTACCTGTAGGATTTAGTAAACATTATTAAGATTCAATAACAATTTTTAAATAACTATAATATGTGAAATTGTATGTTAAAAACCTAAAAAGCCCGTATAAAATGGCGAATGGCTGAAACCAAAGCTTGATTGTAAAATTGACTGCAAGAATAGTGCTGAGGTAGTGTAGATTTTCTGTTATATTAAAAACAAGAAACCAGAGGAGAAAACATTAATTAAGTCTCAAAGTATGATAGAGGGTTTTCAATACCTATCATCCCATATCGCTGAAGTTTCAGACCAGTCTAGAAAATGGGCTATGGGAAAGGCAAAACATGTAAAAGCTCTCATACTCAAAGCTCACAGCAGAAAAGGGGAGGGCTTCATAGACCGTATTGTGAAGGGCAGAATGGTGAGATAGCCCAAGCAGCTGTAAATTGCTATGTATTATGAAGGAAAAAAAGGTATAAAGGAAAAGCTATTGAACACTGAAAGCAGCGTGAAACCAAAGGATGTGAAGCTTCAGTCAACAGAACAAAGCAAGAGTTAAAGAGACTGCACCACAGTCACTCGAAAGGAACACCGGGGTTCAATGAACAAACTGCAACTATATTCTTGTTAAGTATTATTTCTTTGTACTGGATGTTTAATGGTTAATAAACCTGTTTTACTTATACACAATGCCCCTGCACCCACAGTGGTTTTTGTCATCATGGACAAATTAATATAATGAGCTTTTAAAAGCTACAGATTGGCGCCCAACGTGGGGCCTGACTGTTAACTGAAAAGTTGCCTATTGTGCATAAGGCAGGCGCTTGGATTTTTGCATGGATTTTTCTTTGTTTTTCTATGATAGTCCTTGTGGAAAGTTAGGTTATCTAACAGGTAGTGTCTCTTTAATGTACAGCAGATTGTCGAGTGAGAATGTATTTGTAGACTTTAAAACGAAGTTAATGATGAAGTGCAGGGATGCAAAGTTGCAGACGTAAGTAGTAGAATGCCTAACAGAGGATAAGAGAGTATCCTTTGAGGACGTTGTTGTGTTCATTGAGAAAATTTTAAGGAGAAGAAATGGAAGCCAGATAGGACAGTGCAGCTAATGGCCTATGCGGCAGTGTATTGTGTAGAGCAAGGTAAAGAGACCCTCCTAGAGATGTAAAATAATAAAACCAAGTTAGATAAATTAGAAAAAAGACAAGCTACTGCTGATAGAAGAGCATCTAACGTTAACGGAGATAACACAAACATTAACGGGCGAGGAGGCAAACTTGGAAAAAGAGGCTATAGAG
Source organism: Somniosus microcephalus (assembly GCF_052327205.1). Taxonomy (NCBI): domain Eukaryota; kingdom Metazoa; phylum Chordata; class Chondrichthyes; order Squaliformes; family Somniosidae; genus Somniosus; species Somniosus microcephalus. The sequence goes on from NC_140992.1 coordinate 188,660,879, forward strand.
TTAAAAAGTAAAAATGAAGGTCCTCAGTGCCTGGTCGTTGCTTCGACAGCAATAAGAGAGCAACAGAGTATTAATGCAGTTCACGCCGGCACTGCAATGCAGAACCTTGAGGAGACTAGGTGTCAGGTAGCCTCCTTAACAAAAGACAATGACCATCTTACCAGAAAATTATATGATTCACGAGGAGTCATAAGAGAGGCTATCAGCAGCCCAAAGGTTGTCGGACCACAGGCAGTGTCATATTACTATAGAACAGTTGGAAAACCAGCTTGGTAAACAACGGGCTGTAATAGCGACAGTCACGGGAGTAGAATTCCCCGCGAGTTATGATAGCAAATGCGAGGGGTTCAGTGGAGTACTATATCCTCCCTTACTACACCCTTCCCAAAATGCCCCCGTTTCTTATAACGCCATCGACCTGGCTGAGAGGCCCCCAGCCTATGCTGATAACAATATCACAAAAACCTCAGTGGGCGAGCCTGCACCCTTTAAAGCCCCAGTTAATGTTCTGACTCGCACCCAGGTGACTCCTAACGCGCCACCAGCTGTTGAAGGTGACCAGGCACAAGCAGGAGCACAACCAGCGGCAGCCCACCCAGGAATGCTATGGGCGGATACTTATGAACGATCCCAGCCCCTGAACTATGCAGAAATATAGGCATGTGTCCAGCAATTTGGACCAGTTAACCCACGAACATGCCCCATGGAGCTAAGGCAACGTATAGTGGGGTTGCGGAATTACTATCCTAATCTTGAGAACAGTGACATGAAAAATGCTATACTGTCTGCCTTGACCCCAGACCTACAGACTAGTCTGCCCTTCATGGCCTTTAATGTGGGGTGCACCCTGAATAACTTAATCACAAATATACAAACAGCTCTGGGCTTGGACGCTATTGAACTGGTTCAGAAATTAAACCAGTCTCAACAGGTGCCTCATGAGACCCCTGCTGCATTCGTGGATTGGTTGTACACTATTTATGACATGATGCAGGCACGCCCCAATGATAATGTCTTACACGGGAAGAATGAGGCAGCATTTAAGAAAATATAGTTAAAGAATATCCAAGCCTCACTGCGAGCATCCTTAGGGCACACTGTTAGCCACAACTCGAAATGGACAGATTTTTAAGAGATGCTAACGCTGCATGGGCCTACGCTAAAACTCAGGTTCAGGTACCAACAGCAGAGTCGCCAGTGCATGTGGTTGAGGGACCCCAGGCCTCCCCAGCATCACCACCCCGTAAACAACCCTTGATATGTTACGACTGCGGAAAGGTAGGAGCTTTGCAAATGATTGCCGAGGTTCTAGACAGACAGGCTCTGGAGGTGGGAGCAATAATAATAATTACTCGCTATATGTTCTGTCCCATGTACCCGATCCAATGGAAAGTAAAATAGATGCCCTAGTCTCATGTATGGAGAAAATGTCATGTATTATGCAAAGTCTTGCATCGACCCAGATGTCGTGCAGCCCCGTGGCTCCAGCTATGAGCTCATCATTCCCGTCTGCACCATTGCCCCAACAACCCAACGGCCCATTATGACGGGATCCGGCCCCATCGGCCTGGTCTGAAGTGGGATTCAGCCGAGATGGCCATGGTCGGCCAGCGGTCTCAGCTTTGCTGCCTGGGGGCCGACAGCAGACTATGCTAATAGACACCGGTTCATCTGTTACAATCCTGCATTCCCCAGACCCTGAACGCCAGCTTGATATAGGCAAAAGTAGCTTTATAATAACAGGAATCACCGGCTTACAGGCACCAGCATACCCAGGAGTTGAAGTTCGTATTTCCCTTGAGGCCTTCCCCATAAAAATCCCTGACCCGTTATATATGTGTATGATCAACGAAATGGGAATACTTGGCAATGTCACCCTACGGGGAATGACAGCCATTATAAATTACATTCAGAACTGTTTTGGGATTGATTCTAAACCGGGAGATATAGTGCAAATTTCAGACTTGAGCAGATAGCACTGCCGACACATTCCCTACCTCTGTCTGAGGGAGAATTATATCCTCCCTTACCACTTCCTCCTGTGGCAGCCCCCGTAGCCTACGTCAGCAGTGACATGGAAAAAGCCCTGCTGGACGGTTCAGCATATATTGAGAAACCAGTTAGTGCATCAGCTAGAACTCAAGTAACCCCTAAGTTGCTGAGATGCCGATTTAAAAAAAGAAAAAAAAAGAGAGAGAAACCTAAAATTTTACCGACATGGAACTTATTAACATCTGTGCCGAGACAAATAAAACAAAAGATTGCTGAGTTCAGGAAACTTAAAAAAAATTCTGGAATTTCAGTTTGTGTGAAAGTGTTAAAGTGTGAAACTTTACTTGCCTGTAAATGTTTAAAAAGTTACAGTATTCCTTTTGTCTGAAAAGTCTGTCTTTAAAAGAATGTATGTTGTGTAATTTTTAGCTCCACCCACTTCTCTGTGTAAAAAAAAGCATTTACAAACTTTTGTCTTGTCTTGGATTTTGGAATTTAAGAATGTGCGAAAAAGATTGTGCACCCAGAATTGAAAAAAAAACTTTGAACTACAATTTAAGTTAAGCTGGTGTGTAAAAACTGAGGAGAACAAGAAAAAGTTTGTTTAACAAAAGATTAAGTTTGAGTCTAAAATATAACCTTGGAGTCGCGGTTGCGATGGTGAAATTTCCAAGGCAGCTTGATTTGATTTGTTTAAATGTGAAAAACGAGTTTTTCTCCAACAGTATTCAATGTTTTTACAGTCATTTGGAAAGGCATCTGAAGAAAGGACAATAAGAAATATGACCTAATTTAGTGTTTTCTGCAGGCATGTGCTATTTTGTTTTGTTTATCTGTTCTGTTCGTATTTAGTTAAGGTGTGAAAATACAACTGTCTTTTTCGATCGGCAAAGATACTTTAAAGTTACGTGAAGTGACACAATTGCGTGTGCATGACAATGTTCCACTCCGCCTTCTAAAAACATGCAAATGAGTTAACCCTTTCCTCTGACAGCTGTTTAAATTCACCAAGCAACAACTTTAGTATTGCTGAATCAAATTTAAAGATGTTGGACATTATTAAATTTAAGTTTCTTAATTTTAAGTTAATATTTACCCGCATTGACAGAGGGAAAATTATCATTTGATAAATTATATCCTTGGGCTCTTAAGCAGAGTCACAATTGTTATTTGTTATTTGGAATTTACCTTGTAAACCACTTGCAGCACTTCTGTCTCTAATGCTGAAACACTGTGTAAGTCACCTAGCCTGGAAATCACTTGTTTCTGAAATTGGAATTGATAAGATAAATTGGATAGAATTGAAATTGAATATTGACAAAACCTATCAGTTCAACAGTACTGCTGTTTGTATTTAGGGATAGTTTTTAAATGACAAAATGGATTCAGGCACTATATAATTGGTTACTTTTGGAAAATAAACGATCCTCAAAAATAATGATATATAAAAAGTGGTAATAACTTGGAGTAAGTGAGAACATTTGATCTATGTTTTCAATCATAAATATTGTAATGGACAGTAAAGTTCCTCCAGGGCTCATGAATGAGATATGAATGGCAATTAATGGGATGTGTAAAATGGAGAGAGGAAGTAATTGAGGATGTAAGATAGAAACAGGGGAATTAAACGACTGATTGGGAATTTTCAAAACTTTCTAGTGAAAGTCAGGAAAGTGTAGCTAAGAATAGTAAAGTGATAGCTTTCTCTTGGAGACATTTGTGTCCCTGCCTATAATGAAAATTTTAAGAAAACTGAATTTGATAGTCTGGCCACTACCCAAGACATCAGCAACCTGCAGAAGAAGATGAGTGAAGATTTACAGATGATGACAATCTTTTGATAAAATACCTGAAAGCCCGAGCATGGTTTGTATTGGAGGACACGTGTGGCATGATATTAAGATACCGATATGAGTGTGCAAATCTGATTTGTTACATATGAAGCACTTTCCATCCACAAATGCGTGGTGAATCTGCACTGAAGAACGGGTCGCAGACATGCTCTGTTACTTGAAAACAGCAAAACATGAAATGGTTACTGTGGCTCAGGAGAGCGAGACAACTTTTAAAGCATTGACACATACTCAATCGAGAAGTTATCTAATTAATGAAACAATCAGAATAGAGTTAAACACACTTGTACCTGTTAGAGGGATTGCAATTGAAGTTGAAGAATTTAGATTAGGACAATTGAGGGCTAAGGAGAAATCATGTTTAGCAAGAATAATCCACAAGATGGATATGAATGAAAGTGATCTGGAGAATCTTTTAATTCCATGATTTGTTGATTAGATGTTAAATTGTAATGACACGTGAAATGATTGTCAGAATGAATTATAACTTGTAACTGTAATAATTATGTTTTGTTGATAACAGAGCGTGAGTAAAGCCAGTACGAATCCATTATGAGATGATTTGGTGGTGCCTCCTGTGTCACTACGACTGCAACTACCATGCTTTACGGTCTAACAGGACCTGTCCCATCAACCAACACGTTTTACTCAATATCAAAACCTATGCTCAAGTGAATCTGACAGTAAATGAGATACTTAAGTATGAGTTTCAAAATTATGTGGCACAATTCGGGTAATACATTCTCCTGTTTTCTGACGGCTTCAGTGAGCGCGTGATGTGAATGAACACCTCTCTAAAGCATTTTTATGTTTAGAAACAAGACAATTCGAGAATAGATATTGAAATTGATAGCATAAGGGACAACTCACACTTGTGGGATATTGGGCTTAATACATCAGCACGCCCATACGTTCATACTTTTTCACACGCTCTGCTGGTTCTCCAACTTGGAATGATAATGTATTTTATATATATGTAACGCATGTAGTAAGACTTTGAACTATGTAAGATCAGAAGATTGATTAAGATATACCCAGTTAAACACAAATGCCACAATGTAGGGAGTCAAAAATTGTTAGGACTAATAATACAACATAGGGACAAACATGGAAATTCCACCTTGGATTAGGATAATTTCCCATGTACTGGTTATCCCCAACGTGTAGTATTGATATGCTTACCAATTTACACCTGCCACCTGAAACACCTAATGTCCAATCCGGAGTGCGTTTAAATATGATCACAACCCAGAATATCTTAGAGTTACATAAACATGGGAGAACAAACCCTTATGTAAGATTTTGATTTTGACGGATTGGCAAATAGCGTCGCCCTCAAGGTAGGGATCGGTAGGATAGAGTGAACCTGTAGGATTTAGTAAATATTATTAAGATTCTATAACCATTTATCAATAACTATAATATGTGAAATTGTATGTTAAAAACCTAAAAAGCCTGTATAAAATGGCGAACGGCTGAGACAATAGCATGATGATAAAATTACGCCCAAATTATGTTAACTGCAAGAATACTGCTGAGGTAGTGTAGATTTTCTGTTATATTAAAAACAAGAAACCAGGGGACAAAACATTATTTAAGTCTCAAAGTAAGATAGAGGGTTTTCAATACCTAACATCCCTTATCGCTGAAGTTTCAGAGTCTAGATGATGGGCTATGGGAAAGGCAAAATATGTAAATGTTCTCATACTCAAAGCTCACAGCAGAAAAGGGGAGGGAATCATAGACAGTACTTGCAAAGGTCAGAAAGGTGAGATAGCCCAAGCAGCTGCAAATTGCTATGTATTATGAAGGAGAAAAAGGTATAGAGGACATGCTATTGAACACTGAAAGCAGCGTGAAACCAGAGGATGAGAAGCTTCAGTCAACAGAACACAGCAAGAGTTAAAGAGATTGCGCCACAGTCACTCGGAAGGAACGCCGGGGTTCAATGAACAAACTGCGACTATCTTCTTGTTAAATATTACTTCTTTGTACTGGATGTTTAATGCTTAATAAACCTGTTCTCCTTATACACAATATATCTGCACCCAGAGTGGTTTGTGCAGCCATGGACAAATTATTATAAAGAGCTTTTAAAAGCTACACCTTCCACGAAATGTCACCATTTACTCGGACAATGTTCTGCTGGTCATGCGGGATCCCGAAATGTAATTTCCGCCCAGTTACTTAAAACCTATACAGAATTTAGCTAAAGTGTAGAATTTTTAAATTGAATTTCCCCGTATTTTTAATTATTTAAAGAGGAACGCTGCTAATTAATGTTATCCCTTGTTACAGTGTGTTGCACCTTCGAAGTGCAGATGGCAGGTGATCATGGAGAAGATTTTGCGTAGATCTCCTTAGGAACATCATGATTCGCCCCCTAACCACCTCAGCAAAAGATCACTGGGCAGGAGGCTAGTCCCTAATTGAAACTATAGTTAAAAAACACAAAAAGTGTGATGAATTGGACATTATTCTGATTTGTGAGGAAAGGATGAGGAAGTAGATGGGATGGATCCTGTTTACAATGCAGACAAGAGTGATTTATCTGGAACATAATTATGGAGGTACATCCAGATAAGTCGTCTGTTCACAGGCAGCCTGTATTAAGCAGTTGAACATCGAAACAAGGGTTGAATGGAAGACAACAGTTAGGGTGCAAGTATTTCCCATTATAATATTGTAGGAGTAAGGCACAGATTCTACTTTAAGAAGACATTGCCTATGATTCTGTTCATATAAACACAAACACACATACACACAAGTATTTATTTATTTATTAATTAAAATACAAAACAATTGCAGAGCTACGGGGAAAGAGCACATGAGGGGGATTAATTCGACTCATGTTTCAAACAGCCAAGAGATGCTGCCTGACCTGCTCAGTATTTCCAGCATTTTCGGTTTTTATTTAATATTTCCAGCATCTGCAGTATTTGCTTTTTAAAGAAATATAATGTTGATTGTTCTACATTTTTCCCACATTTAATTTAAATATGTGCCAAATATTCCTCATAATTTAAGTGCCAGTTTTAAGACACTTGCTTCATTGTTTTAGTCCTTAAACAGTCCATATCTTTACAAAGCCTATCGTAAATCTCAGCAATATTGCACTACAAAGTCGCTCCAACCCCCTTTGTCCTCATTAGATGTGGACTGTCACAGCAAGAAAAAAATGGACCAGTAGCCCCATTCCCTACTTTGACAATCTTCTTCCTTCTGTGTTGCATTCCTCTCCCTACCCAAAGACAAGCATGGAATCCTTACTACAGCTCTCATGATTACAGCTGCCTAAGATAAAAACTAGATCTTAGTTCTCATTTGCAAAGTATGCTCAGACGGTTTATAACAAGGTACCATTGGAATCCAGTCTTTAATTCAAGTGTTCGGGGAAACTTCAACCCAGGCTGTGGATGTATTGCAATCTGGTCCTCCCTTCTGTAACGGCTTCAGCGGCACTTCCCTCTGCTCGCTGCCTGAGGGCGGTTTTGAGGCCTCGGTGCACCCCTGCCGTGCCTTCTGGGCCCCCTCTCCTCACCTGTTTCTCGAGTAATTGATCTCATCAGAGTAATTAGTCTAGTTAATAAAGTTGTTCCTCTTTTGGTAGGACCAATCAAAAATAAACAATTAAACTGTAACAAACAGAAATTTTAAATAAACGTTAACAAATCAAATTAGAATTTGGTTATCCAAATCAATTATGCACTCCAGTCCCTGCGGCACCCACCAGTCACAGAAGTCCTCGAGTGTGCCGGCGGACACCGCATGCTCCATCTCCAGGGCCACCCGGGCACGAACATGGCCGCGGAAGAGAGGGAGGCAATCTGGCTGGATGACCCCCTCGACCGCCCACTGCCTGGACCAATTGATGGCTTTCTCAGCCAAGCCCAGGAGCAGACCCACGAGGAGGTCCTCCAACCTGCCCACTCCCCTCTGCACCGGGTGACCGTACATCAAGAGCGTGGGACTGAAGTGCAACCAAAAATCGAGGAGCAGCCCCTTCAAATAATGGAAGAGGGGCTGCAACCTCTCACACTCTGTGTAAATGTAGAAAATGGACTCCTCCAGGCCGCAGAACAAACAGGCGGCCTGGGAGTCCGTGAACCTACTTAAAGATATATTGCACGGGTCTGCTCCGTGCAACACCCTCCAGGCCAAGTCCCCAATAGAACAAGGGAGGACTCCCGCATAGAGAGCCCTCCATTGGGGACCTCCACCTCCGCCGGAAGGCAAGACGGCACGCCACGGCGTGTCCGGACGGCAGACGAAGATGACAAAGTGGAAAGTGTGCAGGAGCAGCACGTACAGGAAACACCTCCGTGCGGAATGAAAAGGCACAGAGGGTATTTTCTCGAGACGGTTCAAGTTGTGAGGCACCGGTTCCCGAGGGGAGTTTCAGGGCTGGGCACCGATAAGGAATTCCGTCCGAACGGCGGAAAGCTCGGACGGGATCGCCCCATGCGCTTGAGCCGCCTTGATACACCTTGTGGCGCCAGGGCGCAGTTTCGCTTTCATCAACTCGATGGCTTTGACCGCGAGCCGGACATTGGCCCAAGACATGCGCCATGCCAACTCCTCTGGCGCCATCCAGCCCACTCCTCCACGATCGAGCAGGTCCCCGACTCTAGTCACCTTGCCAGGCACAGCCCTGCGTTCCGCCAGCCACCCGAACCCGTGGACGTGGAGGTGCGGATTCCTGAACAGCGGCTCCCGAAGGACAGCCGCCATTCCTGACGGGGGAGAGCTCCACCTGGAAGCGACATAGTTCCAAACCCATAGCAGTTCCTGGTAGAAGACAGGCAGCTCCCGCAGGCTGGCACGCATGCTGCCCACTTTCACAAACAGGAGCTGCATGTCGTAATTGAGGCCGTGAAGTTGGCGGAAAAAATACGTCGCCAGCGCACACCATCTCAGAGGATTCTCAATGTACAGGTATCGCTGCAGGGTCTGAAGATGGAAAGTCGCAGCCTGGGTGCGAAGGCACACCAGCGCCTGACCGCCCTCCCTAAGCGGGAGGCTCAGAACCGCGGCAGAGACCCAGTGCATCCTTTTGCGCCAGAAGAAGTCGATGAGCTTCTTCACTATCTTGGCGACAAATGCAGGGGGAGGGATCAAAGTGAAGAACCGGTACCACAACATGGCGGCAACCAATTGGTTTATGACCATCGCTCGACCCCTGTAGGACAACACTTGGAGCAGTCCTGCCCAGCGTCCTAAGTGAGTGGTGACTTTGGCCTCCAACTCTTGCCAGTTCGCTGGCCAGCCATCCTCGGCAGGGCTGAGGTAGACTCCCAAGTACAGGAGGTGCGTGGTGCTCCAGGCGAAGGGCCTGAACTCCTTCAGCAGGGAGTCCACCCGCTACTGACCCACCAGCAGTCCGGAACATTTCTCCCAGTTGATCTTGGCGGAGGATGCGTCCGAGTAAATCTGCTGGCATTCCCGTATCCTCTGCAAGTCAGCGGGATCCGTGACCGTGAGGGGCACCTCATTGGCATAAGCTGAGAGGTCCACCTCCATGTCCGGCCCTTGCAGAGCCAGTCCCGTCAACCTCTTCCGCAAGAGGCGCAGGAGAGGCTCTATGCAAATGGCATATAACTGATCGGACATGGGGCATCCCTGAGGCACCAACCTCCCGAAGCAAAGGGGCACCATCAAGGACCCGTTAACTTTAATCAGACACTCTGTGGCAGCGTACAGAAGTCGGATCCAGGCGACAAAATGCATCCCGAATCCGAATGTGTGCAGAGTCCCGAAGAGATACTCGTGATCCACCCTGTCGAACGCCTTCTCCTGATCCAGGGAAAGGAAGGCGACCGACAGACCAGCCCTCTGGGAATGGTGGACCAGGTCCCGGACCAGATGGATGTTATCGTGGATAGTCCGGCCCGGCACCATGTAGGACTGGCCGGGGTGGATCAGGTGGGCCAGCACGGCGCCAAGGCAAGCAGACATGGCCCTGACAAAAAATTTATAGTCCGTGCTGAGGAGGGAGACCGGGCGCCAGTTATTAAGGAGGCGGAGATTGCCCCTCTTAGGCAGCAGGACAATAACCGCCCTGCGCCAAGAGCGTGGGATCTCCCCGGTCGCCAAACTTTCCCCCAGGGCCCGCGCGTAGTCACCCCCCAAGATGTCCCAGAACGCCCTGTGGAACTCCACGGTCAGCCCATCCAGCCCCGGGGCCTTTCCCCTGGAGAGCTGGTGGAGGGCGCCGGTCAGCTCCTCCAGACTCAGAGGAGCGTCCAATTTTTCGGCGCCCTCCAGCACGACCTTTGGCAGGTCCTCCCACAAAACTCTGTGCACATCCTCACTGGACAGGTCCGGAGAGAACAGAGCCCCATAATAGGCACAGGTCTCCGCGCTGATTCCCTCCGGATCCGAGACCAGAGATCCGTCATCGGCCAGCAGCCCCAAGAGCTGCTTATGGACCCCCCGTCCTTTTTCCAGCTAGTAGAAAAAGGGGGAGCCGTGGTCCAGGTCCCGCAGGAACTGGATCCGCGACCTCGCGTACACGCTTCAGGACCCGATGAGCTGCAGGTCCTTCAGTGCGCCCTTCTTCTCTTCGTACACCTTCCGCAGGGCCGGGTCCTCGACGACTTGACCGAGACGGGACTCCAGGTCGAGCATCTCCTCCTCCAACCGCCCGACCCGGGCCTCCCGCCTTTTGGTCGACCCCTTTGCGTACTCCTGAGAGAAGAGATGGACATGAGCCTTGCCCATGTCCCACCATAGCCTCAAGGGGGGAAGACCCCCTGCTTCCTTCTCCATTCGGCCCAGAACCGATGAAATGAATCCCGGAACAGTGCCTCCTCCAGCAGCAGGTTGTTAAAGTGCCAGTACGCGGACCCCGCCACGTGCGCAGTGGAACGAGCTCCACCCACACCAGGTGGTGGTCCATGCACGGCACTGGCCGCATGGAAGCCGCCAGAATGCAGGAGACATATGCCCGGGAAATGTAGAGGCGGTCGATTCTGGATCCTTCTCCTCCAGCCCTCACGCTAGTGAAGGCGCTGGAGTCGGGATGAAGATTTCGCCAGAATTCCACTAAGTCGAAGGACCCGACCAAGTCCCTCAACTTCTCCATTGCCGCCAGCATCGCGGGGGACCCGGATGGTCCCTCGCCTCGAGGGTGCAGTTAAAATCCCCCCCGGGGATGACGCATTCGCCCACGTCGATGGAGCCCAGAAGAGCGGACACTTCTTCAAAGAAGCGCACTTGCTGCGCACCGGCCTGAGAGGTGTACACGTTCACTAGATGGAGCAGCATGCCCCCCAGGCGAACAGTGACCTGGAGCAAGCAGCCCGGCACGTGCTGCTTGACCCCCAAGATCTCTGGCTGAAAATGCGGGGCCAGCAACATAGCCACCCCACTGGAAACGCTGGAGAGGTGACTCATGCTGACCCCGCCTTGCCACTCCAGGAGCCACGTGGCCTCGTCTCCCGGAATGGTGTGAGTTTCTTGCAGGAAGCACACCGCATACTTCCCGTCCCGATGGACTGAAAGGTTATTAAATCTGCGGCGAGCCTCCCTGCTGCCGTTGATGCTGAGGCTGGCTATGGTTATCTTCATATCAGAAGCATAGTGCAAGCTCTACCTACACCTAACGGGAGGAGGGAGCGCAGCCGCTAGTCGCCCACCACTCCCTCAGCAGCCCAATGAGGAACAACCTGAGCCGACACAGCTCGAGTGGGCTCACGTCCGCGTCCGTGCCCATGGACTTGACGGCGGCGCGGACCGACCCAATGAGCAGCGCCAGCTCCGACAACCTGGCAAGGGCCAGCTGGGTCTTGTTTTGACGACCCTTGCACACGGCCACAAAATCCCGGAGTTCCCTGACGGGAATGAGGGGAGACTCAGCGAGGGGCACGAGGTCATCCATCGCCTCGTCGGTGATGGAATCCAACTCGTCCTCTGCGCCCATCACCAAGTCCCCATCCTCCTCTGGGGTGTCGCCACCAGCGGCCGACCCGTCCGTCGTGCAGTGTGCAGCGAACGGCTCGGCCGCATCGGCCGGCCCCGCCTCCACCCGGATCCAAACCCCAGGATCGGTGGCAGAGGATTCCTCCCTGGCCTCCTCCGGGGGTGCCGAGCCAGTAGACTGCGGCGGTTCGGAGTCCCCCTCCGCCCCAGACGCCAGAACGCCCGGAGAAATCGGGGAGAAAACAAATTGAAATTCCTGCAGGACGTCCGGCGCAAGTGGCACAGTCAGGGGGCCTTCCTCCTCCTCGCCACCAGTCTCTGACCCAGTGGATGGGGTATCCTGGACTAAAATTTCAACCAGTTCGAGCAGCCCCTGGGAAATGTCGGGGTCACTTTGGGTGAGCTCACTTTCCTCGAACTCGCCCGACCCAGACCCCAGGCCGCCCGATCCGGCGAGGGGTAACGGTACAGTTCAAATGTCTATATCCACCGCAGGTTGTTCCGCGGCCCCCCCCACAGGCAGGGTCTCGTCCCCATCCCCTTGAGACACGTGCTGGACAGACACATCTGCCTCAGCCTCCCAAGGGACAGGCGACCCCTGCCAATCGCTGGTGATGGTGACTGCGGGGGGGGGCGCAGTACCCACGGTGGGCGATGACTCCCCCTGCTCGGAGGGACCTTCCTCCTCCCGGTCCTCCTCCTCTTCCAGGGGGTCACGCCTTCTTTTTAATGCAGAGGGAGCGAGGGAGTCCTCCATGTCTGCAGGGGCCCCCTCCTCTGCTCCCTCCGGCGGAGCAGGTTTTTCGGGTTCCTCGGGCCCGAGCCCGGCCGCAGCTATCGGCCTTTCTGCTACGGCGGTTGCGGCCACAGGCTCGGGCACGAGGCCCCACCCACCCTCGTCTGCCCTGACCAACTCCGCGAGGAGTGCGGGTGTCAGGGGCTCTATGTTTAGTGGTCGGCCCTCCGCGGGGGGACCCGCCCTGAGGTGTTTCTTCTTATGCCGCGACTTCCTTCTGCCCGGACGGGCTCCCTCCCCCCCGACGGAGGCCCTGGTGGCATCGGCCTCCAACATCGACCGCGCATCAGTGGCTCCCGATGCGCGGACAGATCCGGGGGGTGGAGCAGTGGCGGTGCCAGCCTCGGCCATACCTGATGATCTGGCAGCCTTGGAGGCGGGGCAGTTTTTTCTGTGGTGCCCCACCTCCTTGCAGGCATGGCACCGCACACCATCCGACGTCCAGAAGATGCGATAGGCGGTCCCCTCGTGGAGGACGATGAAAGCCCCGTCGGTGTCCTCCTCCCACGCCAGCTGGATAAAAAGCTGGCGCCGGAAGGAGAAAACATGGCGAAGGCTGGCCTCCCGGAAGCCAAGTGGGATGGGTGTAATCCCCAACCTCACCTCCCTAAGTTGACGTAAGTGGGGGAGGAGGAGCTCACCAGGAACAAAGGGCGGGAGTTTGGAAATAACCACCCTCTGTACGGTGGCCTCGAAGGGGTCCACCGGCAGGAAGGTCCCGCCCACGGTGAGCCCCTTGGTGACGGCCAGGGACACTGCCCGCTCCGACCCCAGGAAGAGCACAGCTTTCCCGTACATTTTTGAGGCAGCGAGGATGGCTGAAGGGCCGACAACCCCAGCCATGGCCTTTACACATGCCTCAATTGTCATTGTGGGGTGGTTGTAGCTCTTCACCCCAAGATTTCTAGTTATCAGTTTAAAAGATGATGGGGCAGCAGAGGAAGTGGGAGCAGCTGTGGCTGTGGCTGCCACTCCTGCATGAGTCCTGGCTGGCCCCGCCACCGGCGAAGATGCAGTCGCCATTATGGGGTGGTTTTATAAAGGGCTACACCCACCCCAAGTCACAGGCCTTGAGATGTTGAAGATGGCCTCCAGTTTTTTAAATTCCTCCCTTGAGCAGAGGGAGCCGTTAAATTAAAGGCCCACCTCTCCCCTTATTGATTGGAATTGGGAGAGGGGCCTTCACCCCTCTGCTCAAGTGGCAATTAATTAAAAGGTGGAGAAGAGGTGCCTCTTGAGAGAGCCAAAGAGAGAGACAAAGAGAGAAGAGAGAGAGAGGGGGTGGGAAGGAGGGAGGCCACAAAGGCAGGGTCGCCACTCAGGATGGTAGGTGGGTGTGTGTCGGCAGGGGTGCTCTCTCCGATGGAAAAACAAAGTCTCTTTTGGTGGTCTTCTGGCAGGGGGAGGAGATGTCTTCACCTGGGAAAGCTGGAGATGCCCAGGCTCAGTCCAACACCAGGTCTTAACGATATATTAATTGATTTACAGACTTCACCTAGGCAGCTCCAGCAGTCCCAGGCCAGGCAATAGAAGGGGTGCTTATTAGTGGTGTGTGTGGCCTAGTATTCTACAAGAGCCACACACACACACAGACAGCCCTTGGTGTTCATGCCGGTCTTCTTTCCTCCCCCCACCTACAATACAAAGTCTTTTGGAGAATGCACCAAATGACACCCACCTGCAGATGTTCAGTAGAAGATTTTAGCCTTCCCTCCTTCCAAGCAGTTGATGGTGGGTGCTGATTGGTGCTTCTCTCCCCTCTCTCCCTCTCCCGGAATGGAGGCCAATTTGGGGAGGCAGTGGTGGAAAGGCCTCTCCTCTAGTAGGTGTTGGCCTCCTTTTCCCTCTGCCCTCTCTCTCTCCAGGCACCTCAGTTGTAGTTGCTGTTGTGGTAGTGGTGGTCTGACGTTTCTCCTTCTCCTCTACTCCCTGGTCAAGGAGACCACCACTTTCCACTCTGCTGCAGCTTGAACCAGCAGCACAGAGAGCAAGGCAGAGAATGAATAAAGTTGTTCGGGTTTGTCCTTGTCTTGTTCCTCGTTTAAATGGACCAAGTAAATTAAACAAATAGAATGTAATTAAAACTCTAAAACTTTAAATAAAGCTTAGCAAATCAAATTAAAATTGGGTTATCCAATCCAATTATGCACTCCAGCCCCCGTGGCACCCACCAGTCACGGAAGTGCTCGAGCGCGCCAGCGGACACCGCGTGCTCCATCTCCAGGGCCACCCGGGCGCGAACATTGCTGCGGAAGAGAGGGAGGCAATCTGGCTGGACGATCCCCTCGACCACCCGCTGCCTGGTGCAGTTGATGGATTTTTAGCCAGGCCCAGGAGCAGACCCACGAGGATGTCCCCCAAACTGCCCGCTCCCCTCCACACCAGGTGACCGTATATCAAGAGCGTGGGACTGAAGTGCAACCAAAAATCGAGGAGCAGCCCCTTCAAATAATGGAAGAGGGGCTGCAACCTCTCACATTCTGTATATATATGAAAAACGGACTCCTCCAGGCTGCAGAACAAACAGGTGGCCTGGGAGTCCGTGAACCTACTTAAAAATATATTGCACGGGACTGCCCCATGCAATACCCTCCAGGCCAAGTCCCCAATAGAACAGGGGAGGACTCCCGCATAGAGAGCCCTCCATTGGGGACCACCGCCTCCGCCAGAAGGCAAGACGGCACGCCAAGGCATGTCCGGACAGCAGGCAAAGATGGCAAAGTGGAGAGTGTGCAGGAACAGCCCGTACAGGAAACCCCTCCGCACGGAATGAAAAACCCCGGAGGGTATTTCCTCAAGACGACTCAAGTTGTGAGGCATCGGTTCCTGAGGGGAGTTTCGGGGCTGGGCGCCAATAAGGAATTCCGTCCGAACGGGGTAAAGCTCAGACGGGATTGCCCCACGCGCTTGAGCCGCCTCGATACACCTTGGTGCGCCGGGGCGCAGCGCCGCTTTCATCGACTTGATGGCATTGACCGTGAGCTGGACGTTGGCCCAAGACATGCGCCGCGCCAACTCCTCTGGCGCCATCCAGCCCGCTCCTCTGCCATCGAGCAGGTCCCCGACTCTAGTCACCTTGCCAGGCACAGCCCTGCCCTCCGCCAGGACGTGGAGGTGCGGATTCCTGAACAGCGGCTACCGAAGGACAGCCACCATTCCTGACGGGGGAGAGCTCCGCCTGGAAGCGACGTAGTTCCAAACCCATAGCAGTTCCTGGTAGAAGTCAGGCAGCTCTCGCAGGCTGGCACGCGTGCCGCCCACTTCCAAAAACAGGAGCTGCATGTCATAATTGAGGCCGTGCAGCTGGCGGAAAAAATACGTCGCCAGCACACAGCATCTCAGAGGATTCTCGACGTACAGGTATCTCTGCATCATCTGAAGACGGAAAGTCGCAGCCTGGGTGTGGAGGCACACCAGCGCCTGACCGCCCTCCCTAAGTGGGAGACTCAAAACCGCGGCAGAGACCCAGTGCTTCCTTTTGTCCCAGAAGAAGTTGATGAGCTTCTTCTGTATCTTGGTGACAAACGCAGGGGGAGGGATCAAAGTGACAAACCGGTACCACAACATGGCAGCCACCAGTTGGTTTATGACCATCGCTCGACCCCTGTAGGCCAACACTCGGAGCAGTCCTGTCCAGCGTCCTAAGCGAGTGGTGACTTTGGCCTCCAACTCTTGCCAGGTCGCCGGCCAGGCATCCTCGGCAGGGCTAAGGTAGACTCCCAAGTAGAGGTGGTGTGTGGTGCTCCAGGCGAAGGGCCTGAACTCCTCCGGCAGGGAGTCCGCCCGCCACTGACCCACCAGGAGTCCGGAACATTTCTCCCAGTTGATCTTGGCGGAGGATGCGCCCGAGTAAATCTGCTGGCATTCCCGCATGCTCCGCAAGTCAGCGGGATCCGTGACCACGAGGAGCACATCATCAGCGTAAGCTGAGAGGACCACCTCCACACCCGCCCTTGCAGAGCCAGTCCCGTCAACCTCTTCCGCAAGATGCGCAGGAAAGGCTCTATGCAAACGGCGTATAACTGGCCGGACATGGGGCATCCCTGATGCACCCCCATCCCGAAGTGAAGGGGCACCATCAAGGACCTATTAACTTTAATGAGACACTCCGCTGCAGCATACAGAAGTCGGATCCGGGTGACAAAATGTGTCCCGAACCCGAATGCGCGCAGAGTCCCGAAGAGATACTCATGATCCACCCTGTCAAACACCTTCTCCTGATCCAGGGAAAGGAAGGCGACCAACAGACCAGCCCTCTGGGAATGGTGGACCAGGTCCCGGACCAGATGGATGTTATCGTGGATGGTCAGGCCCGGGACCGTGTAGGACTGGTCGGGGTGGATCATGTGGGCCAGCACGGCACCAAGGCGAGCAGACACGGCCCTGGCAAAAATGTTGTAGTCCGTGCTGAGGAGAGAGACCGGGTGCCAGTTCTTAAGGAGGCGGAGATCGCCCTTCTTAGGCAGCAGGACAATAACTGCCCTGCGCCAAGGGAGGGGCATCTCCCCGGTCGCCAAACTTTCCCCCAGGACCCGCACGTAGTCGCCCCCCCCAAGACGTCCCAGAATGCCCTGTGGAACTCCACGGTCAGCCCGTCCAGCCCCGGGGACTTTCCCCTGTAGTGCTGGTGGAGGGTGCCGGTCAGCTCCTCCAGACTCAGAGGAGCGTCAAATTTTTAAGCGCCCTCCAGGCTGACCTTCGGCAGGTCCTCCCACAAAACTTTGCACGCATCCTCGCTGGACAGATCCGGAGAGAACAGAGCCCCATAATAGGCGTGGGCCTCCGCACTGATTCCCTCTGGATCCGAGACCAGAGATCCGTCATCGGCCAGCAGCCCCAAGAGCTGCTTACGGACCCCCTGTCTTTTTTCCAGCGAGTAGAAGAAGGGGGAGCCGCGGTCCAGGTCCCACAGGAACTGGATCTGCGACCTCACATTGACGCCTCGGGACCCGATGAGCTGCAGGTCCTTCAGCGCGCCCCTTCAGCGCGCCCTTCTTATCTTCGTACACCTTCTGCAGGGCCGGGTCCTCGACGACTTGACCGAGACGGGACTCCAGGTCGAGCACCTCCTTCTCCGACCGCCCGACCCGGGCCTCCTGCCTCTTGGTCGACCCCTTCACGTACTCCTGACAGAAGACACGGACGTGAGCCTTGCCCATGTCCCACCATAGCCTCAAGGAGGTGAAGCCCCCCCGCTTCCTTCTCCAGTCGGCCCAGAACCGACAAAACGAATCCTGGAACCGCGCGTCCTCCAGCAGCAGGTTGATAAAATGCCAGTACGCGGACCCCCCTCCCCGCGCACGCAGCGGAACAAGCTCTGCCCACACCAGGTGGTGGTCCATGCACGGCACCGGCCGCATGGAAGCCGCTGGAATGCAGGAGACGTGCACCCAGGAAATATAAAGGCGGTCGATTCTGGACCATCCTCCTCCAGACCTCATGCTAGTGAAGGCGCTGGAGTCGGGGTGGAAATGTCGATTGACGTCCACCAAGTCAAAGGACCCGACCAGGTCCCTCAACTTCTCCATCACCGCCGGGCATTGCTGGGGGGCCGAATGGTCCCTCGCCTCGAGGGTGCAGTTAAAATCCCCCCCGAGGATGAAGCAACTCGCCCGCGTCGATGGAGCCCAGAAGAGCGGACACTTCTTCAAAGAAGCGTACTTGCTGCGCACCGGCCTGAGGGGTGTACACGTTCACTAGATGGAGCGAAACACCCCCCAGGCGAACAGTGACCTGGAGCAAGCGGCCCGGCACTTGCTCCTTGACCCCCAAGATCTCTGGCTGAAAATGCGGGGCCAGCAAGATAGCCACCCCGCTGGAAACGTTGGAGAGGTGACTCATGCTGACCCCTCCTTGCCACTCCAGGAGTCACATGGCCTCATCTCCCGGAACAGTGTGGGTTTCTTGCAGGAAGCACGCCGCATACTTTCCGTCCCGAAGGACAGAAAGGTTATTAAATCTGCGGCGATCCTCCCTGCTGCTGTTGATGTTGAGGCTGGCTATGGTTATCTTGATATCAGAAGCATAGTGCAACCTCTACCTACACCTAACGGGAGGAGGGAGTGCAGCCGCTAGTCGACCGCCACTCCCTCAGCAGCCCAGTGAGGAATGACCTGAGCCGACGCAGCTCGAGCGGGCTCACGTCCGCGTCCGCGCCCATGGTGTTGATGGCGGCGCGGACCGACCCGATGAGCAGCGCCTGCTCCGACCACCTGGCGCGGGCCAGCTGGGTCTTGTTTTGACGACCCTGGCACACGGCCACAAAATCCCGGAGTTCCCTGACAGGAATGAGGGGAGACTCAGCGAGGGACACGAGGTCATCCATCGCCTCATCGGCGATGGAATCCAACTCGTCCTCCGTGCCCATCACCGAGTCCCCATCCTCCTCCGGGGGTGCCGGGCCAGAAGACAGTGGCGGTTCGGAGTCCCCCTCCACCCCAGATGCCAGAACGACCGGAGAAATCGGAGATAAAACAAATCCGAATTCCTCCAGGACGTCCGGCACCAGAGATACAGTCAAAGGGCCTTCCCCTTCCCCGCCACCGGCCTCCGACCCAGCAGATGTGGTGTTTTTAACTAAAACCTCGACCAGGTCGAGCAGCCCCTGGGAAATGTCCGGGTCGCTTTGGGCGAGATGATTTTCCTCGAACTCGCCCGACCCAGACCCCAGGCCACCCGACCCGGTGAGGGGTAACGGTACAGATAAAATGTCTATATCCACCTCGGATTGTTCCGTGACCCCCCCCCCATGGGCAGGGTCTCGTCTCCATCCCAGGGAGGCACGTGCTGGATAGACACATCTGCCTCAGCCTCCCGAGGGACAGGCGACCCCTGCCAATCGCTGGTGATGGTGGCAGCGGGGGGGGGCACGCAGTGCCCACGGCGGGCGACGACTCCCCCTGCTCGGAGGGACATTCCTCCTCCCGGTCCTCCTCCTCTTCCAGGGGGTCGTGCCTTCTTTTTAGCACAGAGGGAGCGAGGGAGACCTCCATGTCTGCAGAGGCCTCGGGCCCGAGCCCGGCCACAGGTATCGGCGTTTCCGCTACGGTGGTTGCGGCCACAGGCTCGGGCACGAGGCCCCTCCCGCCCTCGTCTGCCCCGACCAACTCCACGAGGAGCGCGGGTGTCAGGGGCTCTAAGTTTAGGGGTCGGCCCTCCACGGGGGGACCCGCCCTGAGGTGTTTAGTCTTACGCCGCGACTTCCTTCTGCCCGGACGAGCTCCCTACCCCCTGCCAGAGGCCCTGGTGGCATCGGTCTCTGACGTCGACCGCGCATCAGTGGCACCCGACGCGCGGACAGATCCGGTGGGAGGAGCGGCGGCGGCGCCAGCCTCGGCCACGCCAGAAGATCTGGTGGCCTTGGAGGCGTGGCAGTTTCTTCTGATGTGCCCCACCTCCTTGCAGGCGTGGCACCGCACACCGTCCAACGTCCAGAAGACGCGATAGGCGGTCCTCTCATGGATGACGATGAAAGCCCCGTTGGTGTCCTCCTCCCGCGCCAGCTCAATAAAAAGCTGGCGTCGGAAGGAGAAAACGTGGCGAAGGCTGGCCTCCCAGAAGCCGAGTGGGATGGGTGTAATCCCCGACCTCACCGCCCCAAGTTGACGTAAGTGGGGGAGGAGGAGCTCACCAGGAACAAAGGGCGGGAGGTTGGAAATAACCACCCTCTGCACGGTGGCCTCGAGGGGTTCCATCGGCAGAAAGGTCCCGCCCACGGTGAGCCCCTTGGTGATGGGCAGGGACACCGCCCGCTCTGACCCCAGGAAGAACACAGCCTTCCCGTACATTTTTGAGGTGGTGAGGATGGCTGAATGGCCGAACCCAGCCATGGTCTTTACACATGCCTCAATTGGCATTGTGGGGTGGGTGTAGCTCTTCACCCCAAGCTTTTTCGTTATCAGTTTAAAAGGTGACGGGGCAGCAGGATAAGCTGTGGCTGTGGCTGCCACTCCTGCATAAGACCTGGCTGGCTCCGCCACTGGCGAAGATGCTGTCGCCATTATGGGGTGGTTTTTATAAAGGGCTACACCCACCCCAAGTCACAGGCCTGAAGATGTTGAAGATGGCCTCCGGTTTTTTAAAGTCCTCCCTTGAGCAGAGGTAGCTTTTAAATTAAAGGCCCACCTCTCCCCTTGTTGATTGGATTTTGGGAGAGGGGCCTTCTCCCCTCTGCTCAAGTGGCAATTAATAAAAATATTAATGGAGGTGCCTCTTGAGAGATAGGGCAGAGAGAGACAAAGAGAGAGAGGGGGGGTGGGAAGGAGGGAGTCCGCAAGTGCAGGTTTGCCACTCAGGATGGTGGGTGGGTGGGTGTCGGCAGGGGTGCACTCTCCGATGGAAAAGTAAAGTCTCTGAAGCTGTTCTTCTGGCAGGGGGAGAAGATGTCTTCACCTGGGAAAGCTGGAGATGCCCAGGCTCAGTCCTACACCAGGTCTTAACGAAGTATTAATTGATTTAAGGACTTCACCTAGGCAGCTCCAGCTGTCCCAGGCCAGGCAATAGAAGGGGTGCTTATTAGTGGTGTGTGTGGCCTAGTATTCTACAAGAGCCACACACACACACACAGACATCCCTTGGTGTTCCGGCCTGTCTTCTTTCCTCCCCCCACCTACAATACAAAGTCTTTTGGAGAATGTACCAAATGACAACCACCTGCAGATGTTCAGTTGAAGATGTTAACCTTCCCTCCTTCCAAGCAGTTCATAGTTGGTGTCAATGCTGTTTCTCTCCCCTCTCTCCCTCTCCCTCTCCCTCTCTCCCTCTCCTGGAATGGAAGCCAATTTGGGGAGGCAGTGGTGGAAAGGCCTTTCCTCTTGTAGGTGTTGGCCTCTTTTCCCTCTGTCCTCTCTCTCCAGGCACCTCAGTTGTGGTAGTGGTGGTCTGATGTCTCTCCTTCTCCTCCGCTCCCTGGTCAAGGAGACCACCACTTTCCACTCTGCTGCAGCTTGAACCAGCAGCACAGAGAGCAAGGCAGAGAATGAATAAAGTTGTTCGGGTTGATCCTTGTCTTGTTTCTGTGCCTCTGGCCTCACTTGTGTGTTGGTAAAGTATTTTTCTCCTGTCTCATTTGAATCATTATGTCACGTGACCACTCTGGCCTGTATTTAAGCTTCCTGTTTTCCTGTCCTCTTTGCTCAGTCTTGGGTTCAACTTCCTGCAAGTAACAGCTCTTGCTGTGTCTCTGGCGTTCTCGAGTCTCTCTGTGTTTTTGAGTCTCAACTGAATCTCCTTTCGAGTGTTACCATGTCTCTGTGTTTTCGAGTCTCAACTGAATCTCCTTTTGAGTGTTACCCTGTTTCTATGTTCTCGAGTCTCAAGGAAGCATCTTTCGAGTTCTACCCGGTCTCGAGTCCTTGGATAGGTTTCCTGCACTTGGGTCCACTACCGAAACCCTAGCAAAATGGCCCCATGAATGCACGGCCTCGTGACACCTTCATGTAAAAATCTAGCTTCCCTTCTCCATTTCCTGGAATGCCTCCATTTCAGCAGCTGGTTCAATAAGGAAAAGAAAGACATGCATTTATATAGCGTACTTCACGACCTCAGGGCTTCCCAAAGTGCTTTACAGCCAATGAAGTACTTTTTGAAGTGTAGCCACTGTTGTAATGTAGGAAACGCGGCAACCAATTTGTTCACTGCAGGCTCCGTCAAACAGCAATGTGATAATGACCAGATAATCTGTTTTAGTGATGTTGATTGAGGGATAATTGGCTGGTACACGGGGATAATTCCCCTGCTCTTCTTCGAAATAATGTCATGGAACATTTTACGTCCACCTGCAATGCTTTGTAAAAATAAAGCATACAGGAAACAAAGCTGCTTCACATTTTCTTTGTAATCATTGAATCCCACAATGTGGACGTCTATTTTAAAGAACTTCAGGAACCTAATATTTATAGTACAAACATATGCGAAAATTCTGATCTGTCTTGTTAAAATATGATTTTGTAACAGACCTTCGTTTCAATTGGTTTCGCTCACGGTATAAAATGCGCTTGCAATTGGTAAGACAAATAAATGTATTAAAACGTACTTCTGCTCCTTCATCAACATAGAATAACAGTGAAAATCATAATCTGATTTTAAGAGAAACGTCAATAAATATTCGAAGCAGAAGATAAGGGGTTACAGGAAGCGAAAGGATAATGGAATTAGATTGGGGTTTGCTCTATCATTAAGCCAGCAATGGACCAAATGCCCTCCTTTTGTGCTATAAGCATCTCTTTCGTCAACTTCCGTTTCTACAACTGTGGGGTTGAATTGCACTGCTTGGATCAGAATATTAACATTGTGACATTAACGCTCTCTTCCCTTTAATTCACAGAAACAATAAGATTTGTTTGGGATGCAACACTTATATTTTATAAAGTCACTTCCATTGATACAAAATAAGAACAGTGTCCTGAATTTCTTTCTTCTTTCGATATTCTCGCTGTTTTTATGTTCAGACTCAACAAACTACTCTTTCTTTTCCAGGCTCTCATAACCGGGTAATTGCTTACCGTTAAAAAAGCAAAATACTCCGGATACGGGAAATCTGAAATAAAAGCAGATCATGTTGCAAATACACAGCAGGGTCAGGCAGCATCTGTGGAGAAAAACACCTTGCAGCGCCGCCACTAGCAGGAGGGCGTAATTGCAGCCTAACGGGTTTAAGACGGGAAATGTTCATTACAAAATAAATTCACAGGACAGAATCTATATGACTTTAAATGGGTATCCAGATAGATATGGGTGGACTAGTCCAAATATCACCCAGCCTCTAACCCTGCTACATCTGATGACTACAATCCAGTTTGACTCGCCTTGTGCAGCACTATAGGAGATTGGCTATATTTTATAACATTTGCCTTAACTTTAAAAAAATGGTTGATGCAGACGTATCTATATATATAAAGCGGTTCTTCTGTCTGTCTGTCATGCCGTCTGTCTGTATTGAATAAACTCAAAAGTTATAGAGCGCACCTACATGTGCGTTATGTCAAAAGAAAGCTGACGATTCCAGAACCGTCCTAAGCGTATTTACGTTTCGGCCGGAAAAAATTGCGCCCGCGGTATCCAAAAAACGTTCAACATTCCGCTCATTAGCATCTCATTATCCGCTCATTAGCAACAGAGTGACTTCGAGGTCGACCAATCGTACGCCGGGTTCCTGGCGCGTGCGGGTGGGCCCTCCTACAGTCGAGTGACGGGACGATTGACCAATCCTACGCTTCGGTCACCTGACGGTCGACCAATCGGTGCGTGTGTGGGTGGGCCTTATCGTTCTGAACCGAGGTGAGTCGCCGCCATCTTGATTCTAAAGTTTTTATTTCTTTTTCCCGCTTTCTGCGTGTTTCTTTTCAAATCTACATTTCCAGCAAAAAACAAGTTGCTTTTAAAACACAAATTGTTTTTAAAAAAAGTTAATTAATTTGTAAATCTTTTCTCTAACCTCTATAATTCTTCTACCTTTCACCGTTTTTCCAGGCCCGGGTCCTAGTCTTCTCCAACTGCCAGCAGTGCAACTCTAGACCCAGGCTCCCGGCCTAGGCAGAGACAAACACTGGCAGAGGAGAGAGGGTGTGCTGCCTCAGCTCCATTCCCAGGGTCAGTAGGTGGGGAGGCTTCATAAGCAACTGGGGTAGGTCGCAAGCCCCGAATAATAATCTGAAGATCCTGTGTTTGCAGCTGAGGAAATTTCTTCTGCAGACAGCCCCAGGATATCGGCAGCCATCTTTGTCAAGGAGGGCGAAAAGTTTCAGTGCGATGCCAATTTGATTCAGTGTGTAACAGAGTGCCTGTGTGGCCATCTTAGTACAGGAACATAGAGTGGGTGGGGCTTCTGTGCTCCAAATCGGGTCCTGGTGACTGGGACAGACAATCGGCTGTGTGGGCGGGGCCTAATCTTTCCAACTGAAAAGCAAGCGGTGGCCATTGTTTGTGGTACAACACTGAGAGGAGAGGACCCTTTTATTAATAAAAAGATTGGTGAGGTTGTAAAGTGTATGTCATAGAAAGATTTACCAAAAATGTTTTAAAAGTACAGGAAACTTTGTGCTATCCGGAGGTGAGCTATCCGGCAATCTGGAGCCACCACAAAAATCAGCAGCCGTTTTTTATTTTTTGTTTGTTTATTTTCCTTTGTTTGAACAGTCAAGCTGTGCAAGGTCTGTAGCTATAGCAACAGTTTCAGCTGCAGAGCTTTAGGGCCACACCCAGTGTTTAGAAGCTGTTGCTAAGCAACAGTGTTTCTTGTCAAATACGGAGATAAGAATCTCCGTATCTCTCAACATTAACTCTGGAGATGGTGGGTGCCGGATATCACAAAGTTTCCTGTACTTTAAGTATATCTCCTCCCCTCCCTTTCCACCCCCACCCCCCACCCCCCCTCCACAACCCCCACACACTCCCCCTCCCCCCTTCCCCCCTCCCCTTCCCATCCCCTCTCCCCTTCCCCCCTCCCCTTCCCATCCCCTCTCTCCCCTTCCCCCCTCCCCTTCCCATCCCCTCTCTCTCTCTCTCTCTTCCCCCCCAGTCGTTCTCTCTTCCCCCCAGTCGCTCTCTCTCTTCCCCCCAGTTGCGCTCTCTCTTCCCCACCAGTCACTCTCTCTCTTCCCCCCAGTCGCTCTCTCTTCCCCCCAGTCGCTCTCTCTCGCTCTTCCCCCCCAGTCACGCTCTCTCTTCCCCCCAGTCGCTCTCTCTCTTCCCCCCCAGTCGCTCTCTCTCTTCCCCCACAGTCACTCTCTCTCTTCCCCCCAGTCGCTCTCTCTCTTCCCCCCCAGTCGCTCTCTCTCTTCCCCCCAGTCACTCCCTCTCTTCCCCCCCAGTCACTCCCTCTCTCCCCCCGAGTCGCTCTCTCTCTTCCCCCCAGTTGCTCTCTCTCTTCCACCCCAGTCGCTCTCTCTCTTCCCCCCCAGTCGCTCTCTCTCTTCCCCCCCAGTCACTCCCTCTCTTCCCCCCAGTCGCTCCCTCTCTTCCCCCCAGTTGCTCTCTCTCTTCCCCCCCCGTCGCTCTCTCTTCCCCCCCAGTCGCTCTCTCTCTTCCCCCCCAGTCGCTCTCTCTCTTCCCCCCAGTCACTCTCTCTCTTCCCCCACAGTCGCTCTCTCTCTTCCCCCACAGTCGCTCTCTCTCTTTCCCCCCAGTCGCTCTCTCTCTCTCTTGCCCCCCAGTCGCTCTCTCTCTCTCTTCCCCCCCAGTCGCTCTCACTCTCTCGTCCCCCCCAGTCGCTCTCTCTCTTCCCCCCCGTCGCTCTCTCTCTTCCCCCCCAGTCGCTCTCTCTCTTCCCCCCATCGCTCTCACTCTTCCCCCCTGTTGCTCTCCCTCTTCCCCCATCGCTCTCTCTCTTCCCCCCATCGCTCTCTCTCTTCCCCCCGTCGCTCTCTCTTCCCCCGTCGCTCTCTCTTCCCCCCAGTCGCTCCCTCTCTTCCCCCCCAGTCACTCTCTCGCTTCCCCCCAGTCGCTCTCTCTCTTCCCCCCCAGTCGCTCTCTCTCTTCCCCGCAGTCGCTCTCTCTCTTCCCCCCAGTCGCTCTCTCTCTTCCCCCCCAGTCGCTCTCTCTCTTCCCCCCATCGCTCTCACTCTTCCCCCCTGTTGCTCTCCCTCTTCCCCCATCGCTCTCTCTCTTCCCCCCATCGCTCTCTCTCTTCCCCCCGTCGCTCTCTCTTCCCCCGTCGCTCTCTCTTCCCCCCAGTCGCTCCCTCTCTTCCCCCCCAGTCACTCTCTCGCTTCCCCCCAGTCGCTCTCTCTCTTCCCCCCAGTCGCTCTCTCTCTTCCCCGCAGTCGCTCTCTCTCTTCCCCCCAGTCGCTCTCTCTCTTCCCCCCAGTCGCTCTCTCTCTTCCCCCCATCGCTCTCTCTCTTCCCCCCAGTCGCGCTCTCTCTTCCCCCCAGTCGTGCTCTCTCTTCCCCCCCGTCGCGCTCGCTCTTTCCCACCCAGTCACGCTCTCTCTTCCCCCCAGTCGCGCTCTCTTCCCCCCAGTCGCTCTCTCTCTTCCACACCAGTCACTCTCTCTCTCTCTTCCCCCCAGTCACTCTCTCTCTCTCTTTCCCACCAGTTGCTCTCTCTCTCTCTTCTCCCCCAGTCGCTCTCTCTCTCTCTTCCCCCCCAGTCGCTCTCTCTCTCTCTTGCCCCCCAGTCGCTCTCTCTCTCTCTTCCCCCCCAGTCGCTCTCACTCTCTCTTCCCCCCCAGTCGCTCTCTCTCTTCCCCCCCGCCGCTCTCTCTCTTCCCCCCCAGTCGCTCTCTCTCTTCCCCCCATCGCTCTCACTCTTCCCCCCTGTTGCTCTCCCTCTTCCCCCATCGCTCTCTCTCTTCCCCCATCGCTCTCTCTCTTCCCCCCGTCGCTCTCTCTTCCCCCCGTCGCTCTCTCTTCCCCCCAGTCGCTCCCTCTCTTCCCCCCCAGTCACTCTCTCGCTTCCCCCCAGTCGCTCTCTCTCTTCCCCCCCAGTCGCTCTCTCTCTTCCCCCCCAGTTGCTCTCTCTCTTCCCCCCAGTCGCTCTCTCTCTTCCCCCCAGTCGCTCTCTCTCTTCCCCCCATCGCTCTCTCTCTACCCCCAGTCGCGCTCTCTCTTCCCCCAGTCGTGCTCTCTCTTCCCCCCCGTCGCGCTCGCTCTTTCCCACCCAGTCACGCTCTCTCTTCCCCCCAGTCGTGCTCTCTTCCCCCCAGTCGCTCTCTCTCTTCCACACCAGTCACTCTCTCTCTCTCTTCCCCCCAGTCACTCTCTCTCTCTCTTTCCCCCCAGTCGCTCTCTCTCTCTCTTCTCCCCCAGTCGCTCTCTCTCTCTCTTCCCCCCCAGTCGCTCTCTCGCTCTCTTCCCCCCCAGTCGCGCTCTCGCTCTCTTCCCCCCCAGTCGCTCTCTCTTCCCCCCATCGCTCTCTCTCTTCCCCCCCAGTCACTCTCTCTCTTCCCCCCCCATCGCTCTCTCTCTTCCCCCCCAGTCGGTCTCTCTCTTCCCCCCCAGTCGCTCTCTCTCTTCCCCCCCATCGCTCTCTCTCTCTCTTCCCCCCCCAGTCGCTCTCTCTCTCTCTACCCCCCCAGTCGCTCTCTCTCTCTCTTCCCCCCCAGTCGCTCTCTCTCTCTCTTCCCCCCCCCAGTCGCTCTCTCTCTCTTTTCTCCCCCCCCCCCAGTCGCTCTCTCTCTCTCTCTTCCAACAACAACATGCCCTCAAAAGAACCTCGGCACCGCCGGGCACTTTAGCTAGTATAATATAAGCAGAGCCAGTGAATTATGATACGCTGCGCTACAACAACAACAATCTGTACTTATATATCGCCTTTAACATAGTAAAATGCCCCAAGGCGCTTCACAGGAGTAATATAAGAAAAAAAATTGACACCGAGCCACATAAGGTGAAGTTAGCGCAGCTGACCAAAACTTGGTCAAAGAGGTTCGTTTTAAGGAGCGTCTTAAAGGAGGAAAGCGAGGTAGAGGGCCGGAGGGATTTCGGCAGGGAATTCCAGAGCTTAGGGCCCAGGCAAGAGAAGGCATGGCCACCAATGGTTGAGCGATTATAATCAGGAATGCTCAAGAGGGCAGAAATATGAGGAGCGCAGATATCACGGGAGTTGTGGGGCTGGTGGAGATTACAGAGATAGGGAAGGGCGAGGCCATGGGGGGATTTGGAAACAAGGATGAGAATTTTGAGATCGAGGAATTGCTTAACTGGGAACCAATGTACATCAACGAGCACAGGGGTGATGGGTGAATGGGACTTGGGGCGAGTTAGGACATGGGCAGCCGAGTTTTGGATGACCTCAAGTTTACGTAGAGTAGATTGAGGGAGGCCAGCCAGAATGGCGTTGGAATACTCAAGTCCAGAGGTAACAAAGGCATGTATGAGGGTTTCAGCAGTGGACGAGCTGAGGCAGGGGCCGAGACGGCGATGTTACAGAGGTGGAAATAGGCAGTCGTGGTTATGCCATGGATATGTGTTGGAAAGCTCATTTCATGATCAAATATGACACCAAGGTTGTGAACAGTGTGGTTCAGCCTCAGACAGATGTTAGGGAGAGGGATGGAATCAGTGGCTAAGGAACGGAGTTTGTCGCGGGACCGAAAACAATGGCTTCAGTCTTCCAAATATTTAATTGGAGAAAATTTCTGCTCATCCAGAACTGGAGGTCGGAGAAGCAGTCTGATAATTTAGAGAATGTGGAGGTGTTGAGAGAAGTAGGGATGTAGTGCTGGGTATCATCAGCGTACATATGGAAACTGATGCTGTGTTTACTAATGATGTCACCAAGGGGCAGCATGTAGATGAAAAATCGTGAGGGACTCAGGATAGATCCTTGGGGGACATCAGGGTAACGATGTGGGAGCGGGAAGAGCAGCCATTGCAGGTGATTCTCTGGCTACGATTAAATAGATAAGAATGGAACCGGGGTGTGCAGTCCCACACAGCTGGATGATGATGGAGAAGGACGGAGTTTTCAAGGAAGTCAAAGGCTGAAGACAAGCCAAGAAGGACGAGGAGAGATAGTCTACCTTTGTCACAGTCACAAAGGATGTAATTTGTGATGTGATGAGAGCAGTTTCGGTACTGTGGCAGGGGCAGGAACCTGATTGGAGGGATTCAAACATGGAGTTGTGGGAAAGATGGGCATGGATTTGGGAGAAGACAACACGTTCAAGGGCTTTGGAGATGAAAGGGAGCTTGGCGTTGGGGCGATAGTTTTCAAGGATGAAGGATTCAAGGGTTGGATTTTCAAGGAGAGGGGTGATTTGAGGTGGATGGGGACAGTGCCTGAGTTAAGGGAACCGTTAACAATGTCAGCTAACATGGGAGCCGAAAAAGTAAGTTTGGTGGTCAGCAGTTTGGAGGGAATAGGGTCGAGGGAGCAGAAGTGGGTCTCATGAACAAGATGAGCACGGAGAGGTCATGAGGGGAGATCAGAGAGAAACTAGAGAACGATGTGAGTTCAGGGCTAGGGCAGGGAGGAAACTTAGAGGAAGCTTACCCTGCTAGGCTAGGGGGAGGAAGGGAAGTGGCAGGGGCAGCTGAACAAATGGTCTCAATCTTAGAGACAAGGAAGTCCATGAGCTCCTCACATGTGTTGTCGGAGGTGAGGGTGGAGGAGATGGGGAGAGCGGTTTAAGAAGATTAACAGTTGTCACCGGTGAAGGCACTACTTCAGCGATTAGCAGTGGAGAATAGAAGCCGGGGTTTATCTTTGCATTCCAGATACAAGATAGTAGGTCTTCGTGAACAGGGTTAAATCATTCTGTGGAATATTTCAGCAGTTTTTTTGCTGGACATTATTTATCCTACAAATAAAATGACGAGGACGGGAGTTCAAGTTAAATTAAAATAAATTAAAAGGGATAATTTTCCTCTTCTTATATTGGGTAAGAGTCTTGGGACTTCTCATCTAGTGCTTCCCGACCATTTGACCCAAGCTTACCCTACTCCACCACAAAATATACTGCGAAATACTGAGACACCAATCATGTACTTCGCACCTTGGTCCATTTCTAAGTACGTCCTGATCCTATAACTGGCCCGAATGCTGACATGATTCAGTGGGAGAACAAAGTAATAAATCTAATCTCGTTGCGCATTTCATGTTACCGTCAACCATTATAAATTTATACCTCCACGTGAATAATGGATATTGCCAAAATAAACTTGTCACATGTCGGCACGCCTTGTCACCAGTGAAGGCACTACTGTGCCATGATTAGTAGGGTGGTGTACTTAGAGCTTGACAAGTTTACCTCGGCAGTGCAGTTTACATTATAAATGTGGGTGCAGGAATTTCTGTTGGAAAAACAGAAAACTTACGACGGAATGTATTACTTTAAAAGGTGACTGATTCCCACTTCTTTGGCCAAGGTTTAGGTCGCATCTGGTAGTGTCTCTTTCTTTGGATCAACGTCCATTTTTTCCGATATTGCGAAGACTTTTGGGAAGTTTTCTTCCATATTAACGGCGCTATAAAATACAGATTGTTCTTCTTGTTAAATCCTATGGGGGATTCTGGTTTTGATTGCCGGCATTTGGTAATCTCCATAATTGACGAAATCCATCAGGTAAACTGAAGAGTGATTATTTAATTTAATCGGGAGGGTATAGGTAATAATTTGTGACGTAACGCACAAAGCCTTACCTACATTTTTAAGTGCAATTTGTGGGCCCTTTAGAATATCCTTCAAATCTAGGTGAAACTCGAATGGGAAGATTACCGTTCAGTTTTCTTAACATATTTCTGCCGATTAAACTCTTGATCTGGAAGCTCATTAGATGCACTTTTTCATCTAGCTAATATATCCGCTATCAAACCAATTTGCACTGTTCAATCAAGGCTTCCACTATTTGGCTCCAATTTGGAGAAATTCGTTGCCTTCGTGTCTCGCGCGTGAGCACGTCCTGGGGGGCACAAATGTGGCGCAAACAGGGGCGGCGATAGTACCGACACCCGCCAAATTGAGGTGGAGGTTTGCAGTGGTGAAAGCCAATAGGGCCACGATCTCCTGCGCTCTGAGATGGTGACGCCATCTGGGCGCACAGCGCCCCGGAAGAGCCCCGGTAGCGTCCCAGCTCTGAAATTCACTCTCGCACCCTGCCTGAGCGCCTGCCGTTAGCAAGGACATATAGAGGAGGTGGTACGCAGTCGGTTAAGTGCTGGAGGAGCCTATATAAAGGCGTCAACATCAAGTTTTTTTTTAGTCGGCAAAGAATGCTGCCTTGTCAGGTTGACATAGGCAAACAGGCGTTTTGAGCGATTTCAGCGTTTTCCACTTGAAGGAGTCTTCTGCCTCAGAAAAGTTTATCACTTCAATTTCGGTGAGATTTAAAAGTGCAACATTTCCATAATTTAATGGGGGCTGTTCTGGCACTGGACCTCACCCTCCAGCGTCAATGTAGGAAGCAGCGGAGGCAGAGAGAAAGATTGCAAAATGTGGCCAGAGGGAAGAGGGCCAACAGGGCTCTAAACAGGAAGACTAACCCTCCCAGATTATTCCTGCAGCATTTCTCCTACATCAATGTCACTTAGGAGCAGTGTGTTAGAAGGCTCCACTTCACCAAGGACCTGGTCACGGATCTCTGTCACCTCCTGCAGCCAGACCTCGAGCCTCACTTCAGGATCACCACGGCTCTCTCAGTGGCAGTCAAGGTGACCGTCGCCCTCAATTTCTACAGCAGCAGATCATTCCAGTGTACAACAGGAGACATATCTAACATAGCACAGTTTGGTGTCCGTTGCTGCATCCGCGAGATCACAGACGCTCTCTACAGAAGGAGAAAGGATTACATTTCCTTCCCCATGACTAGAGTGAAGCAGTATTAGCATTCATGTGGCGTTGCCAGGATAGCGGGCTTCCCCATGTTATAGAGCACCATTGACTGCACCCACATCGCTTTGCAGGCACCTCATAGCAATCCTGAGGTATTCGATAACCGTAAAGGCTACCACTCACTTAATCTGCAGCTGATGTGTGACCACACACAGTGTATACTCACGATCAATGCCCACTATCCTGGCAGCAGCTACGATGCTTTCATCCTATGCCGGCTCTGTTCCAGACACCACATCAAGTTTATGGATGGCTGCTGGGAGGCAAGGGCAATCAGCTCTCCACCTGGCTCATGACTCCCCACCGCAACTCCAACCCTCGTGCCCATTACTTATACAGTGAGCCATGCTGCCACCAGGAACATAAATGGGCAGACCATCGGAGTGCTCAAGCAATGGTTCTGCTGCCTTGCCCGCTCAGGAGGAGCCCTCCAATACTCGGCTGAACGGGTGTCCCTTTTCGTCATCGTCTGCTGCACGCTGCACAACTTGTCCATCATGAGGGCACAGCCATTACCACGATGCACGGCCGCACCACGTCAGAAAGAGAAAGTGGGAGATGAGGAGGAGGAGGAGGAGGAGTAGGATGAGGATGTGGAGGAACAGGAGAACGAACAGCTGCGATGGAGGAGCCAGTCACTCCATCAGCCTTGTGGAAGTGCGATCCGTGACTTCGGTTCCAATGAATTCGAGGCCACTTCCAAGTTTTTCATCCAGTCTCCATCATGCCATCAATTTTTCATTCCATATCACACCCTAAAGTTGAAATGAGACACAGCACCACCTCCAAAATCAATAACCACATATATACAATAACAATATTAACTAAAGACCCTTGTGCAAATCTTTATTTGTCCTCTTCACAGTGCCTCTCCCTAATCTGCTGCTCCTAGGTAATATCTCCCCAGTGGCTGCAGCAGGGCTGGTGGAAGGCTGCCATCCTGAGAGAGGGCAGCAGGTTCCTGCTCCACTGACACAGACCCAGGGCAGCACCTGAGCATCACTACCAATATGCTGCAACACCAATTAATGTGCAGCTGCAACACCGTGAAATCTCCGGTGGACTGAGGTGGACCCAGCGATGTTAGCAGCACTCAGACTGCATGAGAGCAATCTGAGAATCGATGGAATCAACCATTGAATGTATTACACCAATATAACGTTGCGTGGCTTCTGCCTGTGCTGCAATGGATGCTGCCACATCGCCCATGACACACGGCATGATGTCTGGGTCCCCATGGTCTCTCAGGGACTTCACCATCATTTGCAGGCTGCCAAGGATGGGCTCCATGGTGTGCGCAGAGCTTTGTGCAATGTTGGAGGCAAACGCCTCCACGCTCCTAAACACAGCCGACAGCCTCTCGTCACCCTTGCCATTGCACCTATCATCTCAGTGTGCATGCCCATCACCCTTCTTGTGAACGCCTCCCCATTGATGTCCTCATCTGAGACCTGCACAGCAGAACTCACTCGCGAACTCGCCCTCCGGGGAGATTGCTCCAAAGCTATCCTTTTCCACTGGGCTTGCTGCAGCCCGCTCATCCCCAGTGCATCACCCAGTGCAGACACCTCTACTGAACTTGCCTCTACAGATCACGTAGTTCCAGTATCTGAGTTGGTGCCTGCGGCTGTGAGATGCTGTGATGTGCTGCTGGATGCTGGGAGAATGTCTCCCTTGGCTGGGGAATCTAGAACCAGGGACCACCGCCTCAGGATAAAGGGTAGGCCATTCAGGACTGAGATGAGAAGAACTTTCTTCACACAGTGGGTGGTGAGTCTTTGGAATTCTCTAACCCAGAGGGCTGTGGAGGCTCAGTCATTGGTTATATTCAAAACAGAAGTCGATAGATTTCTGATTAGTAATGGCATCAAGGGTTTTGGCGATAGGGCCAATGAATAGATTTGAGGCAGAAGATCAGTCATGATCTCATTGAATGGCGGAGCAGGCTCGAAGGGTTGAATGGCCTAATCCTGTTCCTATTTCTTATGTTCTTATGTTTACTCCTCCTCCTCGTCTCCTTCCTCACTCTCAGTGAGAGTCTCAGGGTCAGGCTGGTCATCAGGTTGCTGATTCTCTGAAAGCATAAAGGCACAAGACTCGCTTTAAGGTGAGGGCAGAGGGGGCAGGAAGGGAACAAGGAATGCAGACAGTATCAGGAGCTGGAAAGTGGGAAAGGCTTGTGCTGTAAGGGACAAGTGGGATGAGAAAAGGAGAGGGGATGAACATACAGTTGTTGCCCCCAAGGTGTTTGATGTTGCCAAGGGCCATGTAACCCACCACCTGCTGCCCATTGAGTGGCAGCACTCGCGCCTCCACGTCTGAATGCTGCTGCAGCTGCGCAGCACCCATGCCTGTTCTCTGGTACTCCCTCCTATTGTGGATTATCTTGGCCTGCAAAATAAACAGATGTGTGTGAGTCAGAGTCCAGCTATGTGTTTGGTAGATATGACTGTCGTAGTTGAATAGCTGTGATTGTAGACAAGGCATGAGATGTGGGTGTGAGTTTAAGTAGGTGCAGATGCTTAGTAGGTGAGTGGTGAGGATGTGGTAGTTTGTGCTGTGCAGTGTGTACAGACTGAGGTTGAGATGCTGGCATGTAGGAGCTTTTGAAGCATCTACTCACCTTGACCACCCGAGTTAGGTCGTTGAATTTCTTCCAGCACTGTGTCAGGCTGGTGATGACCACACTACTGGCCGAGATCTCCCGGGCCACTTCTCTCCACATTGCCCTGAAGACCTGGGATAATGGCTTCCTTCCAGTGTTCCGGAAAAGCACTGCCCTTCTTTGCTCCACTCCCGCGACCAATGCTTCCAATGCCTCGTCCGTGATGTGATGAGCTCTCTCCCTGGGAGTGGGAGCAGCCATCAGGATCAGGGGTCTGATTTGCTTGATGTTCGCCCTCACAGCCAGCACTGCTGATAATGACGATCTGCACAATGATGCACCCGCCCCTTTCAGAGCTGGGAGGATCCAATGTGAATTATCATTCCCGATTGCATTGCACCTGAAAACATTATGGACCTGTTGGTAGAGCCCCTGTAGCGCCCTACTGAGGTCATTGGCACTTGATTTAGCACTCCACTTTTTTCATGCAGTGCTAAAAGCCAATTTAGGGGAATGTCAAAATCATTAGCGCCTGGCGCTAATTTTTCACGATTTCATAAATTAGCGCCCAAAAAGGGTCAATAACTGATTTCTGCCCCCAATTATTTTGGTTTGGACCCGCTGAAAGTAGCTAATTGTATTTGCAAAGATACCCTGGCCCGAAGCACATATCGGCACCTCTCTAATGGAACCATCAAATCCATATTCCCTAAATGTTCAACATGGCTATTATAACGTAAAAATAATCCCCAACGTTATCACTGACTGCTCAGATTCAGGTCACTGTGTTCGGAATAACGTCAGATCTCCCGAGAAATAACAGGTCACAATGAATACGATCTCCCCAGTATCCCGTGGAATATGCAGCGATGTGTGAAATTATAGTAGAACATCCTCCATACAGACAACTGCTGACTTAATCAGCTATTTTCTTAGCTTTAGCCTTTCTCATAAAATATTGCTACTGATATTTAAGAACTAATTATAAACAATCGATAAATGTTCCCAATTTGTTCAGATTTTACAGTTCTAGTATATTGTGTAACGGTAACAGTAGCATACAGCCGAAGGGAAGTGTAAGAATATTTGCCTCAGGAGATTCACTACAAGGAATGTGCACATTCCACAACTTATGCTAAGAGGAACCAATACTGGCTCAGCGATTGATGGTAAATTCTCCATTTGAAATGCGGACAATATTTTATTCTAATTCTTTGTTGACCGTGGTAGCTGCCGAAGTGCAGAACCGCCATCAAATTTCACTTCACAAACGAAAGCTATTTTGTGAACCAACAGCCACATGATGTCAAACGTCACTGTGGAGCATTTCAGATTAAAGAATCAGCAAACCCTTCTTTCAGTGGCAAACACACCGTCAGTGCAGTCAGTGATCCGTTGAATCTTTTGCTCGGAATGTTGACGAGTGTGATGGTGCCTTTCCTGTTCCTGTCTCTCCCGAGGTTCATTTACACAGGTACCTGATTATTGTCTATCCCAGCCGTCGGAATAAAAAAATCTGAAGTAGATACCACAAAAAATGAATGAAATATAGTTAGTCCGTCTGTATTCTGCTTTCTCTTGTCCATTTCCATGTAGTAATGTGTTCTAAAGAGTTTGGTTCCGCATAGAATAAAATTAACCAAACTTTGAATATATTTTCTAACAGCTGCTGCGTATACTTCGATCAGCGTGTCTCAAACTCCCGAACAAGTAATTAAATTAAGGAGGACAGACATCATCTTGCACTGCGTAATGCCCCTTTCTCATGACAATTCAGGGGTAGAAGTGCGCTGGTGGAAACAGGGTGAGAATGAATATCTGCAAACAGGAGCCGATAACAGAGAACGATTTGTTCTGAAAAAAAGGAGGCGGTTTCTTTCAGTTATTGAACGTGACCATCCGGGACTCTGGAATCTATCGCTGCGCAGTGATCCGTCAGGGAAGACTTATTGGAAATGGAACAGGATCACATCTAACTGTAAGCGGTAAGTGACCGGAGTGAGCGGGAACGTCCAAATGTACCAAATGTAGCAAAGATGATGTTTTGTCATTGTTTAATTGCACCGTCTTTGATATTATAAAACAATTATATTAAGACATTTACACTGAAACTCTGCACACAACCGCTAATTAAACGGCACCATATGACATTTCATTTGCTGAGTTGTGTAATATGCTATCAATATTAACCAGAGTAATTAACATGCTACTGAGTCAATGTACTGCGGATGTTGGAAATCTGAAATATAAACAGAAAATGTTGGAAATACTCAGCAGTTCAGGCAGCAGGTGTGGAGAAACGGACAGAGTCATTGGCCCAGAAATTCGGGTCGGAGGCTTCCCGCGGATGCAAGCCCCCGACCTGCACTTAGGCCGTTGAGCTATGGGCCTGCGTGGGATTCCGATCCTGGGCCTCCTCCAACTGCCGGTGCGCAGTGCTTGCGTATCCCAGGGGCGCAGTTAGTTCGATGCGTCCCCTGGGATCACCTGGGCCATGGAGAGCCAATGGTAGCAGGGAATACTTCATTCATAAGTTTGACAGGAGGAGCTGTCAAACCTATAAATACTATAAGCCCCAAAACATCACTAAAATTTCAAATAATTTTTTTTTTAAATCACATTTTGAAAATAACTATAAATTACATGAAATAACTATTTTAAACAATAATTTAAATTTTGGAAACAATTACATTTTCTAACGAGGCTAAAAATAAACTTACCTTTCTTTAAAGTATTTAAAAATAATAAACCTGTGGAATAAATGTTTTAATTTTAATTAATTCACCACTTACCTTGTTAAAAGCAGGCCTTGCACCTGCTTTTTACATGTCTAATTTCTGGAGACTTACCTTACCGGAGAAACCTGGAAAAAAACATAAGTTCAATGTGTACGCGCTGCCTCTCCCGCGCACGCCTTCCACATCTTAACCCCTTCTTTCAGGGGAATGGAAGTGCCTGTTTCCCGCGCATGCGCAGTGCATGCAGGAAACCGGCACTTCCATTCGGCCCACGGGTGAAGAGAAGCAGCCTGTGCTGAACCGGGCTGTTTACATCTGTTTGGTATCTCATGTCTCCCTCGGGACTCCCGCCATTGCCATCCACACAGTTGCTAATTCCGAAGCAGGTACGAGGCCAACAGGCCAAGAAGTTATATTCTGAAAGGCTATTTCATAGAGTTTCTTTACATTGATAGTCATAAAGATAGTTAGAAAAATGCTCCCAGGAAATATCAAAGCAAAGGGAAAATCAATGTTTCAATAATATTATCGCCCTCCACCCAGAAACTGCGTTTTAAAACTCGGCAGCTTCCAAATTGTAAAAAAAAAAGAGCAGGTGGTGTAGCTCTTCCATCCAATTATTTTACATCTCTTGCTTATTTATTTCCCATTATCTAGTTTCCTTACTTGAGTTGCAGGACTAGAAGCGGCAGTTCTTTTGTCTGGCCTCGCGTGTCTCCCTGTGCGGCTCCAGATTGCGGCCACTGTTGGGCGATTCACTCTGAATTGATCAGAAATTAGCATTGTGGACTGGCTGTAACACAACCGCTCCGTGATACAGAGGTTTGGAGCAGGGACCCGATCATACATTTCATTCAGACTGTGACCCAGATCTGTTTGCACTACAATTGGTTGCAAGACGTCGGTTTATTAATACCTA
Organism: Somniosus microcephalus; assembly: GCF_052327205.1. Lineage (NCBI taxonomy): Eukaryota > Metazoa > Chordata > Chondrichthyes > Squaliformes > Somniosidae > Somniosus > Somniosus microcephalus. The sequence goes on from NC_140992.1 coordinate 188,698,973, forward strand.
TTTTTCTTTAATTAATACATAACCGTGTGCGGGTTTCCTTTCCTATTCAGTGACAGTTTTGCGTCAGTAAATATACTGCAGAGAATTGAATTTGCATTTAAACCCAATTGATACAATCCGCAATTCCCTTCGGCAATTGCGAGTCACGTGTCACTGAATTGCCGCGATTTCATCAAACAATAGTTTAAGTGCAAAAGAAAAGTCAAGTACAAGAACAAGCCTTTCTGTCCATCCAAAATTATTCATCTGGAATTCTAACTCTTCCAAACTCTCAGAGCACCCTAAACGAATACCGTCCCACGCTGATTATTCCGGCCGTGTATCACCCGTTTGTGAGAAGTTCTTTTTGATATCAAATCTAAAAAGATAAAGTAAGGTTATTTTCAAAATGAACATCTTCTCGTGCTATACTGCGTAGTTGCTGTAAATATGATCAGCAGTTTAGCCAACAAATTATCCCGATGTCTATTTTCAGGTAACGATAGCCACAAATTAGAAATCAGTATCTATCGGTTTACTCTTCCAGAATCTGATGGTAAATATCGTTATATCTGGGGATTTGGATGTGCGCTGGGTGGATTGGCGTTTCTGGTGCTCATGATCATCATTGGGGCGAAATGCAGTTTGAAGAATAAAGGTAAGTATTGCGTTAATCGTTTGATTTAATACAAATCCTTAGAGGAATAGAGAGAGCGTCGTGGGCGGCACTGCAGAACAGCGCGATAATTAGTTAAAGGTTCAGGTTTTGATATCTGATGCCACAGGGACAGAAATCGCTTGTTGCAAACTGCACTGAATTCAGCATCTTATAAAGTAATAATTATCACAGAATGAGACTATAAAGGATCTGATCATTTGGATATTAACAACGGAAATTTCCAATTTGTGGCAGAAGATAAGTGCAATTTAATCGATTTTTTCATTTCTTTGGGAGCCTGTGGCTAGTTTGGGTAAAGTGATGTCAGTGTCCAGTTGCGAGTCGATGTACACGACTGTAGATGGCTATATTGATTCGGACTTCCAACACAGCTCGGAAAATGTAATATTGTGGCGGAGCCACTAAAGGACTCAAATCGTTTGTATATAATTCCCTTTAACAACATGTTAGCTACAGCCTGAGTCTGTATCTTTACTTATACTGTTTACTTGCACAGAGCGTAATTAATTTAACAGCATGGGTAAACACGATGACGTCACGCCATTCATCACATGATCCCCCACTGGCGGGAAGAATGTCATGACTTCATGACGCCAACCACGGGACCGCCCGAGCAGTCCTCGTGGAGCCTCTGAACTGAGCAGACCTACAATCGATGTTCACAGAATCACAGAATCACAGAAACCCCACAGTGCAGATAGAGGCCATTTCGGCCCATCGAGCCTGCACCGACACATATCCCACCCGATCCCTGTAACCCCTACACCAACACATATCCCACCCTATCCCCGTAACCCCACGTATTTAATCCCCCTAACACTAAGGGTCAATTTATCATAGCCAATCAACCTAACCCGCACATCTTTGGACTGTGGGAGGAAACCGAAGCACCCGGAGGAAACCCACGCAAACACGGGGAGAATGTGCAAACTCCACACAGACAGTCGCCCGAGGCCGGATTCGAACCCGGGTCCCTGGCGCTGTGAGGCAACAGTGCTAACCACTTGTTTAAACCTGTTAGTTTCCATTAAACTTCGTTTTGTTTGATCGCCTGAGTGGACCTCAGTCTTTGAATAGGAACTAGACATTCCTACAATATCACAAAATAACTGCAGATGAGGAAGATCATTTGGTCTATCCTGACAGATGGACTGTTTCCCCAGTGTAGAATCCAGCTGTTTGCTACGGGATCTCAGGTCGTTTGCCTTATTTTCTGTATGTGGAACTTTGTTCCTCACGTTGATCTCTCTGTAAAGAAGAATTTCCTGACACCATGCCTAAAATTCTCATGTGTTAATTTTTTACCAGTGTTCCCGAGTTCAGGCCTCGCAGTTAAATATCTGATACTATACGGGTACGGTAGTGTAGTGCTTATGTTACTGAACTGGTAATCCAAGGGTCTGCATTTGTAATCCAGAGAAGGTGGGTAAACACATCCAAGGCATTTTGAGTATTTGGATTCAGTTAAAAAATTTGGAAATAAAATGCTGGTATCAGTAAAAGACAAGTGACTATGAGATTGTCAGGTTGTCATAACATGCTAAGTAATTCACTAATGTCCTTTAGAAACTAAAACTTGCCGTTTTTACCCGGTCTGGCCTATAGGTCACATCAGTTCCACACCAATATGGTTAACACTTAAATAACAACAGAAAATGCTGGAAATGCTCAGCAGGCCAGGCAGCATCCGTGGAGAGAGAAACAGAGTTAACGTTTCAGGTCTGGGACCCTTCATCAAAACTGGAAAAAGCTGGAGATGTAACAGATATTAAGCAGGTGCAGAGACAGGGGCGGGGGGGGTGTTAGGAGGGGAGGAAGGAGTAGAAAGCACATCCTGTACTTTTGTAAGAGGCAGGAAAGATAAAATGTTGCAAATGGGAATTGCAAAAATCATACTACATGAAAAATGGGGGCAGGGAAAATTAACTGAAATTGTTGAACTCAATGTTGAGTCCGGCAGGCTGCAAAGTACCCAATCGAAAGATGAGGTGCTGTTCCTCGAGCTTATGTTGAGCTTCATTGGAACAATGCAATAGCCCGAGGACAGAGAGATCAGAGTGGGAGTTAACACTTAACTGCCTTCTGAAGTGGTCTAGCAAACCGTTCCGTTGTCTGTAATCAAGGGCAACTAAAGATGAGCAATAAATGCTGCCCTTGTCAGCGACACCCACGTCCTGAGAATCAATTAAATAAAATTATTTATTAACATTTTCTATACGCTTAGCTATCTTATATGTTTCCATTAGATCATAGCTGAGACGCCTCCTTTACAGTCTAAAAGATCATGTTTATTCAGAGTTTCCTCATAGCTCAGTCCCCTGACCCTGGGAAACCACCCTGGTGGCTCTTCTCTGCACTGGCACTAGCGCTTGACCATCAGTGACCAAAATTGGTCACACTATTCAATGGTCCGTGTGACAAGAGCACTAAATAGTTTGATCATTCCCCCCTCTGGCTTTCATTCTACTGTTTTGCCTATGTTGTTACTCAGCCTATTGGCTTTGTCCATTGTTGCTATGCATTGGCTGGACATGTTTAGCGTGCAGTCTACTAAACCCCTAGGTCTCTTTCAGTTCCATCTTTAACTATTTTAATACAATCCATGAAGTACATGTGTAGGTTATTTTTTCTTCCTAGCTGTAGCGCTCTACTCCTCTCTGCATTGAATTTCATCTGCCATTGTTCTGTCATGCTACATATCTAAAGTCATGTTAAGCTTTACATTGGCTGCAAAATACTTTTGAAAGTGCAACCATGGAAACTGAATAAACATTTTAATCTTTGAATGTAATTAAATTTCATTCATTTCTAGGTAAACAGGGAAGTGTAACAATACTTGACCCTCATGAAGAGCTGGTAGGTTCATATCATTTATCCAAGAATAAGGTTCCAATATCAATAAATATTCTTATGATGGGGATATTTTATCAAAACCTATTTCGCAAAAATATTTGACCCTCTTTGATGGGTCATTCAAGCCTTGTGTTCACACTTGTTGCGATGTAGGTGTAAGTGACTAAAGAAAGAGAAAAATGAAATCGGTAGCTTCATTCAACATACAACTAGGTATTGACTATGTGTACATCCATCTAACCTTTGCTTTTCGAATCTGATATGATGCTGAAACTACCTCTTGTTTAAACATAACTCTCACTGTACTGTAGTGAAAATCGACAGGTTGAAATGTAAGTTACAATGGGCACTCTAATTACCGGCCTTAATATTCGCACATCTTTAAATATATTAGCTGTGGTTTCTGCATTTTATTTGTAGCCCAATTCATTCTGTTTATTGCTTGATCAGCAGTCTGTAAATTAGGGAAGGCAATGAACTAGCCACATGACAAAACATTTTCTTTCTGGCCCATGCAGGGAGCCAAGGAAGAGATCGTGGCTTATGCTGCTCTGGACCTGAGCAAAGCCAAGAAAACGCCAAGATGTAAACGTCAAGAGGAGACCTCAGCTTATGCGCAGGTGGGGCTGAGAAGCAGGTAAGGGAAACATAGATCACCCGTGGAGCACCAAAATTATTGTAATAGCGGAGTATTTGCGGTTGTTCTGACTTTGACCGTGTGTTGTATCTAAAGCTTCTTGGCCTAGAAATTGAGTTTTGGCTTAGCCAGGGCTTTAGCGCCGGAAGTTAGTGCCGGCGCTAAGTCCCCCTGCGCGCGCCAAAAATTCAGCAGGGCCGCACCCAAACGGCTGCCGGCGCTACTGAAGGGTCTTTGCGCCGCAAAATCGGCGCTAAGGGCACTCAATTTCTAGGCCCTTATGTGTTATTCTGCCGGCTGCCTTGAGCAGCAAACCACAAACTGGTAAAACGACCAATCAACAATATTTCCAAGCATTGGCTTTTCAGATAAAACAAGGGACAACCCGGGACAAGGTGACGTACGCGACTCCATAATTGTCTGGCCCCGAGAAAGCGGGAAAATCTAAAAATAATAAAATAAGCGCAGAATATGCCGAGATACAGACGAAAACCCCAAGAGGAGTAACAAAGGCTGTCTACACAGATGCAAGAACGAAATAGAGATAAAATCTTGGACACACTAATCAGTTTATTGTTGTGTATTGATTCATCCCGCTGCCAAATCAACTCATTGATTTAAATGGAAAATAAAATCTGGCGGTTTCTATAAAGGGCCGAAAATCCGATGGGGTAGTTTACCGCTCAAGCAGTGAAAGTGTTAATTATCTCCATGTGCGGGTATATCCGTGTTCTCCAATCCCCAAGACGTAATACATTCAAGTATCATAGTATATAATACATCTATGTTTATTGTTTCGTTATTTGGAGATTATTAGTCAGAAATATAGATCCTTGTTATAAAAATAATTTTCAAGTTAAATCTGTATTATTTAATATATGACGATGCTATACTATTTCAATTAGAATGATAGGCTACTGACAAGCTGTAACTATTTATCACCATGTATATAAATGGATGTCTTACATCTCCCGGTTAAAATTCAACGATAACACATATGATAATTATTTCTGGGAACATAAGGGCAAAAATGGGTGCTGCCTTCAGGGGTTGTTTCACTGTATTCAGCTTCTAGTCCATGCGATGCTCTTGGAGTGGAGGACAGGAAGTTTCAATCCATGGCTTCATCCATAAACTCTCTGAACTCAACTTACGATTGACGGTGCAAGAGAGACACTTGCCTGAACTCTGTGATGGCTACCAAATTCTTTCGTTCTGGAAAAGATTGAATGAACCATGATCTAGGTATTTAAAATGTTGTGAGGCCTCGTCAAGGGAGATATAGGCAGGCTGTTTGATTTAGACCCTTAACATGCAATAGAGGTTCGGCTTTAACAAGCCTAAATGAAGAAGGGAATTGAACTACTAACACTCACTCGTTTTAGAGTGGTTCCCGCATCAGCAAATAGATAACTCGTGGTTTAAAATGTTAAATTGAGATCTATTTGGGAAGTAGATCAACTAAATTACAGGATTAGAACACTGTGCAACTGATACTAGAAGAACGGTAGCCCAGCAGCTCCAGTGACTAAGTGTTTGACTCCGAATCTAAAGACCATACAAGAAGAAGTGAATTAGTTGCCTCTTGCTTCGTGCAACTATCATGGTTGGTTGACTGTGTGCATTATCAAGCAGGAGCATAGACACAGTACCAAATATTTTAGAATCCTAGAATGTTAGAGAATAGAAACCGGTTATTAGGCTCATGTTTTTCTCCACTTGAACCATATAGTTAATTCTATACTGCTCTTCGCTCTTCACAATCTTAAATTTTACACTTCATGCAACTCCTTCCCACTGAAAAAGATGATCTGCTTCAACAACGGAATGCGGCAGACAGCTCCAAATCCGCACACTGTACTATGGTCTACGTAAAGAGAATTTTGCATCTCCCTTTTGCGATTATGTGAACTTGGCGCCCACTTTTTACCGTCCACTAGCCAGTGGTAACAATTCAACAATCCTGCACAAATTTGAAAACCACTACATACGCACCCCTTAATCTTTTCACTTGCGTTGATGAAAGCATTAGCTTCTCAAGTCTCTCCATATCTTTAACTCAACATTCCTCGTAACATAGTAGTTAATCTATGCTGCACGCCTTCCATGTATTTTCTGTCCTTCTAGTAGTGGGATGATCATACCAAAACACATCAATTACAGTCTAACTAAAGTCACGTAGAACATTACGTCTAGGTTTTTATATTGTTTGCCCCAAGGCAGAAACTGAAAGGATTCTGTCAGGTCACTTATTGTATCACCATTAACGACTTGCGTATTTGCACGCCAAGTTTACTGCTCCTCTGCATCATTTCAAATCCAACTATTCAAGGAGTGTTATGTTTCTCCGCTTTTTCCTCCAAAATGTATTACTATAACTTTATCTGGCTTCTACATCTGTTGTTGAATTGCCCGTCCAGCGATGACTCTAAGTGTTCCCCTGCAGGATTTCACAAGCTCGATCCTAATTTTCCATTCTTCTTTTCCCATTAGGTGTCATCTTCAACTTTGGAAATTAATCCCTCAATTCCCACGGACAGATAATTTATGTGTTCTAAATTAAAACAGCACCAAATTCAGGCACCTGTGAAAAAGCATTCGATAAGGTGCCACACAAGAGGTTGTTACACAAAATTAGGGCTCATGGGATTGGGGGTAATATATTATCATGGATTAAGGATTGGTTAACGGACAGAAAACAGAGAGTGGTAATAAATGGGTAATTTTCGGTTTGGCAGGCTGTAACTAGTGGGGTACCTTGTGGCTTGGGCCTCAACTATTTACAACCTATATCAATGAATAAGATGAAGGGACCATGTGTAATTCATCCAAGTTTGCTGACGATGCAAAGCTAGGTGGGAAAGTATACTGTGAGGAGGATGCAAAGAGGCTGCAAAGGGATATAGAAAGGTTAATTGGGTGGGCAATAACATGGCTGATGGACTATCATGTGGAGACGTGTGAAGTTATCCATTTTGGAAGAAAAAATCGAAAAGCAGAATATTTTTAAAATGGTGAGCGATTAGGAAATGTTGATATTCAGAGAGAACTAAGTGTTCTTGTACACGAATCAAAGAAAGTTAACATGCAGGTACAACGTGCAATTAGGGTGACAAATAGTATGCTAACTTTATTGCAGAGTGATTGGAGTATAAGGGAAAATAAATCTTGCTACAATTATATGGGGGCTTGATGAGAACAAACCACTGTGTCCAGTTGTGGTCTCCATACCTAAGGTAGGATGTACTTACCTTAGAAGGAGTGCAACGAAGGTTCACTACATTGATTCCTAGGATGAGGAGACGTTCCTATGATGACAGATTAAGCAGACTAGGCCTCTATTCCCTAGAGTTTAGAAGAATCAGAGGTGATCTCATTGAAACATATACAATTATTAAAGGTCTTGACAGGGTAGATGCTCGGAAGATCTTTCCCCTGGTTGGGGAATCCATAACTAGGGGTTACAGTCTCAGACTAAGGGATCGGTCATTTAGGACTGAGAGAAGGAAACATTTCTTCAATCAAGGAGTTGTAAATCTTTGGAATTCTCTACCCCAGAGAGCTGTGGAGGCTCAGTCGTTGAGTACATTCAAGACAGAGATCGGTAGATTTTTGGATACTAAGTGACCAAAGGGATATGGAGATAATGTGGGAAAGTGGAATTCAGGTAGAAGATTAGCCATGATCCTATTGAATGACGGTGCAGGCTAGAATGGCCGAATGACCTACTCCTGATCTAGAAAACTATTTTGAATCTAGGGAGTTCTGGAAGATCAAAACCAATGCATCCACTATCTCTGTAGGCACCTCTTTTAATACCCTAGGATTTTTGCTTTTCTAGCAGGTGTTGCTAAATATTGACAACGTCGCATGCGTTTCTAAAGCTAAATAAAGAACGTGTTAGCTCAACTCCGCTGCAGCAGTTCAATTTCCAAATTTAGCTGTAAATAAGCCAAACTCTGAAAACGTACCGAGTGTTGCATAGCAACAGTTATTACGCCTCATAGTTCGGTGCAATTGCAGGAACGGACAACGCTCACTTTAAACGGAGATTTTATTTGATATTTTCCCTTGTAATCTTTCCTAACCCCACTATCAACTGGAATCCGTAATCGCGTCACCTTAAGGCAGCTGAATTGTTTCTTTTCTCCTCATTTTCCTTTATTATGCTAAGCGTAGACGTGTATTCCTCAATAGATTTTCCCACTTTTCCTTTAATCATCTGCACACCAGATACAGTACAGTAATATTGGCGCAGAAATTCGGGTCTCCACGGGTGAGTACGCATGGGGTACTCACCCATAGGCCCGATGGAAGTGCCGGTTTCCTGCATGCACTGCGCATACGTAGGAAAGGCACTTCCATTCCTCTGAAGCAAGAGGTTCAGAGGTCGCACGCGTGCGCGGGGGTGGCTGCGCGTGGGCATGGAACTTCGGGTTTTTTTTTAACAGGTTTTTCCGTGAGGGTAAGTCTGCAGAATTTAGAAATGTAAAAAGCAGGCGTAAGGCCTGCTTTTTACAAGGTAAGTGGTGAATTAATTAAAATTAAAACATTTTTCAAAAGGTTTATTATTTTTAAATACTTTAAAGCAAGGTAAGTTTATTTTTAGCCCTGCTAGAATATAAAATTATATTTTTTAAAAATTTAAATTATTAGGGCAGAAATTCGGATCGGGGGTTTGCCGCGCGTGCAAGCCCCCGATCTGCACTTACCCGACGCGCCTGCCGTTCACCTCCAGGGACGCCTGGAATTCCTTTTTGAAACAGAAGTAACCCGGGCAGCGTCTGACGTCACGCCACCCAGGAGTGCAGCCAGCGCGAAGCCTGTAGCGCGCTGTGCAACTGAAACACGCCCCTTGAGGTCTCAGTTTAATAGGACACGCCCCCAATGTTTCTCACAAGCTGAAAAGCATTTTTACATGCAGAGCAGAATTTCAAATAGCTTTTTGGTATTTTCATGAAGTTTTTGGTAACTTTTATAAACTTTTAAAAACATTTACATGATTTTGAAGAATCTGAAGTAGTTTTAAACAGAATTAAAGAAATTTAAAGACTTTTAAAAGCCCTGAAAGAATTTTTTTCATTCCATTTATTTATTTAGCAACGTCGTCGTCATACGTGTCTTCACACTGTTCCCTTTGGGGAACTGTATGAAGTGGTGGAAGGATTTATGGCCGTGATTAACGCTCATTCTGTGACGGTAATCATCTTTGAACCAGCCATTAGGGTGGTTAGTCCTATGGCGGCAGGGTTTTACAGGCTCCCACAAGCTATACAAGGAGGGGGGCCACCCACACCCACGGACGCAAATGTCCCACTGGATGTCAACCCAGAATTTAGAGCCGGAGCTCCGACTCCACTTGCCGGGACTGTCTGGAGCGGGGTTCGAAACCTTACCTCGTCTGGCCCAGCGGCAGGGATCCTACCGCTACGCCAAAGGCCCACTCCGATTAGCAACGTGAAATGGCTGGAATGAGCACAATTCACGGCATTAAAAGAACTCACAATTGAACTGATGATGACCTCAGCAATCTCCTCAATGAGGTGGAGGCATAGCACCTGCTCATCATTGGTAATGAGAAGTCAAAGGCACCGCAAAAAGGGCAGGTGATAGCTTGGTCTTTCAAGTGGCAGCATAGGGCTCCAGTCACGGGGAGGGAAAAGGTGCAGGAAACGTATGGGTGTCACCTTTTGCGCGGAGTGGGCCTTTTGCGTAGTGGTAAGCATCCCCGCCGCTGGGCCAGGAGGAGTAGGGTTTTGAACCCCGCTCCAGACAGTCCCGGCAAGTGGAGTCGGAGCTCCAACTATAAATTCTGGGTGGACATCCAGCGGGGTACTTGCGTCCGCCGGTATGGGTGGCCCACCCCCCTCAGATGGGCTGTGGGAGCCCGTAAAACCCTCACGCCATAGGACTAACCACCCTAATGGCTGGTATAAAGATGGTTATGGTCACGGAAGGAGCGTTAACGGGGCCAGAAATCCTTCCACCACTTCATACAGTTCCCGAAAGGGAACAGTGTGAGGATACGTACGACGATGACCTCTTGCGCAATGCACCTCCTTGGACCCTCAGTCGCAGATGCGAGGGGGCAAATCATGCAATTGTTAAATTTTTCATTTTATTGACATGTAAAATGTTGGCCAAGTAATTCCGTTCCAAACGCGTGAGTACGGTTGGGGTACTCACGCACCTGGCCAGAGGAAATGCCGGTTTTCAGCATGCACAGCGCATACGGGGAAAACCGGCATTTCCTGTCCTCTGAACGAAGGGGTCCAGAGGCAGAACGCGTGCGACTGCACAGGCAGTGCGTGCGCAGTAAAATTCGCCGGTTTCATTCAAGCTTTCAGTGAGGTTAAGTCCTTACAACTTACACATGAAAAAAGCATGAGTACAGTTGCTCCAGAGGCTGCGGAGGAAGATATATTTTATCGTGGAGCTTCTGAAAGGCAATATTTTTGTTTGGGAAAGGGAGGAAAGTTATTTTGAGAAATGCTGAGGTAAGTTTTAAAGTTTATTTTTGTTTTTTAAAACGGGTTTTCGGTACTGTAGGTAGAAGGAGCAATTGTGGCTATGTGAATTGAATTTGCTGTGTTTATTAAATTTGAAAATGACTCCAACATTTTTAAGAAAGAAACTTTTCATCAGTATTATATTCTTTTAAGTAATTATGTATGTATGTCTGTATATATTCCTTTGCGTATATGTATGTATGTATATATTCCTTTACTTATGTGTATGAATGTATGTATTTAATTATGACTTTCAGAGAAAGTAACTTATTGGAAAATCATAATTAAATACATACATTCATACACATAAGTAAAGGAATATATACATATACATAAAGGAATATATGCGGATATACATACATAATTACTTAAAAGAATATATTACTGATGAAAAGTTTCTTTCTTAAAAATGTTGGAAATGTTACATTACTCATTTTAGAACAGTCATTTTCACATTTAATAAACACAGCAAATTCAATTCACACAGCCACAATTGCTCCTTCTACCTACAGTACTGAAAACCCGTTTAAAAAAAAAAATTAAACTTTAAAACTTACCTCATCATTTCTTAAAATAACTTTCCTCCCTTTCCCAAACAAAAATATTGCCTTTCAGAAGCTCCACGATAAAATATATCTTCCTCTGCAGCCTCTGGAGCAACTTTACACATGCTTTTTTCATGTGTAGGTTGTAAGGACTTAACCTCACTGAATCCATGAATGAAATCGACGAAGTTCACTGCACACGCGCTGCCTGTGCAATCGCACGCGCTGTGCCTCTGAACCCCTTCGTTCAGAGGACAGGAAGTGCCGGCTTTCCCTGCATGCGCTGTGCATGCTGAAAACCGGCATTTCCTCTGGCCAGACGCGTGAGTACCCCGACCGTACTCACGCGTTTGGAATGGAATTACTGGGCCAATGTTTAAAATAGTTATTTCATGTAATTTATAGTTTATTTTAAAAATGTGATTTTTAAAAATATATTTGAAGGTTTAGTGCTATTTTGGGGCCGTAGTATTTATAAGTCTTGACAGGTCTTCCTGTCAGACTTATGAATGTAGCATTCCCTGCTCCGATTGGCATCAAAGTAACTGCGCCCCTGGGATACGCAAGCACTGCGTGCCGGCAGTTGGACCAGGCCCCGGATCAGAATTCCATGGGGCCCTACAGCTCAACTGCTGGCGCGCAAGGTAAGTGCAGGTCGGGGGCTTCCACCCGCGGAAAGCCCCCGACCCGAATTTCTGGGCCATTGTCTATACCCCTGACATTTAACTTAATTTAATGTACTGCAATACTGTAATATTCATCAAATGGGCTTCCAATATGTAAGTTGTGGACAACTGTCTAAAATGTCAAAAGAATTTGTTTAAAGTGTTGCATATTTTATTCAATCACCTTTTAATTGTGAAAATTTTAAGAGGTGCGCTGCTAATTAAAATTGTCCCTTGCCAGTTTGAAATACACCTTAGGACTGTAGGTTGTACGTGCCCATGGACTGTATTTCGTAAGTAATTTCTTGTGCGATATTGTGCCGCTCAACTTCATCCACACTATGAGCAGGACACAGGGTAGTGGGTAATTATGATTTCACAGTTGGAGAACTTTCATGTATAATTCGTGCTCCCAGGCTGCCTTTAAGCAGCAGTTTAACAGTATATATTGTCTGAAGACATCAGTCAGTGTATAGGTTATCCCTTTATTACACTGAATTCATAATGTATAGTTTAGAAGAATGCAGTTTCCCATTAAGAACACGCTGCCTTTGATTATATTCAAGACGATTGAAATGTTAAAGAATACAACTAGAAACAAGTACACAGACCAACAAGCGTGCGTAAGTAAGTGCTCACGCGCGCACACACATATGCTAAATTATAGTCACTGTGCATACCCAGTGAAAAAGTATACAACACAAATTATTAACATTGGTATATAATAAAAATGAAAGTAATTGGGGCAGTAATTCGGGTCGGGGGCTTGCCGCGCGTGCAAGCCCCCGATCTGCACTTACCCGACGCGCCTGCCGGTCACCTCCAGGGACGCCTGGAATTCCATTTTGAAACTGAAGAATCAGCGTCTGACGTCACACCGCCCAGGAGTGCAGCCAGCGCGAAGCCTGGAGCGCGCTGTGCAAGTGAGACACGCCCCTTGAGGTCTCATTTTAAAAGGACACGCCCCCAATGCTTCTCACAAGCTGCAAAGCATTTTTACATGTAGAGCAGCATTTTAAATAGGTTTTCTGTATTTTTAAGAAGCTTTTGGTAACTTTTATAAACTTTTAAAAACGTTTAAATTATTTTGAAGAATCTGAAGTAGTTTTAAACAGAATTAAAGCGATTTCAGGACTTTTAAAAGCACTGAAAGAATGTTTTTCATTCCATTTATTTAATTAGCAACGTCGTCGTCGTACGTGTCTTCACACTGTTCCCTTTGGGGAATGGTATGAAGTGGTGGAAGGATTTCTGGCCATGATTAATGCTCCTTCTGTGACTGTAACCATCTTTGTGCCAGCCATTAGGGTGGTTAGTCCTATGGCGGGAGGGTTTTACGGGCTCCCACAACCTATACCGGGGGGGGGGGGTACCACCCACAGCCATGGACGCAAATATCCCACTGGATGTCTACCCAGAATTTAGAGCTGGAGCTCCGACTCCATTTGCCAGGACTGTCTGCAGCAGGGTTTGAAAACCCTACGCTGTGTGGCCTAGTGGTGGGGATGCTACCGCTACGCCAAAGGCCCACTCAGATTAGCAACATGAAATGGCTGGAATGAGCACAATTCATGGCATTAAAAGAACTCACAATTGAACTGATGATGACCTCAGCAATCTCCTCAATGAGGTGGAGGTGCAGCGCCTGCTCATCATTGGCAATGAGAAGTCCAAGGCGCCGCAAAAAGGACAGATGTATAGCTTGGTCTTTCAAGTGGCAGCATAGGGCTCCAGTCACGGGGAGGGAAAAGGTGCAGGAAACGTAAGGGTGTCATCTTTTGCATGGAGTGGGCCTTTTGCATAGCGGTAAGCATCCCCACCGCTGGGCCAGAAGGAGTAGGGTTTCGAGCCCCGCTCCAGCCAGTCCCGGCAAGTGGAGTCGGAGCTCCAACTATAAATTCTGGGTGGACATCCAGCGGGATACTTGCGTCCGTGGGTGTGGGTGCCCCCCCCCTCGGATGGGTTGTGGGAGCCCATAAAACCCTCGCACCATAGGACTAACCACCCTAATGGCTGGTATGAAGATGGTTATGGTCATGAAGGAGTGTTAACGTGGCCAGAAATCCTTCCACCACTTCATACAGTTCCCGAAAGGGAACAGTGTGAGGATACGTATGATGATGACCTCTTGCGCAATGCACCTCCTTGGACCCTCAGTCGCAGATGCGAGGGGGCAAATCGTGCAATTGTTAAATTTTTCATTTTATTGACATGTAAAATGTTGGCCCAGTAATTCCCTTCCAAACGCGCGAGTACGGTCGGGGTACTCACGCATCTGGCTGGAGGAAATGCCGGTTTTCAGCATGCACAGCGCATGCGGGGAAAACCGGCATTTCCTGTCCTCTGAACGAAGGGGTTCAGAGGCAGAACGCGTGCGACTGTACAGGCAGCGCTTGCGCAGTAAAATTCGCTGGTTTCATTCATGCTTTCAGTGAGGTTAAGTCCTTACAACTTACACATGAAAAAAGCATGAGTACAGTTGCTCCAGAGGCTGCGGAGGAAGATATATTTTATCGTGGAGCTTCTGAAAGGCAATATTTTTGTTTGGGAAAGGGAGGAAAGTTATTTTAAGAAATGCTGAGGTAAGTTTTAAAGTTTATTTTTGTTTTTTAAAACGGGTTTTCAGCACTGTAGTTAGAAGGATCAATTGTGGAATTGAATTTGCTGTGTTTATTAAATGTAAAAATGACTCCAACATTTTTAAGAAAGAAACTTTTCATCAGTAATATATTCTTTTAAGTAATTATGTATGTATGTCTGTATATATTCCTTTGCGTGTATGTATATATTCCTTTACTTATGTGTATGAATGTATGTATTTAATTATGACTTCCAGAGAAAGTAACTTATTGGAAAATCATAATTAAAAACATACATTCATACACATAAGTAAAGGAATATAAAACATACATACATATACGTAAAGGAATATATACGGACATACATACATAATTACTTATTACTGATGAAAAGTTTCTTTCTTAAAAGTGTTGGAAATGTTACATTACTCATTTTAGAACACTCATTTTCACATTCAATTCACACAGCCACAATTGCTCCTTCTACCTACAGTACTGAAAACCCGTTTAAAAAAAAAAATTTAAACTTTAAAACTTACCTCAGCATTTCTTAAAATAACTTTCCTCCCTTTCCCAAACAAAAATATTGCCTTTCAGAAGCTCCACGATAAAATATATCTTCCTCCGCAGCCTCTGGAGCAACTTTACACATGCTTATTTCAAGTGTAACTTGTAAGGACTTAACCTCACTGAATCCATGAATGAAATCGACGAAGTTCACTGCGCAAGCGCTGCCTGTGCAGTCGCACGCGCTGTGCCTCTGAACCCCTTCGTTCAGAGGACTGGAAATGCCGGTTTTCCCCGCATGCGCTGTGCATGCTGAAAACCGGCATTTCCTCCAGCCAGAGGCGTGAGTACCCCGACCGTACTCACGCATTTGGAACGGAATTACTGGGCCAATATGTCAATGAGAAAGGCTCAATAGGGGTAAAATTCAGTTTTTTCGCTGTCTCTATCTTAAATAAGAACAATGGGCCAGAAATTCGGGTTCCCACGGGTTAATACGCGCTGGGTACTCATGCGTAGGCCCAACAAAAGTGCCTTTTTCGTGCTTGCACTGCGCATGTGCGGGAGACTGGAACTTCCGTTCCCTTAAAGGGAGGAGTTCACATGTCAAATGCATGCGCCGGAGAGGCAGCACGTATGCCTGGAACTTCTGTCTTTTTTCCAGCTTTCTCCAGGAGGGTATGTCTCCAGCAGCTATGCTTTTATAAAGCAGTCGCACGGCCTGCTTTTAACAAGGTAAGTGGTGAATTAAGTAAAATTAAAACATTTTTTCCACAGGTTTATTATTTTACAATACTTTAGACCCGTTCAAACCTGTAATTAAATCTTTCAAAAATTTAAATTATTCTTTAAAATAGTTATTTTACGTAAACTTCTGGTTATTTTTAAAATGTGATTATTTTTAAAATTTACTTGAAGTTTTAGTTATGTTTTGGGGCCGAATTCTATTCATAAATTTGATGGGTCTTCCTGTCAATTCTATGAATAGAGATTCCCTGCTACGATTGGCTCTCCATAGCCCACGTGATCCCAGGGGATGTTTCGAACTAACTGCGCCCCTGGGATACGCAAGCACTGCGTGCCGGCAGCTGCAGCAGGGCCAAGATTGGAATCCCACACAGGCCCACATCACAACGGCCAACAAGCTGGGTAAGTGCAGATGCTGCAGCTTGCACCCGCGGGCAGCCCCCGACCCGAATTTCTGGGTCATAAGACATATGAGCAGGAGTAGGCCATTAGGCCATTCGAGCCTGCTCCGCCATTCAAGAAGATCATGGATGATCTTGTACCACATCTCCACTTTCCTGCAGTAACCCCATATTACTTGATTCCCTTCAAGTTCAAAAGTTTATCGATCTCTGTCTTGAATATACTCAATGACTGAGCATCCACAGCCCTCTGGGGTAGAGAATTCCAAAGATACACCACCCTCTGAATGAAGAGATTTCTCCTCATCTCAATCCTAAATGGCTGACACCTTATTCTGAGATAGTGAACCCTGATTCTAGACTCCCCAGCCAGGGGAAACATCCTCCCTGCATCTACCCTATCAAGCCCTGTAATAATTTTGCATGTTTCAATTAAATCACCTCTCATCTTCTAAACTCTAGCAGTTGAAACGCTAAAACTGGCATGAAAGACCAGGGAGAGAAAGAGGGCAATTAGCATTATATCCTGCATCTGACTGTTACACAGAAGCCGCTGCTGGATATTACCAGTCTAATGAGGACGTGATCGGGATCGACCATATGATGCCTGTTGGTACTCACTCTCTAGGCCCGCATCAGATCACCTCTCATTCTTCCAAACTGTAGAGAATATAGACCTAATCTCTCCTCATAGGACAACCCCCCCATCCCAGGAAGCAGTCTGGTGAACCTTCGTTGCATTCTCTGTGGCAAGTATAACCTTCCTTAGATAAGGAGAGAAGAACTGTACATTATACTCCGGGTATGGTCTCACAAGGGCCCTATATAATTGCAGGAAGACGTTTTTAATCTTAGACTCAAATCGTCTTGTAATAAAGGCCAACATACAATTTGCTTTCCTAATTACTTGCTGTAACTACATGTTAACTTTCAGTGATTGGTGTACAAGGGCATTCAGGTCCTCTGAACACCAACAATTCCCAATCTCTCACCATTTAAAAACATAGAAACATAGAAGATAGGAGCAGGAGTAGGCCATTCGGCCCCTCGAGCCTGTTCTGCTATTTATTGAGATCCTGGCTGATCATCCAAATTCAGTACCCTGTCCCTGCTTTCTCCCCATATCCCTTGATCCATTTAGCCTTAAGAAATATATCTAACTCCTTCTCGAATATCTTATTATCTATATATATAAATCGGTCGATCTGTCTGTCTACCTGTCCTTGGGTGTGCATCTGTCCGACTATGCGCTCGAAAGTTATAGAGCATACCTACGCGCGCGTTACCTCCGAAGAAAGCTTACGCTTCCGGGACAGTTGTAAGTGTATTTACTTTTCGGTCGGACGAAAATTGTTCGCGCCTTATGCAAAAAACCTTCAAAATTAAACTCATTATCTGCTACTTAGCATTGATTGACTAACGTCAAGGTTCGACCAATCCTGTGCCGTCACCATTGACCAATCCTACAGTACAGTCCCCTGATGGTTGGCCAATCGGTGTGTGTGTGTGGGCGGGACTAATCGTTTTCATCTCAGGGATCTGGCAGCCATTGTTTCACTGCCATTACTTCAGCTTCCAGCTCAAACTACTTTGATCATCCAGCTTTGAAAAAGTTAGTATCTCTTTTAAAAATAACATAAGATTTACAAAAACGTTTTATAAGTACTTTCACTTTCATCTTTCAAGGTATTAAAAGGTAGAAATGTTGCCCGGCAGCAGATTGAGAGAGGGACACAGACAGGGCCCAAAAGACTGGGACTCGATTTAAAATGTTGCCCGGCAGCAGATTCACAGAGGGACACAGAGAGGCCCCAAAGCCTGGCACTCGATTTAAACCGCCCGGCCCAAATCAGCCCTGGCAACGCCGGGCTCCCCCCAGCTAGTATTTAACAAGTTGACCTCAGTTGCCTTCTGTGGCAGAGAATTCCAAAGGTTCGCCAATCTCTCGGTGAAGAAATTACTCTTCATCTCAGTCCTAAATGGCTTGCCCCTTATCCGTAGACTGTGAACCCTGGTTATGGACTCCCCCACCAGCGGGAACATCCTTCCTTCATCTAGTCTGTTTAGTCCTGTTAGAATTTTATAAATTTCAATGAGATCCCCTCTCATTCCTCTAAACTCTAGTGAATAAAAGCCTAATCGACTCGATCCCTCTTCATACATCATTCCTGCCATCCCAGGTATCAGTCTCATGAATATTCGCTGCACTACCTCCATGGCAAGAACATCTTTCCTCAGATAAGGCGACCAAAACTGCACACAATACTCAAGGTGTGGTCTCACCAAGGCCCTGTACAACTGCAGCAAGACATAATGGCTCCTGTACACGAATCCTCTCGCTATGAAGGCCAACATGCCTTTTGGCTTCTTAACCGTCTGCTGCACCTGCATGCTTACCTTCAGCGACTGGTGCACAAGGGCACCCAGGTCTAGTTGCACTTCTCCTTTTCCCAATCTATTGCCGTTCAGATTATAATCTGTCTTCCTGTTTTTGCCACCAAAGTGCATAACTTCACATTTCTCTACATTATACTGCATCTGCCATGCATCAGCCCAATCAC
Source organism: Somniosus microcephalus (assembly GCF_052327205.1). Taxonomy (NCBI): domain Eukaryota; kingdom Metazoa; phylum Chordata; class Chondrichthyes; order Squaliformes; family Somniosidae; genus Somniosus; species Somniosus microcephalus. Next base: position 188,717,635 of record NC_140992.1, read on the forward strand.
CCAACCTGTCCAAATCATACTGGAGTTTCTTGGCATCCTCTTCACAGCACGCATGCCCACCCAGCTTTGTGGCATCTGCAAACTTGGAGATATTACGTCTAGTTCCCTCATCTAGATCATTAATATATATTGTGACAAGCCGGGGTCCTAGCACCGATCCCTACAGTACCCCACTAGTCACTGCCTGCCACTCGGAAAAAGACCCATTTATTCCAACTCTTTGCTTCCTCTCTGGAACTCTATCCAAGTCAGTACGCTACCCCCAATCCCACGTGCCTTAACTTTGCACGCCAATCTCTTATGCGAGACCTTATCAAAAGCCTTCTGAAAGTCCAAATACACCACAACCACTGGTTCACCCTTATCTATTCTGCCAGTTACATCCTCAAAAAATTCCAGAAGATTAGTGAAGCATGATTTACCTTTTGTAAATCCATGTTCACTTTGTCCAATCCTGTCACTGTTTTCCAAGTGCTCTGCTATTACATATTTTTTAATGGAATCTAGTATTTTCCCCACTACCGATGTCAGTCTTACCAACATATAATTCCACATTTTCTCTCCACCACCTATTTTAAATTGTGGGGTTACATTAGCTACCCTCCAATCCATGGGAACTATTCCAGAATCTATAGATTTTTGGAAGATGACCATCAATGCAACTAATATTTCTATGTTTACTTCCTAATGTACCCTAGGATGTAAATTATCAGGCCCTGGTGATTTATCGGCCTTCAATCCCGTCAATTTCCCTAACACCATTTCCCTACAAATGCTGATTTCATTCAATTCCTCCCTCTCATTAGATCCTATGTTCCTCGAAATCTCTGGAAGGTTATTTTTGTCCTCCATTGTGAAGACAGAACCAAAGTATGTATTTAATTGGTCTGCCATTTCCTTGTTCCACTGATTCTGATTGCAAGGGACCTACGTTTGACTTCACCAATCTTTTTCTCTTCACATATCTATAGAAGATTTTACAGTCAGTTTTTATGTTCTCTGAAAGCTTACTCTCATATATTATTTTCCCCATCTTAATTAATCCCTTTTGTCCTCATTTGCGGAATCCTAAACTGCTCCCAATCCTCAGTTTTGCTGCTTGTTCTGGCCAATTTATATGTCCCTCATTTCCCTTGTTAGCCACAGATGATTCACTTTTTTGTTTTATTTTTATGCCACACCGCGATGAACAAATTTTGTAGTCCATCCATGCGATCTTTAAATGCCATTGCCTATCCACCGTCAACCCTTTAAGTAACATTCCCCAATCCATCCTAGCCAACTCGCACCTCATACCATCGTAGTTTCCTTTATTTAAATTCAGGACACTAGTCTCTGAGCCAACTACTTCACTCTCCATCTTAATGAGGTATTCTATCACATTATGATCGCTTCTCCCCAAGGGGCCTCACACAGCAACATTGCTAATTAATCCTTTCTCATTACAGATTACCCAGTCTAAGAAGGCCTGATCTCAAGTTGCTTTCTCGACATATTGGTCCAGGAAACCATCGCATATGCACTCTAGGAATTTCTCCTCCATAGTATTGTTACTAATTTGGTTAGCCCAATCTATATGTAGATTTAAGTCACCCATAATAACTGCTGTGCCCTTTTTACATGCATCTCTGATTTCCCGTTTCATGCCATCCCCAACATCAGCATTACTGTTTGGGGGTCTGTATACAACTCCCACTAACTTTTTCTCCCCCTTGGTATTTCTCAGCTATACCCAGACAGATTCCACATCATCAAAGCTAATATCCTTCCTTTCTATTCTGTCAAGCTCCTCTTTAACCAGCAAAGGTTCCCCACCTCCTTTTCCTTTCTTCCTGTCCTTCCTGAATATTGAATACCCCTGGATGTTGAATTCCCAGCCTTGGCCATCCTGGAGCCATTGCTCTGTAATTCCAATTACATCATATCGGTTTACATCTATTTCCGCAGTTAATTCAGCCATCTTATTACGAATGCTCCTCGCATTAAGACACAAAGCCTTCAGGCTTGTTTTCTTAACACTCTTAGTCCTTTTAGAATTATTATTTACTGTAGCCCTGTTTGATTTACACTCTTAATTTCTCTGCCTTCCACTTTTGCTTTTCTCCTTCCTGTCTTTTGTTTCCATCCTTGCTTCCCTTTCCTCTGTCTCCCTGCACAGGTTCCCAACCCCCTGCCATTGTGGTTAAACCCTCCCCAACAGCACTAGCAAACACTACCATGAGGATATCGGTCCCGGTCCCGCCCAGGGGCAAACCATCCAGTTTGTACTGGTCCCACCTCCCCCAGAACCGGTTCCAATGTCCCTGGAATTTGAATCCCTCCCACTTGCACCATTCCTCTAGCCACATATTCATCTGCAATATCCTTCTATTTCTATTCTGACTAGCACGTGGCAATGGTAGCATTCCTGAGATTACTTCCTTTAAGGTCCTATTTTTTAATTTACCTCCTAACTCCCTATATTCAGCTTTAAGGGCCTCATCCCATTTATTACCTATAACGTTGGTACCCTTATGCACCACGACAACTGGTTGTTCACCCTCCCCCTCCAAAATGCCCTGCAGTCACCCCGAGACATCCTTGACCCTTGCACCAGCGAGACAACATACCATCCTGGAGTCTTGTTTGCGGCCGCAGAAATGCCTAGCTATTCCCCATACAATAGAATCCCCTATCACTATAACTCTCCCACTCTTTTTCCTCCCATCCTGTGCTGCAGAACCACCCATGGTGCCAGGAAGTTGGCTGCTGCTGCCTTCCCCCGATAAGCCATCTCCCTCAACAATATCCAAAGTAGTATATCTGTTTGAGAGGGGGATGGCCGCAGGTGACTTCTGCACTACCTGCCTGTGCCGACTACTCTGCCTGGTGGTCACCCATTCCCTTCCTGCCTGTGCAGCCTTTACCTGCAGTGTGACCAACTCCCGAAACATGCTAACCTTGATGTCCTCAGTATCGCGAATGCTCCAGTATGTATCCATTCGCAGCTCCAGTGCCACAATGTGGTCTGTCAGTAACTGCAGCTGGATACAGTTCCCACACACATGGTCGTCAGGGACACAGGAAGTGTCCCTGATTTCCCACATAGCGCAGGAGGTGCATGCCACAGGGCCAACCTGTACTGCCATGACTTACCCTTTAATTAATTTAAATTAATTTAAATCAAATCAATACCACTAATTACACTACAATTAAATGATATACTCAAGGGCCCTTAGTTACAAGCACTCCCCGATGCACAGCAGAGACCTTAGAAACTATAACCACAAAAATTAAGACCTTCTAAATTTTATAAACTATTAATCTTAACTGTCAAACTATAGAGTAGTATAAATACTCACCTGGCCGTACTCACCCAGTCATCTGCTTCCTTTTGCCCATGTCAATTTTTGAATCGTGTTGTGGCTCCTGAACGCCGCCGCCGGTCTGTGAGATTGGTAAGCCTCTGTAAAAAATCCCACGAAAGTGAGTCTCAGTACTCACTGTACCACCGCTCTCTGCTCCTCCTGACACTGGCCACTGTAAAATATCCCACAAAAGTGAGTTTCAGTACTCACTGTACCACCGCTCTCTGCTCTTCCCGTCACTGGCCACTGTAGAAAAGCCAGCAAAAGTGAGTTTAAGTACTCACTGTACCACCGCTCTCTGCTTCTCCTGACACTGGCCTCTGTAAAAAAGCTTGTAAAACTGAATTTAAGTATACAATGTACCATCGCTCTCTGCCCTTCCAGACACTGGCCTCTGCAAGAAAGCCCACAAAAGTAAGTTTAAGGACTCACTGTACTACCGCTCTCTGCTCCTCCCGACACCAGCCTCCATAAGAAAGCCAGGAAATTGAGTTTAAGTATTCACTGTAGCACTGTTCTCTGCTCCTCCCGACACTGGCCTCTGTAAAAAAGCCCGCGAAAGTGAGTTTAAGGACTCACTGTACTACCGCTCTCTGCTCCTCCCGACACCAGCCTCCATAAGAAAGACAGGAAATTGAGTTTAAGTATTCACTGTAGCGCTGTTCTCTGCTCCTCCCAACACCAGCCCCTGTAAAAAAGCCTGCGAAAGTGAGTTTAGTTACTCACTGTACTGCCACTCTCTGCTCCTCCCGACACTGGCCTCTGTGTATACTCTGCTTTTCAATTTTTCCTGCCAAAGTGGATAACTTCACATTTCTCCACATTATATTCCATTTGCCATGTTCTTGCCCACTCACTTAGCCTATCTGTATCCCCTTGAAGGCTACTAGCATCCTCCTCACAACTTACATTCCCACCCAGCTTTGTATCATCAGCAAACTTGGATATATTACATTTGGTCCCCTTATCCAAGTCATTGAGGAAGATTGTGTATAGCTGAGGCCCAAGAACTGATCCATGCAGTACCGCACTAATTACAGACTGCCAACCCAAAAAAAGCGTTTATTCCTACTCTCTGTTTTCTGTCCATTAACCAATCCTCAATCCATGCGAGTGTATTACCCCCAATTCCATGAGCATTAATTTTGTTCAATAGCCTCTTGTGTGGCACCTTATCGAATGTCTTCTGAAAATCCAAATGCACCACATCCACTGGTTCCCCCTTATCTATTCTGCTAGTTACAATCTCAAAAAACTCTAACAGGCTTGTCAAACACGTTTTCCCTTTCATACATCCGTGTTGCCTCTGCCCAATCGTATTATTAATCGTATCTTAACCCACGAACAACTCCTTGTAACTTAACACCAATCCCAATCAGTAATGTACTTATTTCAGCATTCTGTAATCATGCTGCTTGGTGCATTTTACACCATCATTACAAGTCTGATTGAGAAAAAGTTCGGCTTTCAGTTATATCCAGTAGATTATTTCTAGACCTGAGAATCAGGACTCTGGTTCCACACAAACTACCGGCTATCCCTCTGTTAGCGTTACCCGAACTGATCGCCGTGAACTAAATTGTAGCGAATACATTGGATGTTTTAGTGTATACAGACAAAACATAATTTACACACTGTGCACTTTTAAAGCAATGGGCGCACGGTGGTACTGGGACTGCATCCTGTCCAGCCGTATGAAGATTGCACATGCAGCCAAAATCCTTTTGCTTTCAATGAGAAACACAAGTGCTGATAAACAAATTGAGCCAGTACAAACTATAGAAATCATGAGCACCACGAATGATCCCTTGGGAAATTTATGCTTCACGTACTTTCACCTCAGAATTTAGTCATACTCAATGCGATATCGAACACAATCCCTGTGAGACTCCTTAAGGTCGGTCAATAACTTGGATTCAAGCTGCAAAGTTAGCCTGGCTGCCATGGGGAAATGGTTTGATGGGGATGCTAAAGTTAGTAACAATGGTTTACAGCCACAACCTTTAAATCATGCTAGAGCCGAAATTCCAGTTTGAAAAGGCCAGGAGTAACCAATATGTCTTTTCCAAGATTCAGTGATTGCCGCTGATCACTACCTTATAAAATTTGCCAATATTTTAATAAGGAATTCCACTATAAGACGGAGGAATCGCTCTTTTTTGGGGGAGGGGCTGTTAGGATTTTTTTCATTAATAAGGTACTTTTGGTGGGAATGAATCCCGTTTGTTATACAATGGCCTTGTGTGTGACACTGTCAATGGCCTAGTGTAGTAATAAGTAATTCGGGCCACACTGCTCCTTCTCGTTGAGGTTAATAAGAAACAATGTGCTTCATAGGCTCAAAGCTTCCTGAATACAAACAACTAGACGCTTCTTGCACTATCTGGTTATATAAAAGTCAAAGGCGTGTTAATCAACCTGTCTCCCTATTGGACAATACAATACCGAGATGCTTATCGCAGCAAGAAATTCTGCCCGCCTGTCAACTAATGCAGCAAAGTGAAGCTGCATGTATATTTAGTTTGCAACCACAGACAGTTAGATACGTGCAGGTTTACATGTTCATTCATCTACAGTCAAGCAAATTTGCAACGGCTACAACTTTTGCAAAGAGAAATCAAATGAAACATTCTTCCACAAATATCTCGGAACACGCACTTTTGGTACAAATACACCCTTACAATAATCTGAGGAAGTCCTTTCTCTATGACCTTTAGACTATTTTACCTTTGAAGATTTACCGCCAAGTATGAAGACCTATATCTGTTGATACTGTGACCAGCTGCACCACATTAGGGTTTTTTTTGCTTCAGAGAAGCACAGGTCTTTCGAACAACATTTGCAACTCGCTGGTGCTCAGTGGGCTAATGATCCGCGAGGTGCAGTATTGAGTCATGCAGGAAGGTCACTTTTTAAAAGCCATGTTGTCTGTTGAAATATAGTTTAGGTTGTGAGATTCTGCAGCCAATCTCAGCTGCCGTGACCTCTGCTTCAAATTCGTGCATAGAGAAGATCAGATGATGATGTGATAGTTCCTACAATCTGATTATCTATTAATGGACTGGAGAGAGAAAATGTAATCTGTGCAGCTAAAACTCCTGCCTTTAATGACCGTTAGTGTTAGCCCTAAGAGTAAATAAATCACTGGGGAATCCATCTGCCCACACTGAAATCAATGGTGTTGATACAAAACGATTAGAAAAAGGAGGGAGAGTGAAAACATGGAAATACAGGCCCATTAGACTGACATCAGTTGTCGGTAAAATGCTGGAATCGTTAAGGAAGTGGTAACAGGACACTTAGAAAATCATAATATGATTAGGCAGAATCTACGTGTTGATATGAAAGGGAAATCGTGTTTAACAAATTTATTAGAACTTCGGGTCTCCACGGATGAGTACGCATGGGGTACTCACCCATAGGCCCAATGGAAGTGACGATTTCCTGCATGCACTGCGCATGCGCGGGAAACCGGCACTTCCGTTCCCCTGAAAGAAGGGGTTCAGAGTTCGAACGCGTGCGCAGGAGAAGCTGCGCGTGTGCATCGAACTTACCTTTTTCTTTGCAGGTTTTCCCGGGAAGGTAAGTCCCCAGAATTTAGACATGTAAAAAGCAGTCGCAAGTCCTTCTTTTTACAAGGTAGGTGGTGAACTAATTAAAATTAATACTTTTTTACAGAGGTTTATTATTTTTAAATACTTTAAAGAAAGGTAAGTTTATTTTTAGCCCCGTTAGACAATAAAATTATGTTTTTCAAAAATTTATATTATTGTTTAAAATAGTTATTTCATGTAATTTATAGTTTATTTAAAAAATGTGATTTAAAAAAAAAATTATTTCAAGATTTAGTGATCTTTTGGGGCCCGTAGTATTTGTAAGTTTTGACAGCCCTTCCTGTCAAACTTATGAATGAAGCATCCCCTGCTCCGATTGGCTCTCCATGGCCCACGTGATCCCAGGGGATGCATCGAACTAACTGTGCCCCTGGGATACGCAAGCAATACGCGCCGGCAGTTGGAGCAGGCCCAGGATCGGAGTTGCACGGGGGCCCACAGCTCAATGGTTGGCGCGCAAGGAAAGTGCAGGTCGGGTCCTTGCACCCGCGGGAAGCCCCCGACCCGAATTTCTGGGCCATTAGAGTTTTTTGAGGATGTAACTAGCAGGGTGGATAAAAGGGAACCAGCAGATATAGTACATTTGGACTTCCAAAAGGCAGTCAATAAGGTGCCACATAAAAGGTTGTTATGCAAGATAAGGGCTAATGGGATTACAGGTAATGTATTAGCATGGCTAGAGGATTGGTTAACGGACAGAAGACAAAGAGTCAGGGTAAATGGGTCATTTTCAGGTTGGCAGGCTGCAACTAGAGGGGCGCTGCAAGGATCAATGCTTGGGCCTCAGCTATTTATCATTTATATTAATGACTTAGATGAAGAAAACGAGTGTAATGTAACCAAGTTTGCTGACGATACAAAGGCAGGTGAGAAATTAAGCTCTGAGAAGGAAAAAAAGAGTTGGCAAAGGGATTTTTAAAATTCGTACATGGGACATGGGCGTCGCTGGCAAAGCCAGCATTTATTGGCCATCCCTAATTGCCCTTGAGAAGCTGGTGATGAGCCACCTTCATGAACTGCTGCAGTCCGTGTGGTGAAGGTACTCCCACATTGCTGTTACGGAGGGAGATCCAGGATTTTGACCCAGCGACGATGAAGGAACAGTGATATACTTCTAGGAACAGTGATATACTTCTAAGTCAGGATGGTGCATAACTTGAAGGGGAACTTGCAGGTGATGACGTTCCCATGCGCCTGCTGCCTTGTCATTCTACGTGCTAAAGGTCGTGGATTTGGGAGGTGCTGCTGAAGAAGATTTGATGAGTTGCTGCAGTGCATCATGTTTATGCTGCACACTGCAGCCACAGTGCGCTGGTGGTGGAGGGACTGAATGTTTAAGGTGATGGAAGAGGAGCAAATCAAGGGGGCTGCTTTGTCTTGGATGGTGTCGAGCTTCTTGAGTCTTGTTGGAGCTGCACTCATCTAGGCAAGTGGAGGGAATTCCATCACACTCCTGACTTGTGCCTTGCAGTTGGCGGTTATAGACAGGTTATGTGAGTGGCCAATAAGGCGGCAGATTGAGTATAATGTGGGAAAATGTGAGGTAATTCACTTTGATAGGAAGAATACAAAAACAGAATATTTTTTAAATGGTGAGAATCTATTGCATGTTGCTGTTCAGAGAGATGTATGTACTCATACAGGGAACACAACAAGTTAGCATGCAGATACAGCAAGCAATTAGGAAGGCAAATGACATGTTGGCCTTTATTTCAAAGGGGCTGGAGCACAAGAGTAAGAAACATAAGAACATAATGGCCCAGTAATTCTGTTCCAAACACGTGAGTACGGTCGGGGTACTCACGCGTCTTGCCGGAGGAAATGCCGGTTTGCAGCATGCACAGCGCATGCGGAGAAAACCGGCATTTCCTGTCCTCTGAACGAAGGGGTTCAGAGGCACAGCGCGTGCGACTGCACAGGCAGCGCGTGCGCAGTGAACTTCGTTGATTTCATTCATGGATTCAGTGAGGTTAACTCCTTACAACTTACACATGAAAAAAGCATGTGTAAAGTTGCTCCAGAGGCTGCGGAGGAAGATATATTTTATCGTGGAGCTTCTGAAAGGCAATATTTTTGTTTGGGAAAGGGAGGAAAGTTATTTTAAGAAATGATGAGGTAAGTTTTAAAGTTTAATTTTTTTTTTTAAACGGGTTTTCAGTACTGTAGGTAGAAGGAGCAATTGTGGCTGTGTGAATTGAATTAGCTGTGTTCATTAAATGTGAAAATGACTTCTAAAATGAGTAATGTAACATTTCCAACATTTTTAAGAAAGAAACTGTTCATCAGTAATATATTCTTTTAAGTAATTATGTATGTATGTCCGTATATATTCCTTTAAGTATATGTATATATTCCTTTACTTATGTGTATGAATGTATGTATTTAAATATGATTTTCCAATAAGTTACTTTCTCTGAAAGTCATAATTAAATACATACATTCATACAAATAAGCAAAGGAATATATACATACATATACGCAAAGGAATATATACAGACATACATACATAATTACTTAAAAGAATATATTACTGATGAAAAGTTTCTTTCTTAAAAATGTTGGAGTCATTTTCACATTTAATAAATACAGCAAATTCAATTCACATAGCCACAATTGCTCCTTCTACCTACAGTACTGAAAACCCGTTTTAAAAAACAAAAATATACTTTAAAACTTACCTCAGCATTTCTTAAAATAACTTTCCTCCCTTTCCCAAACAAAAATATTGCCTTTCAGAAGCTCCACGATAAAATATATCTTCCTCCGCAGCTTCTGGAGCAACTGTACTCATGCTTTTTTCATGTGTAAGTTGTAAGGACTTAACCTCACTGAAAGCATGAATGAAACCGGCGAATTTTACTGCACACGCGCTGCCTGTGCAGTTGCACGCGTTCTGCCTCTGAACCCCTTCGTTCAGAGGAGAGGAAATGCCGGTTTTCCCTGCATGCGCTGTGCATACTGAAAACCGGCATTTCCTCCGGCCAGACGCATGAATACCCCGACCGTACTCACGCGTTTGGAACGGAATTACTGGGCCAACATTTTACATGTCAATAAAATGAAAAATTTAACAATTGCACGATTTGCCCCCTCGCATCTGCGAATGAGGGTCCAAGGAGGTGCATTGCGCAAGAGGTCATCATCATACGTATCCTCACACTGTTCCCTTTCGGGAACTGTATGAAGAGGTGGAAGGATTTCTGGCCACGTTAATGCTCCTTCCGTGACCATAGCCATCTTCATACCAGCCATTAGGGTGGTTAGTCCTATGGCGTGAGGGTTTTACGGGCTCCCACAACCCATCTGAGGGGGGGACCACCCAGACCCGTGGACGCAAGTATCCCGCTGGATGTCCACCCAGAATTTATAGTTGGAGCTCCGACTCCACTTGCCGGGACTGTCTGGAGCGGGGCTCGAAACCCTACTCCTTCTGGCCCAGCGGCGGGGATGCTTACCGCTATGCAAAAGGCCCACACTGCGCAAAAGGTGACACCCATACGTTTCCTGCGACTTTTCCCTCCCCGTGACTGGAGCCCTATGCTGCCACTTGAAAGACCAAGCTATCATCTGTCCTATTTGCGGCACCTTGGACTTCTCATTACCAATGATGAGTAGGTGCTGCGCCTCCGTCTCGTTGAGGAGATTGCTGAGGTCATCATCAGTTCAATTGTGAGTTCCTTAAATGCCGTGAATTGTGCTCATTCCAGCCATTTCACGTTGCTAATCTGAGTGGGCCTTTCGCGTAGCGGTAGCATCCCTGCTGCTGGGCCACACGGCATAGGGTTTCTAACCCCGCTCTAGACAGTCCCGGCAAGTGGAGTCGGAGCTCCGGCTCTAAATTCTGGGTAGACATCCAGTGGGATATTTGCGTCCATTGGTGTGGGTGGCCCCCCCCCTCATATAGGTTGTGGGAGCCCGTAAAACCCTCCCGCCATAGGACTAACCACCCTAATGGTTGGTACAAAGATGGTTACGGTCACGGAAGGAGCATTAATCACGGCCAGAAATCCTTCCACCACTTCATACAGTTCCCCAAAGGGAACAGTGTGAAGACACGTACAACGACAACATTGCTAATTAAATAAATGGAATGAAAAAAATGCTGTCAGGGCTTTTAAAAGTCTTTAAATCACTTTAATTCTGTTTAAAACTACTTCAGATTCTTCAAAATAATGTAAACGTTTTTAAAAGTTTATAAAAGTTACCAAAAGCTTCTTAAAAATACCAAAAACCTATTTAAAATGCTACTCTACATGTAAAAATGCTTTGCAGCTTGTGAGAAACATTGGGGGCGTGTCCTTTTAAAATGAGACCTCAAGGGGCGTGTCTCACTTGCACTGCACGCTCCAGGCTTCGCGCTGGCTGCACTCCTGGGCGGCGTGACGTCAGACGCTGCCCGGGAGTCAACATTTTAAAACAGGAATTTCAGGCGTCCCTGAAGCTCAACGGCCGGCGCGTCGGGTAAGTGCAGATCGGGGGCTTGCACGCGCGGCAAGCCCCCGACCCGAATTTATGCCCCAATAAATAGGAGCAGGAGTAGACGATTTGACCCTTCATGGCTGCTCCACCATTAAATAAGATCATGGCTGATCTGATCTTGGCTTCAACTCCACTTTACCGCCCGCTCCCCATTACCCTTGCCTCCCCTGTAGCTCAAATATCTGTCTATCTCTGCCTGGAATATATTCAATGACCCAGCCTCCACAGCTCTCTGCGGTAGAGAATTCCAAAAATTCAAGCCCCTCTGAGAGAAGAAATGTCTCCTCATTTCCGTTTTAAATGGGCGACTCCTTATTGTTAAACTATGCCCCCTAGTTCTAGATTGTCCCACAAGGGGAAACATCCTAACATCCTCCCTGCATCTACCCTGTCAAGCCCCCTCAGAATCTTATATGACTCAATAAGATCACTTCTCATTCTTCTGAACTCCAATGAGTATAAGAACATAAGAACATAAGAAATAGGAGCAGGAGTAGGCCAATCGGCCCCTCGAGCCTGCTCCACCATTCAATAAGATCATGGCTGATCTGATCCTAACCTCAAATCTTCTATCACTGTGCATCCACCCGAACCCATGTGATCTCCCGGGAGAGGCGAAAAACCAGATAAAGACCCAAAGGCCAATTTGGGAGAAAAAAATCTGGGAAATTCCTCTCCGACCCATCTAGGCGATCGAAATTCTTCCAGGAGATCACTCTGTACCTTTATTTTCTACAGTACTTACCTTCTGTAAAGGCGATCTCCACCCAAGCCAGGAACAGGAATAAAACCATCTCCTGAAATCTAACACAGAATTAGAACACATTAGGAGCAGAACCAGGCTACACGGCCCCTGGGCCCACTCCACTACCCACAGGGCCATGACCATTCCGAACCTAGACTCATGTCCAATTTCCTGCCCACTCCCCGTAACCCTTAATTCCCTTTACTTCTAGGAAACTATCTATTTCTGTTTTAAATTTATTTAATGATGTAGCTTCCACAGCTTTCTGGGGCAGCAAATTCCACAGACCTACCACCCTCTGAGTGAAGAAGTTTCTCCTCATCTCAGTTTTGAAAGAGCAGCCCCTTATTTTAAGATTATGCCCCCGAGTTCTAGTTTCACCCATCATTGGGAACATCCTCACCGCATCCACCCGATCAAGCCCCTTCACAATCTTATATGTTTCAATAAGATCGCCTCTCATTCTTCTGAACTCCAATGAGTAGAGTCCCAATCTACTCAATCTCTCCTCATATGACCACCCCCTCATCCCCGGGATTAACCGAGTGAAACTTCTTTGTACTGACTCGAGAGCAAGTATGTCTTTTCTTAAGTATGAACACCAAAACTCTATGCAGTATTCCAGGTGCAGTCTCACCAATACCTTGTACAACTGCAGCAATACCTCCCTGTTTTTATATTCCATCCCCCTAGCAATAAAAGCCAACATTCCATTGGCCTTCTTGATCACTTGCTGCACCTGCATACTAACTTTTTGAGTTTCGTGCACCAGAACCCCTAGATTCCTTTGTACCACAGTACTTTCCAGTTTCTTGCCATTAAGATTATGGGCCAGAAATTCCAGGCCAGAAGCGTGAGTACGGTCGGGTTACTCACGCATCTGGCCGTTGGAAATGCCGGCGTTCAGCAGGAACAGCGCATGCGGGGAACGCTGGCATTTCCAGACCCGAGGTCTATTCACAGCGCGTGCGACTGCACAGGCAGCGCTTGCGCAGTGAACTTTGTAGATTTCACTGATGGATTCAGTGAGGGTAAGTCCCTAGAACTTGCACTTGAAAAAAGCAAGTGTAAAGTTGTTCATTGGCTGGGGAAGGAGATATATTTTATGGAGGAGCTTATGAAATGCAATATTTAGGTTTGGGAAAGGGAGGGAAGTTATTTTAAGAAATTTTAACTAAGTTTTAAACTTTAATTTATTTTTTTTTAACGGGTTTTCAGAACGGTAGGTAGAAGGAGCAATTGTGGCTGTGTGAATGGAATGTGAGAATGAGTTATGTATGTATGTCCACATATATTCCTTTACATATATGTATGTATGTTTTATATTCCTTTACTAATGTGTATGAATGTATATTTTTAATTATGATTTTCCAATAAGTTACTTTCTCTGAAAGTCATAATTAAATAATACATTCATACACATAAGTAAAGGAATATATACATAACACACAAAGGAATATATACAGACATACATACTTTCAGAAGCTCCACGATAAGAAATATCTTCCTCCGCAGCCTCTGGAGCAACTGTACCCATGCTTTTTTCATGTGTAAGTTGTAATGACTGGACCTCACTGAAAGCATTAATGAAAGCGGCGAATTATACTGCGCACGCGCTGCCTCTGAACCCCTTCGTTCAGAGGACAGGAAATGCCGGTTTTCCCCACATGCACTGTGCATGCTGAAAACCGGCATTTCATCCGGCCAGATGCGTAAGTACCCCGACCGTACTAGCGCATTTGGAAGGGAATTACTGGGCCAACATTTTACATGTCAATAAAATAAAAAATTTAACAATTGCACAACTTGCCCCCTCGCATCTGCGACTGAGGGTCCAAGGAGGTGCATTGCGCAAGAGGTCATCATCGTACGTATCCTCACACTGTTCCCTTTGGGGAACTGTATGAAGTGGTGGAAGGATTTATGGCCGTGATTAACGCTCATTCCGTGACCGTAACCATCTTTGAACCAGCCATTAGGGTGGTTAGTCCTATGGTGGGCGGGTTTTACGGGCTCCCACAACCCATCTGAGGCGGGGGGGCCACCAACACCCACAGACGCAAGCATCCCGCTGGATGTCCACCCAGAATTTAAAGTTGGAGCTCCGACTCCACTTGCCGGGACTGTCTTGAGTGGGGTTCAAAACCCTACTCATTCTGGCCCAGCGGCGGGGATGCTTACTGCTACACAAAAGGCCCACTCTGCACAAAAGGTGACACCCATACGTTTCCTGCGCCTTTTCCCTCCCTGTGACTGGAGCCCTATGCTGCCATTTCACGTTGCTAATTGGATTGGGCCTTTGTCATAGCGGTAGGATCCCCGCCGCTGGGCCAGATCAGGGTAGGGTTTCGAACCCCGCTCCAGACAGTCCCGGCAAGTGGAGTCGGAGCTCCGGCTCTAAATTCTGGGTTGACATCCAGTGGGATATTTGCGTCCGTGGGTGTGGGTGGCCCCCCCTCCTTGTATAGCTTGGGGGAGCCTGTAAAACCCTCCCGCCATAGGACTAACCACCCTAATGGCTGGTTCAAAGATGGTTACGGTCACGGAATGAGCGTTAATCATGGCCATAAATCCTTCCACCACTTCATACAGTTCCCCAAAGGGAACAGTGTGAAGATACATATGACGACGACATTGCTAAATAAATAAATGGAACTAAAAAAATTCTTTTAGGGCTTTTAAAAGTCTTTAAATTGCTTTAATTCTCTTTAAAACTACTTCAGATTACTCAAAATAATGTAAACATTTTAAACAGTTTATAAAAGTTACCAAAATCTTCAAAAAACTTCTAAAAACCTATTTAAACTGCTGCTTTGCATGTAAAAATCCTTAGCAGCTTGACAGAAACATTGGGGGCGTGTCCAGTGAAACTGAGACCTCAAGGGGCGTGTCTCACTTACACTGCACGCTCCTGGTTTTGCGCTGGCTGCACTCCTGGGCGGCGTGACATCATACGCTGCCCGGGAGTGTGCTTTCTATTTCTGCAAGTTCAGACGTCCCAGAAGCTGATCGGCACGAGTGCAGGGTAAGTGCAAATACGGGGCTTGCACGCGCTGCAAGCCCCGTTCTGGAATTTCTGGGCCAATAACTTGCACTATGATTTTTCCTGCCAAAGTGCATAACCTCACACTTTCCAGTGTTGTATTCCATCTGCCAAATCTCTGCCCACTTACATAGCCTGTCTATGTCCCTTTGCAGGTTTTTTATGTCCTCCTCACTCACTACTTTCCGTCCCATCTTTGTATCATCTGCAAACTTTGATATGTTACACTCGGTCCCCTCCTCCAAATCATTAATATAGATTGTAAAGATTTGGGGACCCAGCACTGACCCCTGCGGAACACCACTAGTTACTGGTTGCCAATCAGAGAACGAACCATTTATCCCAAGTGTCTGCTTTCTGTTAGAGAGCCAATCCTCCACCCACGCCAGAATATTACCCCCAATCCCGTGATTTTTTATCTTGAGCAATAATCTTGTGTGGCACCTTGTCAAATGCCTTTTGGAAGTCTAAATACACTACATCCACTGGTTCCCCTTTATCCACCCTGTATGTTACTTCCTCAAAAAACTCCAGCAAATTTGTCAAACATGACTTCCCCTTCATGAAACCATGCTGAGTTTGTCCTATTAAATTATGTTTATCCAAATGTCCCGTTACTGTCTCCTTATTAATGGACTCTAACATTTTACCAACCACAGATGTTAGGCTAACAGGTCTATAGTTTCCAGCCTTCTGCCTACTACCCTTTTTAAATAAGGGTGTTACATTAGCAGTTTTCCAATCTGCCGGGACCTTTGCTAAGTCCAGTGAGTTTTGGAAAATTATTACCAATGCATCCACAATCCCTGCCGCTACTTCCCTCAAGACCCTAGGATGCAAGCCATCAGGTCCAGGGGATTTATCCGCCTTGAGTCCCATTATTTTACCAAGTACCACTTCCTTAGTGATTTTAATCGTATTTAGTTCCTCCCCTGCTGGAGCCCCCTGTTTGTCCAGTGTTGGGATATTCTTAGTGTTCTCTACTGTAAAGACTGATACAAAATAATTGTTCAGTGGTTTTGCCATCTCCATGTTTCCCACCATTAATTTCCCGGTCTCATCCTCTAAGGGACCAACATTTACTTTAGCCACCTTTTTTCTTTTTATATAACTATAGAAACTTTTACTGTCTGTTTTTATATTTTTTGCTAATTTACTTTCATAATCTATCTTCCCTTTCTTAATCAATCTTTTAGTTATTTTTTGCTGTCTTTTAAAGACTTCCCAATCTTCCATCCTCCCACTAGATTTGGCTACCTAATATGCCCTTGTTTTTAGTCGGATACTATCCTTAATTACTTTACTTAGCCACGGATGGCTATCTTTTCTTTTACACCCTTTTTCCTCAGTGGAATATATATTTTTCGGAAGTTGTAAAATAACTCCTTAAATGTACACCACTGATCATATACCGTCTTACACTTTAATCTATTTTCCCAGTCCACTCTAATCAATTCCGCTCTCATACCTTCATAGTCTCCTTTATTCAAGCTCAGCACGCTTGTTTGAGATCCAACCTTCTCACCCTCTAATTGAATATGGAACTCAACCATGTTATGGTCACTCATTCCAAGGGGATCCTTTAATAGGACATCTTTTATTAATCCTGTCTCATTACACAGGACCAAATCTAAGGTTGCTTGCCCCCTGGTCGGTTCAGTTACATACTGCTCAAGAAACCCATCCCTAATACACTCAATGAACTCATCCTCAAGGCTGCTCTGCCCAATTTGAATTGTCCAGTTAATATGATAATTAAAATCCCCCATAATTATAGCTGTTCCCTTATTACAAGCCTCAACTATTTCCTGATTAATACTCCGTCCAACAGAGTTGCAACTGTTCAGAGGCCTATAGACTACACCCACTAGTGTTTTTTTCCCCTTATTATTCCTTATCTCCACCCAAACTATTTCACTACCCTGCTCCTTTGACCCAATATCATTTCTCTGTATTGTAGTGATTCCTTCCTTTATTAACATAGCCACCCCACCTCCTCTCCCTTCCTGCCTGTCCTTCCTGATTGTAAAATAACCTTGTATGTTTAATTCCCAGTCATGGTCACCCTGCAGCCATGTTTCTGTAATGGCCACAAGATCTTACCCATATGTCGTTATTTGTGCCGTTAACTCATTCATTTTGTTACGAATGCTACGTGCATTCAGATAAAGAACTTTCAAATATGTTTTGTAACACTTAGTTCCTGTTTTTTCCCTTTTTAGTACTTTACTTTTTGCTCCATACCTTCTGTCCATTCCTGACGCATTCTGTTTTTTAATTCCCCCACTGCTACCTAAATCCATGACCTTCTCTGTTGTCATTTCTATTATTTGCTCTCTAGAAACCTCCCTCCCACTAATTAGTTTAAAGCCCTCTCTACAGCCCTAGTTATATGATTTGCCAGGACTCTAGTCCCAGCACTGGCCAAGTGGAGTCCATCCCAACGGAACAGCTCCCTCCTGTCCCAGTACTGGTGCCAGTGTCCCAAGAAGCAAAACCCATTTCTCATACACCAGTCTTTGAGCCACACATTTAACTCTTTAATTTTATTTATCCTAGCCATATTCGCTCGTGGCTCAGGTAATAACCCAGAGATTATTACCCTTGAGGTTCTGTTTTTTAATTTGGCCCCTAGCTGCTCAAACTCCCTCAGCAGAACCTCCTTCCTTGTCCTATCTATGTCGTTGGTACCAACATGGACCATGACAACTGGATCCTCCCCCTCCCACTCCAAGTTTCATTCCAGCCCAGAAGAGATCTCCTTAACCCTCACACCGGGCAGGCAACACAGCCTTCGGGACTCCCGCTCTTGACTGCAGAGAACACTATCTATCCCCCTAATGATACTATCCCCTACCACTACAACATTTCTTTTTACTCCCTCCACTTGAATGGCCCCCTGTACCACGGTGCTGTGGCCAGGTTGCTCATCCTCCCTGCAGTCCCTGCTCCCGCCCTCACAGGGAGTATGAACCTCGATCCTGCTGGACAAGAACAAGGGCTGTGTCTCCTTCAACACTACATCCTGGAGCCCTGTACCTTCCTCACTCATAGTCACACCGTCCTGTCCCTGACCACGGACTACATCTGCAGTAATTAACTTCATAGGTGTGACCATCTCCTGAAACATAGAGTCCAGGAACTTCCCCCCCTCCCTGATGTGTCGCAATGTCTGAAGCTCGATCTCAAGCTCCATAACATGGAACTTGAGTTTCTCTAGCAGCAAACACTTGTCGCAGATGTAATCACCGTGAGCCTCAATGGGGACCACCGGCTCCACATCTCGCAACAGCAACACATCACCTGCTCCATTCTATATAATTAATTACATTTCTTATTATTAGTTATGAAGACCCTGCCCGGATATAGATGATAATGTCACACCACTATTCAAAGGACTTACCAACTTAAAGGTATAAAAGAGAAGAGAAGGAAGAAAACCAACCAACCAGCTGATCACCAACCTCCTCCTTGAATACTGTCTGTGGGGCCTGTTTGGTTGACTTGTCTCGCTGCTCTGCCTCCGCAGTGTTGTCCAAGCCTGGGAGTGGGGAACAAAACAGAGCAAAAAACACACCCTCACCTCCCACGTATCCGAACTCTCCCACTTAGCAAAACTCCAGCACCACTCAATGCACAAGGCACTCCGTGCACTGCACTAGCCCCTCCCCTTTTATACCCGGATTCTACTTCCGGTTTAAACTGCCCAAGAGTTTAAAAAACCCTTAAAAAATGAAACTTACTTCAAATAATTGACTTCTTAACACACTAAAATTCACAAAATACACTTAAATGATTTTTCTCCCACTTAGCAAAACTCCAGCACCACTCAACCTTTCTTCATAAGACAACCCCTTCATCTCAGGAATGAACCTAGTGACCGTTATCTGAACTGCCTCCAATGCAAGTATATCCCTCCTTAAATAAGGAGACCAAAACTGTATGCAATACTCCAGGTGTGCTCTCACCAGCGCCCTATACAGTTGTTGCAAGACTACCCTCTATTTATATTCCATTCCCCTTGCAGTAAGGGCCAACATTCCATTTCCCTACCTAATTACTTGCTGTACCTGCATGCCAACCTTCTGTGTTTCATGTACAAGGACACCCAGATCCCTCTGTACCACAGAATTTTGTAGTCTCTCTCCATTTAAATAATAATTTGCTTTTTTATTCTTCCTACCAAAGTTGATAACCTCACATTTTCCCACATTATACTCCATTTGCCAATGTTTTGTCCACTCACTTAACCTATTATATATCTTTGCAGACTCTTTGTGTCCTCCTCACAAATTGCTTTCCCACCTATCTTTGTATCATCAGCAAATGTGACTTCGGTACACTCGGCCCCTTCATCTAAGTCATTAATATAGATTGTAAATAGTTGAGGCCCCAGCACTGATCGCTATGGCACCCAACTAGTCACAGTTTGCCAAACCTAAAAATTACCCATTTGTCCCGACTCTCTGTTTTCTATCAGTTAGCCAATCCTGTATCCATGCTAATAAAGCGCCCCAACCCTGTGAGCTC
Organism: Somniosus microcephalus; assembly: GCF_052327205.1. Lineage (NCBI taxonomy): Eukaryota > Metazoa > Chordata > Chondrichthyes > Squaliformes > Somniosidae > Somniosus > Somniosus microcephalus. The sequence continues at coordinate 188,737,393 of NC_140992.1, forward strand.
TTACCTTCTGCAGTAACCTTTTATGTGGCACCTTATCGAATGCCTTCTGGAAATCCAAATACACGACATCTACTGGTTCCCCTTAATCCACCCTGCTCCTTACATCCTCAAAGAAAGTTTTGCTACAAATGTACAGGGCCTTGGTGAGATCACACCAGGAGCACTGTCCACAATTTTGGCCTCCTCTTCTGAGGAAAGATATACTTGATTGATTCCTGAGATGCGAGGGTTGTCCTGTGAGGAGGGATTGAGTAAATTGGGCCTATACTCTCTGGAGTTTAGAAGAATCAGACGTGATCTCATTGAAACAAAAACGATTCTGAGGGAGATTGATAGGGTAGATACTGAGAGGTTGCTTCCCCTGGCTGGAGAGTCTAGAACTCGGGGGCATTGCCGCAGGGTGTGGGTTGGGCCATTTAAGATTGAGATGAGGAGGAATTTATTCACTCAGAAGTTAGTGAGTCTTTGGAATTCTCTAACTTCATTTGGCTGTGGATGCTGAATCGTTGAGTATATTCAAGGCTGAGATAGATTGACTTTTGGACTCTAGGGGAATCAAGGGATATGGAGATCTGGTGGGAAAGAGGAATTGAGGTCGAATATCAGCCATGATCTTACTGAATGGTGGAGTGGGCTCGTGGGGCCGAATGCCCTGCCCCTGCTCTTAATTCTTAAGTTCTTATATCTTGTGTTCTTATGGGGGATTTTATGTTATGGGTTATTTTACTCCTTTTGCTCTTTCTTTCTCTCACTTTCACACACACACGCGCTCTAGCTGCAGTCTGTGATGTGCAGTTGGGTATCCAACCCCGCTGAGTTATTATTTTTGGATCTGCACATGGATTCACTCTGACATCGCTATTGTTTGTGAGCCATCTTTAGGTCTCTGGTAAATTAAAATAAAAGTGCTTATCTGTGATAGTAGCGATGGGGTGTTAATGCACCCTCCCATTACTTGAATTTGACTCGTAGTTGGATGCAAATTCAGGGCAGTATCAATCGTGGTGTAAAAATGTGCATGTTTAAAGGGGAAGAGCTTCGCCTTGTCAAGCTTCTTGAACGCTCGAATGTTTTAATAGTTGCAAGTGCGCTCTGCCCAACACAGTATCCCTGACGCACCCAGCTCTCTCCTGGAGCTGACTGTTAGCAGTCGAGGGCCAAGCAACATAAACTTCGGTCTGCTTGGCAGACCAGAAGTAGAGCTATTAATCTAAGGTCGGCTGCTGCATTGTAAATGCACTCTAAAAAACAGTTCAATTAAATAAGATAAATCTTATCTTTAATTCTTACTTATGGCTTCAGTTGTGCAGCAAGGGTGAAGTTAGGGTGCAGATAAATCTAAACCTTTTGAACATTTAGCTTCATCTGAAAGACCACTTGGTTCATCCTAGCTCAGCCATCTAGAAATCTACATTTCCCCATTAATAGCATTTAATTGTCTCTTAAATTATTTCAGAGGGTTGCCCTCACATGAGTTCCCCAAGTCCACTTCCATTATCGATCAGTCTCTGTGTGAAGAAAAGCTTTTCCATTTCTGTGCTCGGAATGGGGGTGACACCTGCAAGGCTGCATTTATTATCCATTCCTAGTTGCTCTATACAAAGTGGTGGTGGACATTTTCTTGAACTGCTGCAGTCTTTACGGATAGTTTGCTAGAGTCTTCTAGGATATTGACCCAAAGATGATGAAGGAAAGGCGGCGTATATCCAAGTCAGGATGGTGTGTAACTTGGAGAAGAACTTGGCGATGATTACGTCCCCATGAAGTTGCTGCTCTCATCCTGCTCGTTGGTAGAGGTCAAAGAGTTGGGATGTGTTGCCCAATAAGAACTTCCTTATATCAGTCCTAAATTGGCTTGCATCCCGGTAGTCGGATAATAGATTCAGTTTACAAAGCGTTTGGAACACGACCGTAAACTGTATGACTTTTAGACAGTCCGCCTGAAATTTCACTTCCCACTATATTTTCGTTTATTTGAAATAAATATTTGGAGCTGAGAATTGTAAGATATATGAGTCCTGCATGGGTAGAATTGTTTTAATAAACGCATAAAGTGATGAAGTCTACAGCAGGACGCGTCTTGCAACGGGGACGTGATACCGCTATCTCAAGACACAATGCAAGCCCAGGGCTTCCTAGAGTAGTACAAACAAGCATGTTATTAACCAACAGCTAATTATTCTGTGTACACCTTATGACAATAGTTTTTTTATGGAATGATTTCAGGAAAGGAAGTTGGTGGCGAGGTTTTTCGTGGGTGACAAAGGTCACTATACTTATCAGTGTTCATAATGTCCAAGCGCACTTTCATGCCAAGCAGTTATTTTCCCCTCAACAGCTCTGGACTGTCTGCAAAGTCAAGGTCGTCAAGAATTGAAGATGCCCCCATATCGAGAGAGATTCTGATATCACCGACACTCCTGGACAGAACAACAGAAAAGCCGTCTCATCCAACACTTCTTCCCATTCTCATCTCCAGCGTCTAAGTCCCTCCCACCATTGTTTTCCAAAGCTATCATATTACTGTCAGCGCTGTTCCAAATGTTTCCCTCTTTCCCTCCTAAACTGCAAACATGTCTTCCAGCAGGCCCTTCCTCATTTCTGCTCCCTCAAATAATTGAAGTCAAGAATTATTCCTTCTGAAGACTTCCAAACCTTCCTCAGTCTTTGCTTCCTCCGATTATCGTCAGGATTTCAAAAGCTCTGCTTACCATTATTAATCACTGCCTCCTGATTTAACTTGTTTTCCATCTTGCACTTTTCAACCTCAAAGGTGACCAAGTCCGTACAACTTGGTTTCTAAATTTAAAAGAAGCTGAAATGTATGTGGCATTGTGTTTGGAACATTACGAACCTTTCTGTCACCATTGCAGACGCTCATAAAACACATCAAATTACATTGGCCAGCGCAATTGCACTGATCAATAATGTTCTCAAGTAGAACTTATTATAAAATTTAAAGATATTTTCAACAGATACATGGGTCTGAGGCTGCCTTGAAATAAAATTGGGTGAAGTGATGATGCTCTAATCTACATGAAGCACGCACCTTCATTTCACTCTCTAAACACAGCCGTTGGCACCACAGTCAGAGGCGTGTAGTCACACACGTCCTTGTCTCACAATTCCCATTAACTTATGCACTGCGTTATTTCCCAAAACTATTGCAGCTTCGTGTCAATGAGAGCCGTACTTCGGAGCTTACGGTTCATGGGGATTATTTTCATAGGTATTTTCTTTAGTTCACTCCGAGTCTTTATGTTTCGCCTTCTCGCTCTCTGAATCTCTGTCCGTGTTTTTTATAACTGTAACAAATGTTAATTTTCTTAAAAGTTGCTGCCGATACTCAGTTTGAAGTAACCCAAGCCCCTGAAAATAACAATTCGATCGCTCGTACAAACATTGTCTTCAATTGCACAATTCCTATTTTGGAAGACGATTCAGTTGGGAATATTTATTGGTGAACACTTGGCGAAAAGGAATTGATACAACCAGGCTCAGTCACCAGCAAACGATTTCTTACTGAGAAAGGAAGAGCCTCGTTCCAGCTCCGCAATGTCAGTGCCCAGGACTCTGGAGATTATCACTGCGGAGTGACACATCTGGGGAACAGGAAAGCAAATGGAAGCGGTTCAAAGTGGTAAGAACATTATAAAGAGCGTATCGGCGGTATAGTCTCATAGTTATTCAAGATAAATAATGAAGTATGGCATTCCCCACTCTCTCGTGTCGCTTTAAAATTTACATTAGAAATCAAATGCTTCAGCTATAGAGATTATATAGATATAAAATACATCACAAGTAGGTCTGTGTGCTTTTTTTAAAACCATCTTGATCGTTTTATTAATAATTTGTTTCTGTTATTTCATCATGTAAGCTTGCGCAGGAAGCGTTGTCATGCCATACAGGTGCGAATACAAATTGTGATAACTTGAAAGGTTTTCAGTATAAATAACATTTTGATTAGCCTTTTTTGAATATATCCTGAACTGCTTAAAGCTGCAGTTAGATGACCATTTAAACTATCACAATAAGTGTGCTGTTGTCGAGTATAAAGTCTGATTTCAATTATAACATGCACACAGAAGTTAATCCACGTGATCATTTTTGAATGTTGTGTCCCCGCTCTTGCTGCGATAAACAAGAAAAAACTTGTACTTATGTAGCGCATTTTGGTGTCCCAAAGCATTTTACAATCTAGTTGAAATGCTTTTGAAGTGTAGTCACTGTTTTACTGTAGGAAAAGGTGGCAGCCAATGTGCACACGGCATTGTCCGACAATGCGATAAAGACTAGATCATTAATGATGGTGCTTGAGGGATAAATATTGGCCAGGACACCGGGACAATTTCCATGCACTTCTTCGAATAGAGCCGTAGGATATTTTATGTTCCCCTGAGAGGGCAGAGGGGCCGAGGTTTAATATCTCATCCAAACATCCCTTCGACACTGCAGCACTCCCATCATAATGCACTGAAGGATCAGCCTTGATTATGTACTGAACTCTCTGGAGTAGAGCTTAGAACTCAGGAAGTTCTTACTCGGAGGCAAAAGTGCTACCACTGAGCCACGGCTGACATTGTGTTCTCTAGGACTGAGAGATCAGAGTCTCGGAAGGCTGGCTGTATTTCCTGTTATTCAGTCAATAGCTTTTCTTAGCCTCTGATAGAAGAACCAAATAATTGTTATCTCCTCAAATCCCTTCAAAAACGAATATGTCATCGATAAAGAATGTTGTGAATGTGTCCCTCAGTTGTGCAAACTCCATTCGCCACAGTATTTACTTTCCAGGTATTAATGTCTCTCACGCCGAAGTAACCTGTGAAGTGGAAGGTTCACCTTACTGATTGTGATGGTGTACGTTTATTGTAAACCATACAAGTAATACGAATAAAAAACCTCGTGGCTGGAAGTAGAATTCCTTTCGTCGTCGGGGCTAATTGTGAAATAATTCGTCTAAGATGCTATGCCGCCGCTTTTTATTTCTCGGGTTACATCAATAACAAGACGGGCGATGGGCGTGGGGTTACGCTTCCTCTGCTCACTGTAGGTAGCGACAATGTGTGAGCGTCGGGTCGGGAATAGTAGGCATAGAAGGCCTTCACAAACGCACCTTCTATTCGCTACAGAGACCAGGGAAATGCTTCACCCACGCGTTCAAATTGTTCTCAATAACGAGGTTACACTGGGAAGTTAGGTTTCGAGGTTTGATAGAGGGAGCTGTATAAATTGTGTACATAATGGTTAAAAGAACCAGAAGCAACATGAGGGGAAAAATACGCAGCGAGTTGTTATGATCTGGAATGCACTGCCTGAAAGGGTGGTCGAAACAAATTCAACAACAACCTTCAAAAGGGAATTGGTTAAATACTTGAAGGGGGACATTTGCAGAGTTATGCGGAAAGGGCAGGGGGGTGAGATTAATTGGACAGCACTTCCAAAGAGACGGCTCAAGCACGATGGGCCGAGTAGCCTCCTTCTGTGCTGAGCCATTCTATGACTCAATCATCTACAGTAATTAAAATTTAATGATTTCGCTATACCATAAACAAACAGATTTATAGTTATCTGATATTGTTGTAGTCGATCTGAAGTCGTATCAATTCGACTTCAGAAATTCCAGAATAGACCAGATATTTAACTTTCTTCTTCGACCTGTCACCAACTCCCCTGAGGATTATTTCCAACTCATCTGAAAGTAATGTATCCAGTTCTTTGTCTCTCGTGTGTGAACTGGCTTCATTTTACCCAGAGGGACTGGCTGTCAATGGGTACAAAAATAATGGACGCATTGAAACCGGAATACATACCACTAAACAGTTCAATAGAGTCAGGATGTATGAAGCTTCTAGTTATATTGAAGAGGCAAAGCCTGTCCAGGGAGTGACTGTTTATGCCTCTCTGGTTTCTCACGTGACCCTCCAGTTTCCAGCCATGGCAATTTACTTGGATCCAAATTCTAACACAGGTAAGATATCACATTGCTTACAAAACAAACGTCTGCCAGAAATCTGTGAGTGGTGCATTGCCAGACGGGACGATTTCCTTTTTTGATTATTGAAAGGGAAACGTGTAAGAAATTTGACTACAAATAGCGAACAGTGGAAATTATCCACCATGTAATATTTTGGTAAAATCCCATCAAAAGTAGAAATATTACAATTTAATGTTTATATGCAGAGCACTTATATATTTTTTTTCATCTACCACCTCCTCTGGAATGGTTGCAATTGGGCGGAAATTTCATCTTCGGTGGGGCGTAAAACTAGCGGTAAAGGATCGGCCATGTTACACATACCACCAGATTTTCCTTTCCATTTGTTTTGATATGCCTGCTGAAGTTGAAAGTTCTCCCAGTGCACGTGTACGCCGTCAATTCAGTAAATATTGCAACATAGAAACATAGAAGATAGGAGCAGGAGTAAATCATTCGGCCCCTCGAGCCTGCTCCGCCATTCAATGAGATCATGGCTGAGTAAGACTCAGTACCGTATCCCTGCCTTCTCCCCATATCCCTTGATCCCTTTAGCCTTAAGAAATATATCTAACTACTTCTTGAATATATTTAATGAATTGGACTGAACTGCATTCTGTGGTAGAGAATTCCACAGGTTCACCACTCTCTGGGTGAAGAAATTCCTCCTCATTGCTGTCCTAAATGGCTTACCACTTATCCTTAGACTGTGACCACTGGTGCTGGACTCCACCGCCATCGGGAACATCCTTCCTGCATCTAGTCTGTCTAGTCCTGTTAGAATTTTATAAGTTTCAATGAGATCCCCTCTCATTCTTCTAAACTCCAGCGAGTATAAGCCCAATCGACCCAATCTCTCCTCATACGTCATTCAAGACATGCCAGATATCAGCCTGGTGAAGCTTCTCTGAACTCCTTCCATGACAGGAATATCCTTCCTCAGATAAGGCGAGCAAAACTGCACACAATACTCAAGATGTGGTCCCACCAAGGCCCTGTACAACTGCAGCAAGACATCCTTGTTCCTGTACTCAAACCCTCTCGCTATGAAGGCCAACGTACCATTGGCCTTTTTAACCGCCTGCTGCACCTGCATGCTTACCTTCAGCGACTGGTGCACAAGGACACCCAGGTCTCGTTGCACTTCCCCTTCTCCCAATCTATTGCCATTCAGATAATAATCTGCCTTCCTGTTTTTGATGCCAAAGTGGATAACCTCACATTTATCCACGTTATATTGCATCTGCCATGCTTCTGCCTAATCACCCAACCTGTCCAAATCATCCTGTAGTTTCTCCACATCCTCCTCACAGCACACATGCCCACCCAGCTTTGTGTCATCTGCAAATTTGGAGATATTACATCTAGTTCCCTTGTCTAGATCATTAATATATATATTGGGAATAGCTGGGGTGCAAGGACCAATCCCTGCGGCACCCCACTAGTCACTGACTGCCACTCTGAAAAAGACCCGTTTATTCCAACTCTTTGCTTTCTATCTGCCAACCAGTTCTCTATCCAAGTCAATACCTTGCCCCCGATCCCATGTGCCTTAACTTTACACACTAATCTCTTATGTGGGACCTTATCGAAAGCCTTCTGAAAGTCCAAATACACCACATCCACTGGTTCTCCCTTATCTATTTTACTAATTACATCCTCAAAAAATTCCGGTAGATTAGTCAAGCACGATTTAACTTTTATAAATCCATGTTGACTTTGTCCGATCCTGTCACTGTTTTTCCAAGTGCTCTGCTGTTACATCTTTTATAATGGATTCTAGCATTTTCCCCACTACCGATGTCAGGCTTACCGGTCTTTAATTCCCTGTTTTCTCACTACCACCTTTTTTGAATAGTGGGGTAACATTAGCTACCCTCCAATCCATGGGTACTGTTCCAGATTCCATCGAATGTTGGAAGATGATCAGCAATGCATCCACTCTTTCTAGGGCCACTTCCTTAAGTACCCTAGGATGTAGATTATCAGGCCCTGGGGATTTATCGGCCTTCAATCCCATCAATTCCCCAACACCATTTCCCTACAAATACAGATTTCTTTCAGTTCCTCCCTTTCATCAGACCCTATGTTACCCGACATTTCTGTGAGGTTATTTGTGTCCTCCGTTGTGAAGACAGAACCAAAATATGTATTTAATTGGTCGGCCATTTCTTTGTTCCCCATTATAAATTCCCCTGATTCTGACTGCAAGGGATCTACGCTTGACTTCACCAATCTTTTTCTCTTCACATATCTATAAAAGCGTTTACAGTCAGTTTTTATATTCCCCGCAAGCTTACTCTCATATTCTATTTTCCCTTTCTTAATTAATCCCTTTGTCCTCCTTTGTTGAATCCTAAACTGCTCCCAATCCTCTGGATTACTGCTTTTTCTGGCCAATTTATATGACCTCTCCTTGGATCTTATGCTATCACTAATTTCCCTTGTTAGCCACGGTTGAGTCACCTTTTTCATTTTATTTTTATACCAAACTGGGATGAACAAATTCTGTAGTTCATCCATGCAGTCTTTGAATGTTTGCCATTGCCTATCCACAGTTAACCCTTTGAGTGACATTCCCCAGTCAATCCTACCCAATTCGCGCCTCAGACCATCATAGTCTCCTTTATTTAACTTCAGGACCCTAGTCTCTGAGTCAACTATTTCATTTTCCATCTTAATGAAGAATTCGATCATATTATGATCGCTCCGATCCAAGGGGCCTCGTACAAAAAGATTGCTAATTAATCTTTTCTCCTCTTGCTCTATGTGTGAATTCAGGGACGCTGCCTGTGTCCCTGAAGACCATGCATGCCAGAAATGTATCCAGCTGCAGCTACTCGTAGACCGCATTGCAGCACTGCAGCTGCGGATGGATGAGTTTTGGAGCATTCACGATGCTGAGTGGGTCGTGAGTAACACATTTAGTGAGTTGTTCACACTGCAGGTAAGGGCTGCACAGGCAGAAGGGAAATGGGTGATCATCAGGCGGAGCAGTAGAAGCAGGCAAGGTGGACATTCACCTCTCAAAGAGGTATACCGATTTCGATACTGTTGAGGGGGATGACTTACCAGAGGAAGGCAGCAGCAGCAAACTTCCTGGCACCAGGGGTGCGTCTGCTGTTCAGGAAGGGAGCAAAAAGAGTGGGAGAGCAATAGTGGTAGGGGATTCTATCGTAAGGGGAACAGATAGGTGTTTCTGTGGCCGTAGACGTGACTCCAGGATGGATTGTTGCCTCCCTGGTGCCAGGGTCAAGGATGTCACTGAACGGCTGCAGGGCATTCTGAAGGGGGAGGGTGAACAGTCAGAGGTCGTGGTTCACATTGGGGCCAATGACATGGGTAGGAAGAGGGATGAGGTCCTGCAGCAAGAATTTAAGGAGCTAGGTAGCAGACTAAAGAGCAGGACCTCAAAGGTTGTAATCTCTGGATTACTCCCAGTGCCACGTGCTAGTGAGCATAGGAATAGGAGGATAGAGCAGATGAATGCGTGGCTAAAGAGTTGGTGCAGGAGGGAGGGCTTTAGTATCCTGGATCACTGGGCCTGCTTCAGGGGAAGGTGGGACTTGTACAAGTCGGACGGGTTGCACCTGAACCAGAATGGGACAAATATCCTTGTGGGGAGGTTTTCTAGCACTGTTCGGGGGGGTTTAAACTAACTTGGCAAGGGGCATGGGATACAGAGTGGAGCTATAATAGGGGGTGATGTACAGCCAAATATAGAGGAAAAAACAAGTCAGACTGGAGGGCAGAGCAAATATGTAACGGCACAAGGGAGTAGGGCAAGGCTAAATGGCATTTATTTTAATGCAAGGAGTCTTACGAATAAGTTGAATGGACTGAAGTTGTTGATGAACACATGGGAGTATGATATTGTTGCTATCACCGAGACATGGTTGAGGGAGGGGCAAGACTGGCAGCTCAATATTCCGGGGTATAGAATCTTCAGGCGAGACAGAGGGGGGGGGTAAAAGAGGAACGGGTGTTGCAATATTAATTATGCAGACAATTACTGCTGTAAGGAGGGATGATATATTAACAGGTTCCTCTAATGAGGTCATATGGGTTGAACTTAAAAACAAAAAGGGGGCTAGCACATTGCTGGGAGTGTACTATAGGCCCCCAAACAGCCAGGGGGAGATAGAGGAACAGATATGTAGGCAAATCTCAGAGAAGTGTGCAAATAATAGGGTAATTATAGTGGGGGATTTCAACTTCCCCAATATTAACTGGGATAGTCAGAGTCTGAAAGGCTTAGAAAGTGCAGAATTCTTAAAGTGCATCCAGGAGAGCTTTTTGAGCCAGCATGTAGAAAGTCCTACAAGAGAGGGGGCGGTACTGGACCTAATTCTAGGGAATGTGGCCAGGCAAGTGCTAGAAGTGTTATTAGGTGAGCACTTTGGTGACAGTGACCATAATTCGGTGAGACTTAAGGTAGTCATGGAAAAGGACAAGGATGGACCAGAAATAAAGGTTCTAAATTGGGGGAAGGCCGATTTTAATGTGATAAGGCAGGATCTGGCCAATGTGGACTGGGAACAGCAACTTGAAGGAAAATCCACATTGGAGAAATGGGAGTCTTTCAGAAAGGAAATTGAGGGAGTACAATGGCAACATGTTCCTGTAAAGGTCAAGGGTGGGACCAACAAGCCTAGGGAACCTTGGATGTCAAGGGATATACGAGAATGGATTTGGAAAAAAAGGGGGGCTTTTGGAAGATACAAAGGACTAAAGACAGAGGAAGCCCTAGAGGAGTATAAAAAGTGCAGGGGGATACTTAAAAAAGAAAGTAGGAGAGTGAGGAGGGGCCATGAAATAACACAGGCGAGCAAAATAAAGGAAAATCCTAAGGTGTTTTATAAGTATATTAAGGGCAACAGGATAACTAGGGAAAGAGTAGGGCCCATTAGGGACCAAAGTGGCAAACTGTGTGTAGAGCCAAAGGATGTAGCTGGGGTTTTAAATGAATTTTTTGCATCTGTGTTCACTGTGGAGAAGGACGATATGGACATAGAAATCGGGCAGGGGGACTGTGATATACTTGAACATATTAGCATCGAGAGGAAGGAGGTACTAACGGTTTTAGCAGGCTTAAAAGTGGATAAATACCCAGGCCCGGACGAGATGTATCCCAGGTTACGATGTGAGGCAAAGGAGGAGATTGCAGGGGCTCTGACACAAATTTTCAAAACATCTCTGGCCACAGGGATGTGCCAGAGGACTGGAGAACAGCTAACGTAGTACCATTATTCAAGAAGGGTAGTAGGGATAAACCAGGGAATTACAGGCCAGTGAGCCTAACATCAGTGGTAGGGAAATTATTGGAAACAATTCTGAGGGACAGAATTGGTCTCCACTTGGAGAGGCAGGGGTTAATTATGAATAGCCAGCATGGCTTTGTCAAGGAAAGATCATGTCTGACCAATTTGATTGAATTTTTCGAGGGGGTGACTAGGTGTGTGGATGAGGGTCGTGCAGTGAATTTGGTTTACATGGATATCAGTAATGCTTTTGATAAAGTCCCGCACAGGAGACTCGTCAGGAAGGGAAGAGCCCATGGGATCCAGGGTGACTTGGCACATTGGATCCAAAACTGGCTTAGTGGCAGAAGGCAGAGGGTGATGGTGAAAGGTTGTTTTTGTGACTGGAAGCCTGTGTCCAGTGGGGTACCGTAGGGATCGGTGCTGGGTCCCTTGCTGTTTGTGGTCTACATTAATGATTTGGCTGTGAATGTAAATGGCATGATCAGTAAGTTCGCAGATGACACGAAAATTGGTGGGGTGGTAAATAGCGAGGCGGGAAGCCTCAGGCTACAGGACGATATAGATTGGTTGGTCAGATGGGCGGAACAGTGGCAAATGGAATTTAACCCTGAAAAGTGTGAGGTGATGCATTTTGGATGGACTAACAAGGCAAGGGAATACACAATGAATGGTAAGACCCTAGGAAAGCCAAAGGATCAGAGGGACCTTGGTGTGCATGTACATAGATCCCTGAAGGCAGCATAACAGGTGGATAAGGTGGTTAAAAAGGCATATGGGATACTTGCCTTCATTAGCCGAGGCATAGAATATAAGAGCAGGGAGGTTATGATGGAGCTGTACAAAACACTGGTAAGGCCACAGCTGGAGTACTGTGTGCAGTTCTGGTCGCCACACTATAGGAAGGACGTGATTGCATTGGAGAGGGTGCAGAGAAGATTTACCAGGATGTTACCTGGGCTGGAGCGCTACAGCTATGAAGAAAGACTGGACAGGCTGGGGTAGTTTTCCTTGAAGCAGAAAAGGCTGAGGGGGGACCTGATTGAGGTATACAAAATTATGAGAGGCATAGATAGGGTGGATAGAAAGGAACTTTTCCCCTTAGTAGAGGGGTCAATAACAAGGGGGCATAGTTTCAAGGTAAGGGGCAGGAGGTTTCGAGGGGATTTGGGGAAAGACTTTTTCACCAAGAGGATGTTTGGAATCTGGAAGGGTGGTAGAGGCAGGAACCCTCACAACATTCAAGAAGCATTTCGATGAGCACTTGAAATGCCATAGCATACAAGGCTACAGACCAAATGCTGGAAAATGGGATTAGATTAGACAGGGCTTGATGGCCGGTGCAGATGTGATGGGCCGAAGGGCTTCGTTCTGTGCTGTATAACTCTATGACTCTATGACTATGACTCTATATTGGTCCAGGAAACCATTCTGTAAACACTCCAGGAATTCCTCCTCCACAGTATTGTTACTAATTTGGTTAGCCCAATCTATCTGTAGATTAAAGTCACCCATGATGACTACTGTGCCCTTTTTGCACGCTTCTCTAATTTCCCTTGTAATGCCATGACCAACCTCCACATTAACTGTTTGGAGGTCTATGTACCAGTCCCGCTAACGTTTTCTGCCCCTTGCTATTTCTCAGTTCTACCCATACAGATTCCACATTATCAGAGCTAATATCCTTCCTTACAATTGTGTTAATCCTTTCTTTAACCAGTAATGCTACCCCACCTCCCTTTCCTTTTTGCCTATCTTTCCTGAATATTGAATACCCCTGGATGTTGTGTTCCCAGCCTTCGCCACCTTGGAGCCATGTTTCCGTAATCCCAATCAAATCATATTCATTTACCTCTATTTGCGCAGCTAATTCATCCACCTTATTATGAATGTTCCTCGCATTAAGACACAAAGCCTTCAGGCTTGTTTTTTTTAACGCTCTTAGACCTATTAGAATTATTATATACTGTGGCCATGTTTGATTTAAACAGTTGATTTCTCTGACTGCCACTTTTGTTTTTCTCCTTCCTATCTTTTGCTTTTATACTTGTTTCCCTTTCCTCTGTCCTCCTGCTCAGGTTCCCAACCCCCTGCCATTTTAGTTTAAACCCTCCCCCAAAGCATTAGCAAACAGTCCCCCTAGGACATCTGTCCCGGCCCTGCCCACGTGCAAACCGTCCAGTTTGAAGTGGTCCCACCTCCCCCAGAACTGGTTCCAATGTCCCAGGAATTTGAATCCCTCCCCCTGGCAACATTCCTCTAGCCACGTATTCGTCTGAAATATTATTCTATTTCTACTCTGACTAGCACGTGGCACTGGTAGCAATCCTGAGGTTACTACCTTTGAGGTCCTATTTTTTAATTTACCTCCTAACTCACTATATTCAGCTTTTATGACTTCATCCCATTTTTTACCTATATCGTTGGTACGTATATGCACCACGTCAACTGGCTGTTCACGCTCCCATTCCAAGGTGTTCTGCAGCCTCTCTGAGACATCCTTGACCCTTGCACCAGTGAGGCAACACACCATCCTGGATTCTCGTTTGCGGCCGCAGAAACGCCTATCTATTCCCCTTACAATAGAGTTCGCTATTATTATAGCTCTACCCCTCTTTTTCCTCCCGTCCTGTGCAGCAGAGCCACCCCTGGTGCCAGGAAGTTGGTTGCTGCTGCCTTCCCCTGGTAAGCCATCCCCCCATCAGTATCCAAAGCGGTATATCTGTTTGAGAGGGGGATGGCCACAGGGGACCCCAGCACTACCTGCCTGCGCCGATTACTCTGCCTGTTGGTCACCCGTTCCGTTTCTGCCTGTGCCACCTTTGCCTGCAGTGTGACCAACTGATTAAATGTGCTATTCACGATGTCCTCAGCATCGTGAATCGTCCACTATGTATCCAATCACTGCTCCAGCACCGCAATGCGGTCTGCCAGTAGCTGCAACTGGACACACTTCCTGCACACATGGTTGTCAGGGACACAGCAACTGTCCCTGAGTTCCCACATAGCGCAGGAGGAGCATACCATGGCACCGGGCTGTCCTGCCATGATTACCCTTTAATTAATTGCAATTAAATTAAATAAAATCAATCCCACCAATTACACTACAGTTAAATGGTATATTTAAGGGTACTGGATTACAAACAGTCCCCGCTACACCACAGAGACTTTAGAAACTATAAACCACAGAGTTTAAGTTTAAAAAAGAGAGAAATACTCACCAGCCAATCACTTACCTGCTTTCTGGTGATGTCACACTTCGATTACTTTTTACTTCTCTCCTTCCCTCGGAGTTCAGAGACTGGAGACAGGTAAGCCTACCTGAGTCTCTGGGGCCTTTTTTACAGACGCTGCACCGCGATTCCTGCCACTCTCGCGCCACACTGAGGCCTACCTGGGTCTCTGGGGCCTTTTATACAGCCGCCGTTCCGTGATTGCCGCTGCCTCTCACGCCGCACTGAGGCCTAGCTGGGTCTCTGGGGCCTTTTATACAGCCGCTGCTCCACGATTCCCGCCATCTTTCGCGCCGCACTGAGGCCTACCTGGGTCTCTGGGGCCTTTTATACAGCCGCTGCTCCGTGATTCGCACCACCTCTCATGCCGCACTGAGGCCTACCTGGGTCTCTGGGGCCTTATATACAGCCGCCGCTCTGTGATTCCTGCTGCCTCCCATGCCACACTGAGGCCTACCTGGGTCTCTGTGGCCCTTTATACAGCCACCGCTCCACGATTCCCGCCGCCTCTTGTGCCAACATAACATTTGCCTTCTTAACCACCTGCTGCACCTGCATACATAACTTCAGCGACTGGTGCACAAGGACACCCAGGTCTCGTTGCACTTCCCCTTCTCACAATCTATTGCCATTCAGATAATAATCTGCCTTCCTGTTTTTGCCACCAAAGTGGATAACCTCGCATTTATCCACATTATACTGCATCTGCCATGCATCTGCCCAATCACCCAACCTGTCCAAATCATACTGGAGTTTCTTCGCATCCGCCTCACAGCACACAGCTTTGTGTCATCTGCAAACTTGGAGATATTACATCTAGTTCCCTCATCTAGATCATTGATATATATTGTGAATAGCTGGGGTCCTAGGACCGATCCCTTTGGTACCCCACTAGTCACTGCCTGCTACTCGGAAAAAGACCCATTCATTCCAACTCTTTGCTTCCTGTCTGCCAACCAGTTCTCTATCCAAGTCAGTACCTTGCCCCGAATCCCATGTGACTAAACATTACATGCTAATCTTTTATGCGGGACCTTATCGAAAGCCTTCTGAAAGTCAAAATACACCACATCCACTGATTCTCCCTTATCTATTCTACCAGTTACATCCTCAAAAAATTCCAGCAAATTAGTCAAGCACGATTTATATTTTTTAAATCCATGTTGACTTTGTCCGATCCTGTCACTATTTTCCAAGTGCTCTGCTATTACATATTTCATAATGGACTCTAGCATTTTCCCCACTACCGATGTCAGGCTTACCGGTCTATAATTCCCCGTTTTCTCTCTACCACCTTTTATGAATAGTGGGGTAACATTAGCTACCCTCCAATCCATGGGAACTGTTCCAGAGTCTATAGAATTTTGGACGATGACCAGCAATGCATCTACTATTTCTAGGGTCACTTCCTTAAGTACCCTAGGATGTAGATTATCAGGAGCTGAGGATTTCTCGGCCTTCAATCCCATCAATTTCCCTAACACCATTTCCCTACAAATACTGATTTCATTCAGTTCCTCCCTCTCATTAGACCCTATGCTCCCTGACATCACTGGGAGTTTATTTGTGTCCTCCTTTGTGAAGACAGAACCAAAGTATGTAGTTAAATGGTCAGCCATTTCTTTGTTCCCCATTATAAATTCCTCTGATTCTGACTGCAAGGGGCCTATGCATGACTTCACCAACCTTTTTCTCTTCACATATCTATAGATGCTTTTACAGTCAGTTTTTATGTACCCTGCAAGCTTACTCTCGTGCTCTATTTTCAGTCTCTTAATTAATCCCTTTCTCCTCCTTTGCTGAATCCTAAACTGCTCCCAATCCTCAGGTTTACTGCTTTTTCTGGCCAATTTATATGTCCTCTACTTGCATCTTATGCTATCCGTAATTACTCTTGTTAGCAATGGTTGAGTCACCTTTTGTGTTTTATTTTTATGCCAAGCAGGGATGAACAAATTCTGTAGTACATCCATGTGATCTTTAAATGTTTGCCATTGCCTATCCACTGTCAACCCTTTGAGTTGCATTCCCCAATCAATCCTACCCGGCTCACGCCTCACACCATCGTAGTTTCCTTTAATTAAATTCAAGACCATAGTCTCTGAGTCAAATACTTCACTCTCCAACTTAATGAAGAATTCTATCATATTATGATCGCTCCACCCCAAGTGGCCTCGCACAACAAGATTGCTAATTATTCCTTTCTCATTACATAATACCCAGTCTAAGAACGCCTGATCTCTAGTTGGCTCTTCAGCATATTGGTCCAGGAAACCAACCCGTGTGCACTCCAGGAATTCCTCCTCCACAGTATTGTTACTAATTCAGTTAGCCCAATCTATATGTAGAGTATAGTCACCCATGATAACTGCTGTGCCCTTATTGCACGCGCCTCTAATTTCCTGTTTAATGCCATCACCAATCTCTGCATTACTGGTTAGGAGTCTGTATACAACTCCCACTAACGTTTTCTGCCCCTTGGTATTTCTCAGCTCTACCCATACAGATTCCACATCATCAGAGCTAATATCTTTCCTTACAATTGTGTTAATCTCCTCTTTAACCAGCAATGCTCCTTTCTACCTGTCTTTCCTGAATATTGAATACCCTGGATGTTGAGTTCCAAGCCTTGGTCACCCTGGAGCCATGTTTTTGTAATCCAAATCATGTCATGTCCATTTACATCTATTTGCGCAGCTAATTCATCCACCTTATTACTAATGTTCCTCGCATTAAGACAAAAAGCCTTCAGGTTTGTCTTTTTAAATCTCTTAGACCTTTTAGAATTATTATTTAAAGTCGCCATGTTTAATTTAAACCCTTGATTTCTCTGACTGCCACTTTTGCTTTACTCCTTCCTGTCTTTTGCTTCTATCTTTGTTTCCCTTTCCTCTGCCTCCCGGCACAGGTTCCCAACCCCCTATCATTTTAGTTTAAACCCTCCCCTATGGCACTAGCAAACACCCCCCCAAGGACATCGGTGCTGGTCCTGCCCAGGTGCAAACCGTCCAGCTTGTACTGGTCCCACCTCCCCCAGAACTGGTTCCAATATCCCAGGAATTTGAATCCCTCCCCCTTGCACCATTCCACTAGCCATGTATTCGTCTGAAATATACTTCTATTTCTACTCTGACTAGCATGTGGCACTGGAAGCAATCTTGAGATTACTACCTTTGCGGTCCTATTTTTAATTTACCTCCTAACTCCCTATATTCAGCTTTTAGGACCTCATCCCGGTTTTTACCTATATTATTGGTACCTATATGCACCATGACAACTGGCTGTTCACCCTCCCCTTCCAAAATGCTCTGCAGCTGCTCCGAGATGCCACCCTTGCAACAGGGAGGCAACATACCATCGTGGAGTCTCGTTTCCGGCCACAGAAACGCCTATCTATTCCCCTTACAATAGAATACCCTATTCCTATAGCTCTCCCACTCTTTTTCCTCACATCCTGTGCAGCAGAAGCACCCACAGTGCCAGGAAGTTGGCTGCTGCTGTCTTCCCCAGATAAGCCATCTCCCCCAACAATATCCAAAGCGGTATATCTGTTTGAGAGGGGGATGGCTACAGGGGAAACCTGCACTACCTGCCTGCGCCTACTACTCTGCCTGGCAATCACCCATTCCCTTCCTGCCTGTGCAGCCTTTACTTGCGGTGTGACCAACTCATTAAATGTGATATCCACGACGTCCTCAGCATCGTGAATGCTCCAGTATGTATCCATTTGCAGCTCCAGTGCCGCAATGCGGTCTGTCAGTAACTGCAGCTGGATACACTTCCTGCACACATGGTCGTCAGGGACACAGGGAGTGTACCTGATTTC
Source organism: Somniosus microcephalus (assembly GCF_052327205.1). NCBI lineage: Eukaryota > Metazoa > Chordata > Chondrichthyes > Squaliformes > Somniosidae > Somniosus > Somniosus microcephalus. The sequence continues at coordinate 188,755,687 of NC_140992.1, forward strand.
CCACATAGTGCAGGAGGAGCATACCATGGCGCCGACCTTTAATTAATTAAAATTAAAATTAAATCAAGTCAATCCCACCAATTACACTACAATTAAATGATATAATCAAGGGCCCTTGTTTACCAGCAGCCCCCGCTGCACTGCAGAGACCCTAGAAACTACAAACCACAAAAATTAAGTTTGGAAAAAGCAAAAGAGAGAGAAATACTCACCAACCAATCACTTACCTGCTTTCTGGTGACGTCACACTTCGATTCTTTTTTACTTCTCCCGCTCTCGGAGCTCGGTTTAAATCAGCCTCTCCTGCTCTTGGAGCTCTGTTTAAATTAGTCTCTCTCGGAGCTCTGCTTAAATCAGCCCCTCTTGCTCGTGGAGCTCGGTTTAAATCAGCCTCTCCCGCTCTCGGAGAACAGTTCTGTACAAAATTCTTCTTTTCACATCAGGTGATGTTTATTCATTAATATTGACTCTTCATTCAAACTGCCCTCACCCTCATTCAGTTGTCAAATCAAGTAACCGCTGATTTAGCGCCACATGGTCGAAACTGTAATTAGCTTATTTTGTCCTAGAACAAGTCTGTGGCGTGAATGTTGAAAATCGTTATTCTGAAGGGTCAAATGAGGTAGAATTCCGCTGATCGCTCTATGACAAATATATATATAAACATTTCCTGTGATCGCTATTGATAGGGAAATGGGAAACAGATAAAACCAAAGTTATGTTTGGTACCGCATTCTAGCTGCTTATTTCTACTTTTCTTGAAATAGTGGCAATCATATGGTTTGGAATGAATGGAGCATTGATAAAACAAAGGGGCGGCGGGAGAAATTTTACAAACATAATTCTGCAGAAAAAAGCAACATGCCTAGATATACCTAACAGAGGAAACCTTCGCAAAATAAGTTACGACATAACCCCACATAGTGACGATGGCAATTGTTAATTGAATTAATTAACTACTTAAAACTAAAAATTAAGTTTTATTCTTATCAACAGAACATACTTCTGTCCAACAGAGTGAAAAACAGATACAGAAACTAAAGATCGGTCAGCCTTCCAAAAACATAAAGTAAACAGGGGATGAAATTGGTCTTCAGCGATAGCGCAAAATGGCCGACAGTGAATCAGCAGCCGGTTTTGCATTCCTCGCGCGATTTTCTGTTCTATTAGCCCGTTTTCCACTGGGCGATAATGTCTCCCACCCGTTTCGTTTAGTTTTAAATAGCGATAAAACAACTTCCATCAGTTAACAATTTGATTACCCATGCTCAACTGCTGTAAGCAATTGTTCAAATATCAGATTCCATTTAGGGCTCTCACTACCGACGGCATCCTCAACAATGCACAGCTCCATATGTGAATGTTATTTTCATCTCGCAGGTAGTGACAGTGCTTCGCCCTCGCCTTATTTACCGATCTTTGGATATGCAGGCTTTGCATTGACGTTTCTGGTGCTGTTGATTATCATTGGAATGTCGTTCAGATTCAGTAACTGTAAAGGTAAGTTATCACAAGTTTGTTTAATTTAAATACAACTTACAATGAACAGAAAGGGCTAGTCAGCATGGAGAGAGGATTGTTCGACGTTATAATTTACTGGTCAGAAGTTTTGTTGGCGCGGGAATAGAGCTCAGTTTGGCTGTTGAATTTTGAATCGGTCTGTGGTCCTGAATTGCAGCATTTATCTTAGAATGGTATGAACATGAAGATGGATTGTATTCCCGCTGCGCTACCACCCCACCCTGATCCAAAAATCGTCACTCTGATCTCCACATGTTTAAATATACAAGGGGATGAACATATCTGAAATTCTTCTGCCTTTTTTTACGCAGAAGTGTCAAACTGTTTATTTTTTGTTGAAAGCAATTTCGCATCAGTATTGGTCAACTAGCATCCCACGGCGAAAATCCAAGTTGCGGAATGTTATGATTTTTTTCGACTTTGCCCTCTCTGTAAATTGACATTCGCCATACTTGCTGAATCATATCGTGCATCGTTCACAATGAATTTTTGAATGTTGTATTTTACTAGGCAGAGAGAGAAAATATGAAGCAATCAATTGTGACAAGTCTGTAAGTTTATTAAATTCATCCGATTGATATTTGAATGTAATGTGATAATTTTGTGTTGAGCTGAGAACATTTCAAATCTATTTCAGACTAGGGTAACTTGTTTGTCCACTTTTCCAGCTGACTTACATCAGACTGAGACATCGAAACCGGTCAGCATGTAATACTCCCAAGTGAAAGTTGGCGCAGAATTCGTACCGAAATCCATTGTCTAGGCGCTAAGTGCACTCAGTCTGCTCAGGTCCAGCAGTAGCTTTTGTCAGGTACAATAACATGGTCAGGGGACACTCCCAGTGCATGCCGACTCCATGGCAGGGTCTAGTGACCGGTTAGAAAGAGAGGAAATTTGAGTGAGGCCCCGGGCCGTAGGATTCTGAAAGCAGCAGGCTCCCAAGCTCGGAGAATGGTTTAGTAACTTGGAGTGTTCAACTTCACTTTTAGCTTTATGTTGGTTTTGATGCTACGCCTTTGCCGGCCATCTAGTCGGAGGAGAGCAGGCAGACATGGCGCAAATCTAACACCATATTCATGTGGCATCCCTGCATTTAGATATTGACAATTCTTCGTTTTGAAAATGTGAGGGAGACCTGGAGCTCCCTCTCCCTCATGATTTCCATCAATAGGTCGGGCTGCTGCTACTGCTTTCACTAGATCCCGGCGCAAAGTAATGGGGATTAGGCCCTGTGTAATTGGTAATCGCCCCTATTTTCCTGACCGATGCGATCAAGGACTGGTCATTTCACCACGGCAAAAATCTGAAAATTGAACCATAATCAAATTCCCACCTTTGGGTGTTTTACTTTCAAACATCGATATCCTTTCTTCTGAGATTATTGATAGAATGTTTCAATTAGCCACAGTTCCGGACCAGCAACCATTGTCTGCCCACGCCTCCAGGGCAAGTTGCCCACTGCAGCTGGAAACCCAGCTTGGAGCCCTGCAAGGAAATTTTAAAAGGTTGGCCACGAAGATTTGCTGGAGCCAATGGCACAACAGTAAGTGGCCACAAACAGCACTGCACCAAATTAAATTGTTTGTGTTGTTGTTATGCATCATGTAAATGAGAGTTTTAAATTTATGCCCCATGCTTTGGGTACTCAAAGTGGGTTGAGGCTGCGTCCTTGAGGCGGATGTAGCATTTCAGAGATTTAGGGGGGAAATTCAATACCTTAGCGCCTCCCGTTAGCGGCAGCAGATGGTACTAATGGGGTGCTAGAGCATTATTAATGGTGCATGGCAAATCCAATGCCACACATAAAACCACCCTCTCCCCTGCAGCCCTGGCGCTAAAAGCTATTGCCAGAAACCTCAACGATAGGTGGATTGTGATGCCAGTCAGTGTGCAATGCTTACTGACTTCCCAATCTACAAAATTGATTGTTGCCACCTACCTTAACGCCTGAAGGATACAGCGACAGGGAGAGCTGGTGTGAAGCACCAGGAAGCTGGCTCCAGGGACGTTATTTAAAGCAATCATCAGTAATGAGTCTCAGCTGTGTGTTAGTGGAGTTTCAGTTTTTTCTTGCCAGTTTCACATAGTGCAACAGTTTTATTCTGTGATTTCTAGGTTATTTATTAGAAGGAGTGTTGTGGCAACTAAAAAGTAGATACATTGAATCTTAAAAAAATAAAACTGCTATACTTGGTTACATTAAGGGGCTGTAATTGCAGTCGACCTCGGCCTCCAGGATCTACAGTGAAGGGAGCAGAGACAGCGAGAAAGTCTGCAACATGTGGTCAGAGGGAAAAGGAGGGCCATCAAACCTCAGAACAGAATGCCTATCTGTCTGAGGGTATTCCGAGAGCACTTCCCCTAGCTCCAATTAAGTGAGGAGCAGTGCATTAGAAAGCTCCACTTCACCAAGGAGGTGATAACAGAACTCTGCCACCTCCTGCAGCCAAAGCTCCAGCCTCAGATCAGGGTGACCACGGATCTCTCAATGGCCATCAAGGTCACCATCACCGTCAATTTCTTCGCCAGTGGATCTTTCCAGTTTGCAGCAGGAGACAAAACTAACATCTCGCAGTTTGCCATCCATCGCTTCATCCAGGACGTCAGAGAGGCTCTCTACAGTAAGAGAAGGGACTACACTTCATTCCCCACCACCAAAGAAAAGCAGGACGAGCGTGCATGTGACTTCATCAGGATAGTGGGACTCCCCACGATGCAGGACACCATTGACAGCACCCATGTGGCTTTGCAGGCACCACATAACAATCCTGAGATCTTATGTAACCGCAAAGGCAACCACTCAGTTAATGTGCAGTTGGTGTGCGACCACAGACAGTGACTCCTCAATAGAGTCAGAGTTAAACAGCACAGAAAGAGGCCCTTTGGCCCATCGTGTCCACGCTGGCCATCAAGCCCTGTCTATTCTAATCCCATATTCCAACACTTGGACCATCGCCTTGTATACTATGGCATTTCACCTGCTCATCTAAATGCTTCCTGAATGTTGTGAGGACTCCTGCCTCTACCATCCATTCAGGCAGTGAGTTCCAGATTCCAACCACCCTCTTGGTAAAAAAAGTTTCTTCAAATCCCCTCTAAGCCTTCCGCCGCTTACCTTGAAACTATGCCCCCTTGTTATTGACCCATCGACTAAGGGGAAAAGTTCCTTTCTATCTATCCTATCTATGCCCCTCATAATTTTGAACACCTCAATCAGGTCCCCCCTCAGCCTTCTCTGCTCCATGGAAAACAACCCCAGCCTGTCCAGTCTCTTTTCATAGCTGAAGCACTCCAGCCGAGGTAACATCCTGGTGAATCTCCTGTGCACCCTCTCCAATGCAATCACATCCTTCCTATAGTGTGGCGACCAGAACTGCACACAGTATTCCAGCTGTGGCCTAACTAGCGTTTTGTACAGCTCCATCAAAACTTCCCTGCTCTTATATTCTAAGCCTTGGCTAATGAAGGCAAGTATCCCATATGCCTTTTTAACCACCTTATCTACCTGTCCTGCTGCCTTCAGGGGTCTATGTACATGCACACCAAGGTCCCTCTGATCCTCTGTCCTTCCTAGGGTCCTACCATTCATTGTATATCCCCTTGCCTTGTTTGTCCTCCCAAAATGCATCAGCTCACACTTTTCAGGGTTAAATTCCATTTGCTATTGTTCTGCCCGTCTGGCCAAAACATGTGTATTGTCCTATAGCCTGGGGCTTCTCTTCTCCCTATTTACCACTCCACCAATTTTTGTGTCATCTCTGAACTTACTGAGCATACCTCCTACGTTCATATCTAAATCATCAATGCACACTATAAACAGAAAGGGACCCAGCACCGATCCCTGTGGTACACCACTGGACACAGACTTCCAGTCACAAAAACAACCTTCGACCATCACCCTCTGCCTCCTGCCACTAAGCCAATTTTGGATCCAATGTGCCAAATTGCCCTGGATCCCATGGGCACTTACCTTCTTGACCAGTCTCCCATGCGGGACTTTGTCAAAAGCCTTACTGAAGTCCATGTAGACTACATCAACTGCACTACCCTCATCCACACACCTAGTCACCCCCTCGAAAAATTCAATCAAATTGGTTAGACATGATCTCCCCCTGACAAAGCCATGCTGACTGTCCTTGATTAATCCTTGCCTCTCCAAGTGGAGACCCATTCTGTCTCTCAGAATTTTCTCCAATAATTACCCTACCATTGATGTTAAGCTCACTGGGCTGTAATTTCCTGGTATTTTCCCTAAAACCCTTCTTCAATAATGGTACTACGTTATCTGACTTCGAGGCATCTGGCACCTCCCCTGTGGCCAGAGAGGTTTTGAAAATTTGTGTCAGAGCCCCTGCAATCTCCTCCTTTGCCTCGTACAACATCCTGGGATACATCTCGTCTGGGCCTTGGGATTTATCCACTTTTAAGCCCGCTAAAAACGATAGTAACTCCTCCCTCTCAATACTAATTTGTTCAAGTATATCATAATCCCCTTGCCTGATTTCTATGCCTATATTGTGCTTCTCCATAGTGAACACAGTTGCAAAATATTCATTTAAATCCTCACCTACATCCTCCGGCTCTACACACAGATTACCACTTTGGTCCCTAATAGACCCTATTCTTTCCTTGGTTATCCTCTGCCCTTAATATACTTGTAAAACACTTTGGGATTTTCCTTTATTTTGCCCGCCAGTGTTTTTTCATGCTCCCTCTTTGCTCTCCTAATTTCTTTTTTAACTACCCCCCTGCACTTTCTATACACCTCTTTCCACTGTTTTTAGTCCTTTGTATCTGCCAAAAGCCTCCCTTTTTTTCCTAATCAATTCTTGCATATCCCTTGACATCCAGGGTTCCTGGACTTGTTGGTACCATCCTTGACCTTTACGGGAACATGTTGGTGCTGTACTCTCTGTATTTCCTTTCTGATTGACTCCCACTGCTCTGATGTGAATTTTCCTACAAGTAGCTGATCCCAGTCCACTTTGGCCAGATCCTGCCTTATCATATTAAAATTGGCCTTCCCCCAATTTAGAACCTTTATTTCCGGTCCATCTTTGTCCTTATCCATGACTACCTTAAATCTCACCGAATTATGGCCTGTCACCACTTACCACTTGCCCAGCTACATTCCCTAGAATTAGGTCCAGTACCGCCCCGTCTCTTGTAGGACTTTCTACATGCTGGTTCAAAAAGCTCTCCTGGATGCACTTTAAGAAATCTGCACCCTCTGAGCCTTTCACACTCTGACTATCCCAGGTAATATTGAGGAAGTTGAAATCCCCTACTTTTATTATATTATTATTTCTACACTTCTCTGAGATTTGCCTACATATCTGTTACTCTACCTCCCCTGACTGTTTGGGGGCCTACAGTATACTCCCAGCAAAGTGCTTGCCCCCTTTTTGTTTTTAATTTTTACCTATTTGACCTCATTACAGGAACCTGATAAGATATCATCCCTCTTTACTGCAATAATTGACACCTTGATTAATATTGCGACACCCCCTCTTATTTTACACCCCCCTCTGTCTCGCCTGAAGATTCTATGCCCTGGAATATTGAGCTGCCAGTCCTATCCCTCCCTCAACCATGTCCCTGTGATAGCAACAATATCATACTCCCATGTGTTCATCAACACCTTCAATTCATCTGTCTTACTCGCAAGACTCCTTGCATTAAAATAAATGCCATCTAGCCTTGCCATACTCCATTGTGCCATTACATATTTGCTCTGCCTTCCAGACTGACATGTTTTTTCCTCTATATTTGGCTGTGCATCACCCCCTACTATAGCGCCACTCCATATCCCATCCCCCTGCCAAGTTAGTTTAACAACCCCCACCCCCACTACAGCACCAGCAAACATCCCCACAAGGATGTTGGTCCCATTCCGGTTCAAGTGCCATCCGATTTGTACAGGTCCCACCTTCCCCAGAAGCAGACCCAGTGATCCAGCAAACTAAAGCCCTCCCTCCTGCACCAGCTCTTTAGTCACGCATGCATCTGCTCTATCCTACTATTCCTATACACACCAGCACGTGGCACTGGGAATAATCCAGAGATTACAACCTTTGAGGGCCTGCTTTTTAATCTGATACCTAGCTCCCTAAATTCTTGTTGCAAGACCTCATCCCTCTTTCTTCCTATGTCGTTGTGAACCACGAGCTCTGACTGTTTGCCCTCCCCCTTCAGAATGCCCTGCAGCCGTTCAGTGACATCCTTGACCCTGGCACCAGGGAGGCAACATACCACCCTGGAGTCACGTCTGTGGCCACAGAAACGCCTGTCTGCACCCTCATTATTGAGTCTCCTACCACTATTGCCCTTCCACTCTTACTCCTCCCGCCTTGTGTAGCTGAGCCAACCACAGTGCCGTGAACTTCGCTCTGGCTGCACTCCCCAGAGGAACCGTCACTTTCACCGTTTTCCAACACAGAAAAACGGTTGTTGAGTGAAATGCACTCTGGGGCTTTCCTGAGTACCTGCCTGCCCCCCTTCTTCTGACTGGTGGTCACCCATTCCGGCTCTGACTGCACTTTGTCAATGCCTGCTATCTTGGCAGCAGCCACAATGCCTTCATGCTGCACCAGCATTGTTACAGCCACCACATCAAGCTCATGGCTGGCTGGTTGGAGAGAAGGGCTATCCGCTCTCCACTGGGCTCATAATCCCGCTCTACAACCCCAAAACTCCTGCTCAGCGCTCACATAATAAGACCCAAGCTGCCACCAGGAACATAATCGATCAGACCATTGGGGGGCTCAAGCAACAATTCCACAGCCATGACCACTCGGGAGCAGTCCTCCAGTAAACTCGGCTGAGTGGGTGTTCCATTTTGTGGTGGTCTGCTGCATGCTCCACAACTTGGCCATCATGAGGGCCCAGACCTTGCCACCAGCAATTGCGAGACCACCTCAGGAGGAGGAAGAGGGAGAGGAGGAGGAAGATGAGGATGAGGAGGAAGTGGAAGCTGAGGAGCAGGAGTAACAGGAGAGAGCGAGGAGGCAACCACTCAATCAGCCTTCCAGATGGGTTGTCCGTGACCACCATATCAGACTGCAAATTAATTTAACAACAGTTCGTCCTTGCTCACCACATCCCTATAATTCCATCCCTGTTGCAGGCCATATCACAGCGCAAACCTAAAATGAGATACACCAGAAAAGAATCCAAACTGAATTAATATATTTATCAATAATCAGTAAACACGTATTTACAACAAAATATTGGCCCTGAATTTCCGATCGGAGGCTTCCTGCGGGCGGATGCCTCCTTTCGGAATAAAATCTATGAACCTACCTGCTTGTTCCATAGATCCCGAGGCTTCTGATCCTGAGCCCCTCCAGTTGGAAATGCGCAGAGGCCCACATATCCCAGGGGCACATGCGGTTTGCAAGCACTCCTGGGATTACGTGGGCCAGGTGAACCAATCAAAGAAGGGAATCCCCCTTCTTAATTTTGACCGGTCAGTAGGGATTGAGCTGTCAAAAGTATGAATAAGGTACCACATTTAAAAACACACTAAAACATTAAATAAATTTAAAAATAACATTAAATAATTCAAATTAATTAAAATTCCATTTAATTATAAAAATTAATTTATATTTTGGAAAAAAATGTAATGTTTTTACGAGTCTAAAAATAAACTTACCTTTGTGAAGAGTATTTTTAATTTATGACTGTGTTATCAAATTTAGTTTTTCTATTTTTCAACACTCTTAAGCTGGTAAAACCAGGCCTTATGCCTGCTTTTACCTGGCATAAGAATACTGTGGCCTTTCAGTTGGGCAAAAAGTGCAACACTCCACCCACAGAGGCACTTTTCCTGGGAAGGTGGATGATCTGTCAAGAGAATTCTTGACAAATCGCAATTGCCGGTTTTCAACTCATGCATGTGTGGCAGCAGACTCAGCTGGCCCGATGACAGGCAGCAACAAGGACAATGGTGACTGGCAGTGGTGGGAGCAGGAATGCTGTCATCCTGAGGATGGAAGGCAGGTTCCTGCTACACTGACCTACTGCCACTCCTCCTAGGCAACACCTCAGCATTCTCAGCAATTTTTTGGAGCAGATTGCTGGCCTGCTGATACAACGTGGTAGACTGAGCCAAGATGGCAGCAGTCAGAGAAAGAAAAAAAGACTTGCATTTCTATAGCGACTTTCATGACGACTGGACATCTCAAAGCGCCTTGCAGCCAATTAAATACTTTTTGAAGTGCAGTCACTATTGTAATGTAAGAAATGCGGCAGTAAATTTGTACACAGCGAGTTTCCACAAACAGCAACGTGATAATGACCAGATAATCTCCTGCACTTCCGCCCTCACCCCTGCCCCTCCCTCCCGGAATGACGATAGGGTTCCCCTTGTCCTCACCTTTGACCCCACCAGCCTCCACATTCAACGGTTCATCCTCCGCCATTTCCACCACCTCCAGCATGATCCCACCACCAAACGCATATTCCCCTCCCCTTACCTTTCAGCATTCCATAGGGACCACTCCCTCCATGACATAGAAACATAGAAACATAGAGATAGGAACAGGAGTAGGCCATTCGGCCCTTCGAGCCTGCTCCGCCATTCAATGAGATCATGGCTGATCTTCGTCTGAGATCATAGCTGATCTTACCAGTTCAGTACCCCGTCCCCGCCTTTTCTCCGTAACCCTTAATCCCCTTAGCCTTCAGAAATATATCCAATTCTCTCTTGAAAATATTTATTGAATTAGCCTTCACAGCCCTCTGTGGCAGGGAATTCCACAGGCTCACCACTCTTTGAGTGAAGAAATTCTTCCTCATCTCTGTTTTAAATGATTTGCCCGCTATTTTTAGACTGTGGCCCCTGGTTCTGTGCTCCCCGGCCATTGGAAACATTCTCTCTGAATTCAGCCTGTCCAGGCCTGCCATAATTTTATATGTTTCGATGAGATCCCCTCTCAATCTTCTAAACTCCAGTGAGTACAAGCCCAAACTATTTAATCTCTCTTCGTAGGTCATTCCCGCCATTCCAGGTATCAGCCTGGTGAATCGCCGTTGCACTCTTTCCATGGCAAGAACATCCTTCCGCAGATGGGGCGACCAAAACTGTACACAATACTCCAGATGCGGTCTCACCAGCACCTTGTACAGCTGTAGTAAGGTATCCCTATTCCTATACTCGAACCCCCTTGATATGAAGGCCAACATACCATTTGCCTTCTTGATCGCCTGTTGCACCTGCATGCTCTCCTTCAGTGACTGGTGCACAAGAACACCCAGGTCCCTCTGCACTTCCCCATCTCCCAATCTATTGCCATTTAGATAATAATCTACCCTCCTGTTTTTACCCCCAAAGTGGATAACCTCGCATTTATCCACATTATAGTGCATCTGCCACGTATCTGCCCATTCCCCCAACCTGTCCAAATCGCACTGTAGCCTCCTGACATCCTCATCAGAGCCCACCCCTCCTCCTAGTTTAGTGTCGTCAGCGAATTTGGAAATATTGCATCCAATTCCCTGATCCAGATCATTTATATATATTGTGAACAGCTGGGGTCCCAGGACAGATCCTTGCGGCACCCCGCTGGTCACTGCCTGCCACTCTGAAAATGAGCCGTTTATTCCAACTCTCTGTTTTCTATCCGCCAGCCAGTTCTCTATCCACGTTAATACTTTGCCTCCAATCCCATGAGCCTTAATTTTGCATGATAATCTTTTGTGTGGAACCTTATCGAAGGCTTTCTGGAAGTCAAGGTACACCACATCCACTGGCTCTCCCCCATCTATTTTACCAGTTACTTCCTCAAAAAATTCCAGCAGATTAGTCAAACACGATTTACCCTTTGTAAATCCATGTTGACTCTGTCCGATCCTTTCCCCATTTGTCAAGTGCTCCGCTATTTTATCCTTAATAATGGACTCTAGCATTTTGCCCACAACCGATGTAAGGCTTACTGGTCTGTTAGATTCAGGAGATGGTTCTGTGATAGTGGATTGGCGGTTAGGATCAGATCAGCCATGATCTTATTGAATGGTGGAGCAGGCTCGAGGGGCCGATTGGCCTACTCCTGCTCCTATTTCTTATGTTCTTATCACAACCTAGTCCACTCCTCTATCACCCCCAGCACCCCTTCCCCTTCGCCCAGCACCTTCCCATGCAAGCGCAGGAGATGCAACACCTGCCCTTATACCACCCCCTTCCCACTGTCCAGCTGAAACTGTGATAAGAACATAAGAAATAGGAGCAGGAGTAGGCCAATCGGCCCCTCGAGCCTGCTCCACCATCCAATAAGATCATGGCTGATCTGATCCTAACCGCCAATCCACTATCACAGAACCATCTCCTGAATCTAACAGAATTAGACACACGAAATAGGAGCAGGATCAGGCTACATGGCCCCTGGGCCCGCTCCGCTACCCACAGGGCCATGACCGATCCGAACCTAGACTCATGTCCAAATTCCTGCCCGCTCCCCGTAACCTTTAATTCCCTTTACTTCTAGGAAAATGTCTATTTCTGTTTTAAATTTCTGTAATGATGTAGCTTCTACAGCTTTTTGGGGCAGCATATTCCATGGACCTACCACCCTCTGAGTGAAGTAGTTCCTCCTCATCTCAGTTTTGAAAGAGCAGCCCCTTATTCTAAGACTATGCCCCCTAGTTCTAGTTTCACCCATCATTGGGAACATCTTCCCCGCTCCACCCGATCCAACCCCTTCACAATCTTATATGCTTCAATCAGATCGCCTCTCATTCTTCTGAACTCCAATGAGTAGAATCCCAATCTACTCAACCTCTCCTCATATGTCCATCCCCTCATCCCCGGGATTAACCTTCTTTGTACTGACTCGAGAGCAAGTATGTCCTTTCTTAAGTATGGACACCAAAACTGTACGCAGTATTCCAGGTGCGGTCTCACCAATACCTTGTACAACTGAAGCAATACCTCCCTATTTATATATTCTATCCCCCTAGCAATGAAAGCCAACATTCCATTGGCCTTCTTAATCACTTGCTGCACCTGCATACTAACCTTTTGAGTTTCGTGCACCAGGACCCCCAGATCCCTTTGTACTTCAGTACATTCCAGTTTCTTGCCATTAAGATAATAACTTGCTCTATGATTTTTCCTGCCAAAGTGCATAACCTCACACTTTCCAGTATTGTATTCCATCTGCCATATCTCTGCCCACTTACTTAGCCTGTCTATGTCCCCTTGCAGGTTTTTTATGTCCTCCTCACTCACTACTTTCCCTCCCATCTTAGTATCATCTGCAAACTTTGATATGTTACACTCGGTCCCCTCCTCCAAATCGTTAATATAGATTGTAAAGAGCTGGGGACCCAGCACTGACCCCTGCAGAACACCACTAGTTACTGATTGCCAGTCTGAGAATGAACCATTTATCCCAACTCTCTGCCTTCTGTTAGATAGCCAATCCTCTATCCATGCCAGAATATTACCCCCAATCCCGTGATTTTATATCTTAAGCAATAATATTTTGTGTGGCACCTTGTCAAATGCCTTTTGGAAGTCTAAATACACTACGTCCACTGGTTCCCCTTTATCCACCCTATACGTTACTTCCTCAAAGAACTCCAGCAAATTTGTCAAACATGACTTCCCCTTCATAAAACCATGCTGACTCTGCTTGACTGCATTATCATTTTCCAAGTCCCTGCTACTGCTTCCTTAATGAAGGACTCCAGCATTTTACCAACGACAGATGTTAGGCTAACTGGTCTATAGTTTTCTGCTTTCTATCTCCCTCCTGTCTGAAATAGGGGTGTTACAATAGCGGTTTTCCAATCCGCTGGGACCTCTCCAGAGTCCACAGAATTTTGGAATATTCAACCAATACATCCACTATCTCTGCAGCCACTTTTTTAAAGACCCTGCGATGCAGGCCAGCTGGTCCAGGGGACTAGTCATCTTTTAGTCCCACTATTTTACCAAGTACTATTTCCTTGGTGATAGTGATTGTCTTTAGTTCCCCCTCCCTGTGGCCCTCTGATTATCTATTATTGGGATGTTGTTAGTGTCTTCTACCATGAAGACAGATACAAAATATTTGCTCAGAGTCTCTACCATTTCCCCAATCCCCATTACTAATTCCCCAGTTTCATCCGCTAAGGGGCCAACGTTTACTTTAGCTACCCTCTTCATTTTTATATATCTGTAGAAGCTCTTACTATCTGCTTTAATGTTTCTTGTCAGTTTACTCTCATAATTCAGCTTCACTCTCTTCATTACTTCTTTAGTTATCCTTTGCTGGTTTTTAAAAAATCCCCAATCCTCTGGAGCAATCTTGGCAACATTGTTTGCCTTCGTTTTCAATTTGATACAATTCTTTACTTCCTTAGTTAATCACGGATGGTGCTCCCTTCTCTTAAAATCTTTCGTTCTCACTGGAGTATATTTTTGTTGAGAGTTATAAAATATCTCCTTAATGTCTGCCACTGCATTTGAAATGTCTTACCCTTGAATTTATTTTTCCAGTCCACTTTAGCCAGTTCTGCCCTCATGCCACTTTAATTGCCTTTGTTCAAGATCAGGACATTGGTTTGAGATACAACTTTCTCAACCTCCAACTGAATTTGAAATTCAACCATGCTATGATCACTCTTTCCTAGAGGATCCTTTACTATGAGAACATTTATTAATTCTGTCTCATTATATAGTACCAGATCCAAGATAGCCTGCTCCCTGGTTGGTTCCATTACATACTGTTCTAGGAAACCATCCCAGATGCACGCTATGAACTCCTCCTCAAGGCTACCATGGCCAATTTGATTTGTCCAATCAATATGGAGATTAAAATCACCCATGATTAATACCATACCTTTTTTACAGGCCTGCATTATTTGTTGATTTATACTCTGCCCAACAGAATTGTTACTCTTCGGGGGCCTGTAGACGATGCCTACCAGAGACTTTTTCCCTTTATTAATTTTAATCTCCACCCAAACCGATACTACACCTTCATCTTCTGAGCCAATATCACTTCTCACCACTGCACTGATCCCATCCTTTACCAACAAAGTGACCCCGTCTCCCTTTCCTTTCTGTCTATCCTTCCGAATTGTCAAATATCCAGGAACATTCAGTTCCCAGCCCTGATCACCTTGCAACCACGTCTCATTAATTGCGATCAGATCATACCCTTTTGTATCTATTTGTGCTGTCAATCATCCATCTTGTTACGAATGCTGCATGCATTCAAATATAGAACTTTTAACTTTGTCTTTTGACCATTCTTTCTTCTTTTGGCCCCATTTTCTGTTGCACTCTTATTTTTAAACATTCTTTCCCTTCCTGTCACATTCTGGTTATTATTTCCCCGATCTCTATCCTGCTCTATTGCTTTCTCATTTGTCATTGACTTTTTAAATTCCCACTCACCTTGATCCTCCCCCACCCAGTATTTAGTTTAAAGCCCTCTCTACAGCCCTAGTTATTCAATTTGCCAGGACTCTAGCCCCAACATCGTTCAGGTGAAGCCCGTCCAAGCGGAACAGCTCTCTCTTATCCCAGTACTGGTGCCAATGCCACACAAATCGAAACCCATTTCTCCCACACCAGTCTTTAAGCCAATCGTTCATTTCTCTGATCTTATTTACCCTATGCAAATTCGCTTGTGGCTCAGGTAATAATCCAGAGATTATTACCTTTGTGGTTCTGCTTTTAAATTTAGCCCCTAACAGCTCATACTCTCTCAGCAGATCCTCTTTCTTTGTCCTAACTATGTCATTGGTGCCAACGTGGACCATGACAACTTGATCCTCCCCATCCCACTCAAATTTCTCCCCAGCCCAGAGGAGATGTCCTTAATCTTGGCACCGGGCAAGCAACACAGCCTTCATTTCCAGCCTCGCTCTCTATGGTGCCCTGAGGGAAAGTCTGGTAAGGTGCTTGCTCATTATCTGAAGGGATAAAGGCACAAAAGTCAGGTTAAGGTGAGGAGAGGGGGGCTGGAAGGGGGAAATGAATGCATACAGCATGATTAGCATGAAAGTGCAAAAGGCTTGTGGGGTGAGGGGGAAGTGGGATGTGAGAAGTAAGAGTAGGGATGAACATTCCGTTTTTATCCCCAAGGGGGTCAACATCGCCGGTGGCCACGGCGCCCACCACCTAGCGCCAATGATTTGAGCACTCTTTCCACCAGAAACTGGTTGGGTGTCTGGTTGCCCCCCGTGTGCACTCCTGCTCCCTCCTGTTGTGAGCCACCGTGGCCTGCAAGAGAAACGAAAGTGTGTGAATGAGTGTGGAGCAATGTGTTTGGGTGAAGTGCCTGCCATATTGAATAGCTGTCATTGTGTGCAAGGTGTGAGAAGTGGGGTGAGCGTTGGTAGGTAAAGATTGATGGTGGGTGAGGGTGAGGTAAGAACATAAGAACATAAGAAATAGGAGCAGGTGTAGGCCAATCGGCCCCCCGAGCCTGCTCCACCATTCAATAAGATCATGGCTGATCTGATCCTAACCTGAAATCTTCTATCAATCTACATCCCACCCGAACCCATGTGATCTCCCGGGAGAGGTGAAAAACCAGATAAAAAACCCAATGGCCAATTTGGGAGAAAAAATCTGGGAAATTCCTCTCCGATCCATCTAGGCGATCGAAACTCGTCCAGGAGATCACTCTGTCCCTATATTTTCTGCAGTACTTACCTTCTGTAAAGACGAACTCCACCCCAGCCAGGAACAGGAATAAAACCATCTCCTGAAATCTAACACATAATTAGAACACAAGAAGGAGGAGCAGAACCACGCTACATGGCCCCTGGGCCCGCTCCACTATCCACAGGGCCACGACCATTCCGAACCTAGACTCATGTCCAATTTACTGCCCGCTCCCCGTAACCCTTAATTCCCTTTACTTCTAGGAAACTATCTATTTCTGTTTTAAATTTATTTAATGATGTAGCTTCCACAGTTTTCTGGGGCAGCAATTCCACAAACCTACCAGCCTCTGAGTGAAGAAGTTTCTCCTCATCTCAGTTTTGAAAGAGCAGCCCCTTATTCTAAGATTATGCCCCCTAGTTCTAGTTTCACCCATCATTGGGAACAGCCTCACTGCATCCACCTGATGAAGCCCCTTCACAATCTTATATGTTTCAATTAGATCGCCACTCATTCTTCTGAACTCCAATGAGTAGAGGCCCAATCTACTCAACCTCTCGTCATATGACCACCCCCTCATCCCCGGGATTAACCGAGTGAACCTTCTTTGTACTGACTCGAGAGAAAGTTTGTCTTTTCTTAAGTATGGACACCAAATCTGTATGCAGTATTCCAGGTGTGGTCTCACCAATACCTTGTACAACTGCAGCAATACCTCCCTGTTTTAATATTCTATCCACCTAGCAATGAAAGCCAACATTCCATTGGCCTTCTTGCTCACTTGCTGCACCTGCATACTAACTTTTTGAGTTTCATGCACCAGGACCCCCAGATCCCTTTGTACTACAGTACTTTCCAGTTTCTTGCCATTAAGATAATAACTTGCTCTATGATTTTTCCTGCCAAAGTGCATAACCTCACACTTTCCAGTATTGTATTCCATCTGCCAAATCTCTGCCCACTTACTTAGCCTGTCTATGTCCCTTTGCAGGTTTTTTATGTCCTCCTCACTCACTACTTTCCCTCCCATCTTTGTATCATCTGCAAACTTTGATATGTTACACTCAGTCCCCTCCTCCAAATCGTTAATATAGATTGTAAACAGTTGGGGACCCAGCACTGACCCCTGCAGAACACCACTAGTTACTGATTGCCAGTCTGAGAACGAACCATTCATCCCAACTCTCTGCTTTCTGTTAGAGAGCCAATCCTCCACCCATGCCAGAATATTACCCCCAATCAGGTGATTTTTTATCTTGAGCAATAATCTTTTGTGTGGCACCTTGTCAAATGCCTTTTGGAAGTCTAAATACACTACATCCACTGGTTCCCCTTTATCCACCCTGTATGTTACTTCCTCAAAGAACTCAAGCAAATTTGTCAAACATGACTTCCCCTTCATGAAACCATGCTGAGTTTGTCCTATTAAATTATGTTTATCCAAATGTCCCATTACTGTCTCCTTAATAATGGACTCTAACATTTTACCAACCACAGATGTTAGGCTAACAGGTCTATAGTTTCCAGCCTTCTGTCTACTACCCTTTTTAAATAAGGGTGTTACATTAGCAGTTTTCCAATCTGCTGGGACCTTTGCTGAGTCCAGGGAGTTTTGGAAAATTATTACCAATGCATCCACAATCCCTAACGCCACTTCCCTCAAGACCCTGGGATGTAAGCCATCTGGTCCAGGGGATTTATCCACCTTGAGTCCCATTATTTTACCAAATACCACTTCCTTAGTGATTTTAATCGTATTTAGCTCCTTCCCCCCTAGAGCCCCCAGTTTGTCCAGTGTTGGGATATTCTTAGTGTCCTCTACCGTAAAGACTGATACAAAATATTTGTTCAGCGTTTCTGCCATCTCCATGTTTCCCACCATTAATTTCCTGGTCTCATCCTCTAAGGGACCAACATTTACTTTAGCCACCCTTTTTCTTTATATATAACTATAGAAACTTTTGCTATCTGTTTTTATATTTTCTGCTAATTTACTTTCATAATCTATCTTCCCTTTCTTAATCAATCTTTTAGTTATTTTTTGCTGTCTTTTAAAGACTTCCCAATCTTCTATCCTCCCACTAGATTTGGCTACCTTATATGCCCTTGTTTTTAGTCGGATACTATCCATAATCACTTTACTTAGCCATGGATGGCTATCTTTTCTTTTACACCCTTTTTTCCTCAGTGGAATATATATTTTTTGGAAGTTGTAAAATAACTCCTTAAATGTACACCACTGATCATGTACCGTCTTACCCTTTAATCTATTTTCCCAGTCGACTCTAATCAATTCCGCTCCCATACCTTCATAGTCTGCTTTATTCAAGCTCAGCACGCTTGTTTGAGATCCAACCTTCTCACCCTCTAATTGAATATGGAATTCAACCATGTTATGGTCACTCATTCCAAGGGCATGCTTTACTTGGACATTTTTAATTAATCCTGTCTCATTACACAGGACCAAATCTAAGGATGCTTGCCCCCTGGTCGGTTCAGTTACATACTGCTCAAGAAACCCATCCCTAATACACTCAATGAACTCATCCTCAAGGCTGCTCTGCCCAATTTGATTTGTCCAGTTAATATGATAGTTATAATCCCCCATAATTATAGCTGTTCCCTTATTACAAGCCTCAACTATTCCCTGATTAATACACCGTCCAACAGAGTTGCAACTGTTCAGAGGCCTATAGACTATGCCCACTAGTGTTTTTTCCCCTTATTATTCCTTATCTCCACCCAAACGGTTTCACTATCCTGCTCCTTTTACCCAATATCATTTCTCTGTATTATAGTGATTCCTTCCTTTATTAACATAGCCACCCCATCTGTAGTGTCAGTGTGTTGATAAAGACACTGAAGACAGGAGTTGGTTCATAGGCATTTACTAAGCAAAGTCTGGGGGGGGGTTTCTAAAGGATATACACAATACACAGGCTTATATAGCCCAAGTGGCCATTACTGGCATTATGCACACCTGGGGCTCTTAAAGGCACATACACCACAATTCCTCCCCTTTTAGCTAACCAGTACATCATATTTTAAGTAATTATTAATTACATGTTATATGCAAAATAATATACATTGCTGTAATTAATTAATTATAAGTTAGTCTCTCAGGAGGCTTCCTGACTCGGTCCGGATAACGCCTCGGGGGTGTAGTAGTTTCTGGTGGTGTAGTAGGTTCTTCTGGCAAGGCTGATTCGGCTTGAATGCCAGTGTCGGGTTCATCGGGTTCCAGTATCACCGGATCGGAGGTAGATATGGGTATCTCTACTTCATCGTTAGATGTATAGAGTGGTGGTGTAGGTTGTCCCTTTTTGGATGACTTTATGATTTGGTCAGCATGGCGCCTTATTATGCTTTCTCCAACGTCCACGGTATACATCAGTGGTCCTAGCCGTGTGCAGATAGTTCCAGGCTGCCATTTCTCGGTACGGTAGTCGCGGGCCAAAACCTGTTGGCCTATCTGGAAGGCCCTAGTTGGCCTTTCATTCATGCCTTGAAACTGTCGGTTCTCCACGTCCCTTCGGATGTTGGGCTTGACCAAATCCAACCAGCATCTTAGGTTTCTATTGAAGAACATCATGGCGGGAGTTTGGTTGGTAACCATATGTGTTGCATTCCTGTATGCGAATAAGAAGTTATCCACCTTGTGCTGAAGTTTTATGTCTTCATTACCCATGGCCTTTATGGCCTTCTTGAAGGTCTGGACAAACCTTTCAGCCAATCCATTGGTGGCGGGATGGTATGGGGCGGACGTGTAGTGCTTTACCCCATTGTTTTTTAAGAACTTTCTGAATTCTTCGGACACAAATTGCGGTCCATTATCAGAAAATATCTGTTCCGGCAGCCCATTCCTGGCAAATATGGTCCTTAATACTGTGATGGTTTTTTCCGTGGTGGTGGAGGACATCTTTATTACCTCCAGCCACTTGGAGTGTGCATCAACCGCGATTAAGAACATTGAGTCCATAAATGGACCAGCAAAGTCGATGTGCACCCTTTGCCAGGGAGATGAGGGCCACTCCCATGGATGTAGAGGGGCTTGTGGTGGAGCGTTTTGGACCTTCTGGCATCCTAGGCAGCTCTTGGTCATTTCTTCGATGTCTCCATCGATACCTGGCCACCATACAAACGCCCTGGCTAGGTTCTTCATTTTCACTCCACCCAGATGCCCCTCGTGAAGCTCCTTTAGCACTTTATCCTGGAGTTTGGGTGGAATCACCACTCTGGATCCACACATCAAGGTTCCTCGGCACACTGACAGCTGTTCTCTTCTTTGCGAGAATGCTGGCAACAGTGGTTCGCCATGTGCTGGCCATCCCTTCACTGTTAAATTGTAGACCCGTGAGAGAGTTGGGTCATTTCTTGTCTCCCTTTCAATGGCGGAATTTGTCACTGGTAGACTATCCACTATGGTAGAGTGGAATATCTCTATTGGGTCCACTGTAGGCATCTCTTCTATCGTTGGCAATGGTAGGCGCGATAAACCATCAGCATTCCCATGCTGTTTTGACCCTTTGTATTCTATGTTGTATTGGTGTGCCCCTAGAAAGAGGGACCACCGCTGTAGCCTTTGTGCTGTCATAATGGGAACACACTTTTTAGGGTTGAATATGGAGATAAGGGGTTGATGGTCAGTCAACAAGGTACATTTTTGTCCGTGTAGGTAATGGTTGAATATCTTTACTCCCCATACCAGGCTGAGTGCTTCCCTATCGATTTGGGCATAGTTACGCTCAGCTGAGTTCAATGAGCATGACGCAAAAGCTATCGGCCATTCCGAGCCATCAGGGAATTTATGCGATAATACTGCTCCTATGCCATAAGGGGATGCATCGCACGCCAGTCTGATTGGCAGTGATGGGTTGTAATGAGCCAAAACTACTTTGGATGTGATTAAATCTTTGCATTTACGGAAGGCATTTTTGCAGTCTTCGTTCCATTTCCAAATTACTCCTGTTTGTAGCAGTTCATTAAGAGGGTGTAGAAGAGTTGATAAGTTCGGTAAAAATTTATGATAGTAATTTATTAATCCCAGGAACGACCTTAATTGTGAAACATTTTCAGGTGCTGGGGCTTTTATGACCGCCTCAATTTTTTCAGGTGACTTATGCAACCCTTCCTTATTTATTATGTGGCCACAATATGATATTTGATTTCGGAAAAATTCGCACTTGGGGCGATTTGCTCGTAGGCCCCGTTCTCTCAGCCTAGTGAGCACCTGCTCTAAATTGGCAAGGTGCTCGTTGTCATTTTCTCCTGTTACAAGGATGTCGTCTAGGTAGCATTGAGTCCCCAGAATCCCTTGGAGGACTTGCTCCATAGCTCTTTGCCAGGTAGCTGGAGCGGATGCTACTCCGAAAACCAGTCGATTGTACTGGTACAGACCTTTGTGTGTATTTATCGTGAGATATTTTTTAGAGGCCTCTTCAACCTCCATCTGTAGGTATGCCTGTGCCAAGTCAGTTTTGGTGAAACGTTTCCCTCCAGATAGTGAGGCGAAAATATCTTCTATCCTCGGAAGAGGATCCTGTACCGTGTGAAGGACCGGGTTTACAGTCACCTTGAAGTCTCCACAGATGCAAATTTTTCTCTGTTCTTCAGATCCATCACCCTTCAATGCTTTCTTCATGACTGGGATGATGGGTGTTGCCCACTCACTCCAATCTATTTTAGATAATACGCCTGCCTTTTCCAAATTCTCCAGCTCTGCCTCGACTGCTGGATGAATTGCGTATGGCACCGGTCTTGCCTTAAAAAACTTGGGAATTGCTGCATCTTCCACTTTTATTGAGGCGGTGATGCCTTTCAAGGTTCCTAGTTTCTCTTGAAACACTTCCTTGGCGTTGGCCAAGATGTCTTTTAATCGTCCAGGTATGACGTCATCATCATTTTTTTCCTTACTGGTCACCGTCAGTGCCTGAATGGAGTGCCAGTCTAAACGTATTTTCATGATCCATTCACGTCCCAACAGCGGTGGACCACCATCTTGTAGAACGTATAAATACAACTTCTGTATTTCCTTGCCGTTGTATACTACGGGCACCCTTATTTTTCCTTTGGGGTATACTTTCTGCCCCGTATATGTTTTCAAGATAATGGATGTGTCTTTTAAAGGTATATGCGGAAATAGCCGCTCGTAATCCCGTCGATTTTGTCCAGTGTTAAATCTTTTTCAGAAGAGACCTTTTTTTGTGTTTCTACACTTAGGGGATCGCAGATGAATTTGTCCCGCAGAGAATCTGCCAGTCCTGCCTCGAATTGGCAGTGTAGGGTATCAACAATCTCCTCAAAATTCTTGTCCATCGGTTTGGCTGGAGTGATTAAATTTCATAACAGCTTGTATGTCTTCGCGCCCATTAGATCCAGAAACACTAAAGCTTTTTTTCCATCTTGTATTCCATTTGCGGTGCAATATACTTCCACTCTTTCCACATATGTGGTCCAATCCTCTATCTCGTTATCAAAAACATCAATATTGCCAAAATTAGGCTCTCTTTCGCTATCAAAAGCATCAATATTGTCAGACTTAGGCATTTCAGCAAAGATATGGTGATTCCTGCGCTTTTTTTTTCTTTTCTATAGCAAAGATATGGCGCTTCCCGCGCTTTCCCGCTGCTGCTGCCGATAACAACGCTGTTTATTGAGGTTCCCGTTCTCTTTATGTTTTTTAATTTACTGTTGGAGACTCGTTCCCGCCGGAGGTCTGAACGCTGACCTGCTTGCCATGCCGGCCGTCTTCCGAGTGCTCCCTCCCAGTCCATTATTGCTTGCCTCCAATTTCGCTGCCTGTCTCAGCTGTAGAGCCCGCCGCTGGAGCCCCAGCCTGACGCCCAGGAAGGATTAGCGCAGTACCTGCCACCAGCTTGGCCTGCTGGTGAAACCACAGTTTTTCTCACTTCCTTGAGTCTTCTGGACGCCGGAGGAATCGATGTCCTTGAGGTGCTGCCGAATTGCAGGTAATTCCGTTTCCACTTCGTCGCCACTGTAGTGTCCGTGTGTTGATAAAGACACTGAAGACAGGAGCTGGTTCATTGGTATTTACTAAGCAAAGTCTAGGGGGGGGGGGGTTCTAAAGGATATACATAATACACAGGCTTATATAGCCCAAGTGGCAATTACCGGCATTACGCACACCTGGGGCTCTTAAAGGCACATACACCACACCATCTCCCCTCCCTTCCTGCCTGTCCTTCCTGATTGTTAAATAACCTGGTATGTTTAATTCCCAGTCATGGTCACCCTGCAGCCATGTTTCTGTAATGGCCACAAGATCATACCCGTATGTCGTTATTTATGCCGTTAACTCATTCATTTTGTTCCGAATGCTACATGCATTCAGATAAAGAATTTTCAAATATATTTTGTAACACTTAGTTCCTGTTTTTTCCCCTTTTAGTACTTTACCTTTTACTCCATACCTTCTGTCCCTTCCTGACACGTTCTGTTTTTTAATTCCCCCACTGCTACCTAAGTCTATGACCATCTCCATTGTCATTTCTATTATTTGCTCTCTAGAAACCTCCCCCCAACTAATTATTTTAAAACCCTCTCTACAGCCCTAGTTACATGATTCGCCAGGACTCTAGTCCCAGCACTGGCCAAGTGGAGTCCGTCCCAATGGAACAGCTCCCTCCTGTCCCAGTACTGGTGCCAGTGTCCCAAGAAGCAAAACCCATTTCTCCCACACCAGTCTTTGAGCCACGCATTTAAATCTTTAATTTTATTTATCCTAGCCAAATTCGCTCGTGGCTCAGGTAATAACCCAGAGATTATTACCCTTGAGGATCTGTTTTTTTATTTGACCCCTAGCTGCTCATACTCCTTTAACAGATCCATCTTCCTTGTCCTATCTACGTCGTTTGTACCAACATGGACCACGACAACTGAATCCTCCCCCTCCCACTCCAAGTTTCTTTCCAGCCCAGAAGAGATGTCCTTAACCCAGGCAACACAGCCTTCAGGACTCCCGCTCTTGACTGCAGAGAACCCTATCTATCCCCCTAATGATACTATCCCCTACCACTACAACATTTCTTTTTACTCCCTCCACTTGAATAGCCCCCTGTACCACGGTGCTGTGGCCAGGTTGCTCATCCTCCCTGCAGTCCCCGCTCCCACCCTCACAGGGAGTAAGAACCTCGATCCTGCTTGACAAGAGCAAGGGCTGCGGCTCCTTCAACACTACCTCCTGGATCCCTGTACCTGCCTCACCCATAGTCACACCGTCCTGTCCCTGACCACGGACTACATCTGCATTAATTAATTTCATAGGTGTGACCACCTCCTGAAACATTGAGTCCGGGATCTTCTCCCCCTCCCTGATGTGTTGCAGTGTCTGAAGCTCGATCTCAAGCTCTTTAACATGGAGCTTAAGTTCCTCTAGCAGCAAACACTTATCGCAAATGTAATCACCATGAGCCTCAATGGGGTCCACCAGCTCCCACATTTCGCAAAAGTGACACATCACCTGTTCACCCATATCTATGTAATTAATTAAATTTCTTATTAGTTATGAAGACCCTCTACCCTGATATAGATGATAATATTACACCACTATTCAATAGGTGTCGTGCTTTGGCCAGTTTGTGCAGATTGTGTCGCATTTGTTGAGGCATTGACTCACACTGACCACCTGCGTGAGGTACTTAAATTTCTTTCAGCACTGTGTATGGGTCCTGGGGACAACAGTGCTGTCTGACACCTGATGAACAACCTCCTCCCACATGACATGGAAGACATGCAGCGAGTGCTTCCTGCCACTTGCTGGGTAGCACACCACCCTCTGACTCTCCACAGTGGACACCAAATCCTCCAATGCTTGGTCCAAAAATCTGCAGGGTCTCTCCCTGGGGCATGGATCTGCCATGAGTACAGCCGATTGATTCATCCAGCTCCTTAGACTTGGCCTGCTCCTGCTTGCTCACACAGGTTCACAGGCAGCAATGCTGAGAATGAGGTTCTGCAGCATGAATGACCATCCCCTTTAAAAACTGGAAGGAGCCTGTGGCAATGATGACTTGCAATTAGACTGCATCTGATACTGGTTAGAGTTTTGAGTGTTACACCACTGAGCTAGGCCATCAACATTTGCTTCAGCACTCCCATCCTTTCTTTAAGCAATGGCACTGAATTTTGAGTGCAGCAGGATTCCTTAGCACCTGGCGCTAAATCTCAAACTTTTCCAAAGTTAGTGCCCATTCCTGGGCTAAAATGAATTACGTCCCCTATTATTCTAACACTGTATCAAACATGTGGCCTGTGAAACTGTAGATGCAATGGGCATTAAACACTGCATACTGTGGACAATGGCTTGATGATTATTAAACTATATTAACAAGATTATGGAGGTGGGATTTTCTATAGCTTTACTTGTAAAGAACTTATTGTAGGGGAATGAATGTTAGGCAAATGAAATTGCTTCAGGTACGTAGCTAGCCCAATAATATAAATATACTAATCTAAGGAATTTTCAAATATCATCATGACCTTAATCTGTTTTATAAAGCGTTCTGTAGGTTAATTAAGTTAATGAGATAACTTTACAGCACATTGCTTTTATGGACTATGTAAGAAGCAGTTGATAACCCGCTGACGTACACAACCATTGTTCTGCTTAATTCTAAGAAAATGGAAAATCTAGAAGGAAGGGAAAGAGTGCAGAATACGCAGATATAAGGACCGTACACCAAAAGAGATAACCACCGATCGATGACACAGAACCAAGATTCAAATTATACCAATTCCAAATGTAAACACCTTTTACTTCTTTACATTGGCTGGATCTATCCACGTAACATGCAATGTCCTCTGTTTTCATCAATGTCAGTCCCTATTATAATTCCAACACAATGTTACAGCTAAAGCTTCAACAGAATAGTATTTATTAAAAGTGAATATGATTTGGTAATTTAAATGAGAGTTGATTGGACTAATTAGATCTTGTGTCGATTAATATATTATGCTTTCATGACTGTCCATCCAATGGTAAAAACTATTCTAGCATTGCTTAAAAGTAGCCAGAAGAAATGGGCAACCTAATTTTTTCAGAGATTCTATTCAAAGTCAATATACATTTCTTCCCAGGGTCAATTCATTTCAAGACTGGTATAAAAAATTAAATATTCTGCAGTCTGCCATAAATACAGAGTACAGAAGGAAGATAAAATATATTTGGGACTCCTCAAAGTCAAAGACTACTACACGTAAAACATGGGTCATCCAATTCAGGTATTACTTACTACCAGGTAATATAGCCGGATGTAGCAGATAACTCGTTTTAGCCTGTCCCTGAGTGAACAGTATTTCTTCACACAAACACCAGATGAGCACTTCCAACTACATAGAATTGCATAGGCCCGGAATTTGCGGTCGGAGACGTACATATGGTGTACGCCGCTGACCAGCTAAAAATATCCGCACTTACTTTCTGGGTCCCAGACTGCTAAGGCTTTGGGTCCTGGGCCGAAAGGAGTACACCTGTGGAAAGGACGACCGATCCCAGGGACACAGGTGGTACGGAAATGTGCTTGTGGTCCCGTGGGCCAGGTTGGCAAATCAGAAAGGAGAATTCCTAATTTGCTTAAAGGGACTCCATTTCCGTATGGAATCCTCAGAAACATATTAGGAATCCCCAAATAATTAAATAATATATACAACTAGAATTAAAATGAAGTTTCTCATTTTAAAATTAAATTAAAAGTCACTTCAATAAAGCAAATAAAATAAAAATGTAATTTTTGGAAAAATCATTTTAAACATGTTAATCCGGGCCAAAATTGGCAGAAAGTAATTTTATGCAGTTGTGCATAATTTTTAATTTTTTAATTTAAGATTTACATTAACCCTTACGCTTGTGAAATCAGGCCCTATGTCTGTTTTTACCAGGCGTAAGGTTTTCGTGGGCATTTGCTGGACAGTAGTTGGGCTAATACCCCAATTCTGCATAAGCGAAAGTTATTTTCTATTCGTTTTGGTAGATCTGTCAAGATGAACCTAGGCAGATTGCAAGGTCCATGTTTTCGCGCATACGCAGCGCATGTGGAAACGCAGAACTTGCAGGGCCTTTCTGAAGGGTAAAATGCCGTCAGCGGAACTTCAGAATCCGGGCCATAGTGTCTACAGCTCAGAAACAGGCCATTCAGCCCAACTGGTCTAGGCTAGCGTTTATGCTCCACATGAGCCTCCCCCCACCGAGAGATGTGAGCACAAATATCTATGCTGAAACTCGAATGCAGTACTGAGGGAGTGTTGCTTTATCTTTCAGATGAGACGTTAAAACGAGGCCCCGTCTGTACTCTCAGGCGGATGTTAAAGAACCCATGGCACGATTTAGAAGAAGAGCATTGGAGTAATCCCCAATGTCCTTGTCAATATCTATCCCTCAATCAACATTACAAAAGAACAGATTATCTGGTCATTATAACAGTGCTGTTTGCGTGTGCTTGCCGGGCATAAATTGGCTGCCACGTTTCCTACATTACTACAGTGACTACATGACAAAACTATTTCATTGACTGTAAAGTGCTTTGGGATTTCCTGAGGTCATGAAAGGCGCTATATAAATGCAAGCCTTTCTTTTATTTTCTTCTTCATCTAAGCATCATTAGCACATCCTTCTATTACTTTCTTCCTCGTGTGCTTATCTAGCTGCCCCTTAAATGCATCTATGCTATTTGCTTAACCTGCTCCTTGTGGTATCACTCTCCACATTCTTACCACTCTTTTGGTAAATAAGGCTCTTCTGAATCAACTTCTGGATTTATTAGAGGCACTCCTTTATTTATGACTTCTTGTTTTGGACTCCCCTTCAAGAGGAAACATGTGGTCTACGTCTGCCCCATCAAATCCGTTCATAATCGAAAATGCCTCTATCAGATCACCCCGCAGCCTCGTCTTTTCTGAAGAAAAGAGCCCTGACCTGTTCAGCCTTTTCTGATATGTATCCTCAGTTCTAGTATCAGCATTGCAAATCTTTTTTGCTCTGGTATAGATATATCCATCTCCCTTATACAGCTATTTCCATCTCCCTCGTATATGTCCGCCCCTGCGGGGCCACTGAGTATAAAATTAGTCTCTAATTACCAATTTTTTTTTTCTGTTGTGGGCTCTTGTCCTTTTGAACTTGGTCTGCAACCGTTCCAAACAAATTTCATGTACGAAGCTCTGGGAGCAATGCAACAGGATTGGGGACTTTGATTGCTTCACGCTGGCATGCTTCACTTGGAGGTGTAATTATTGAAAGTATAATATATTAACCCACCAGAACAGCTAGTTGTTCACTCTTTATATTTTTCATTGTATGTTGTTCTGTGACTGATCTCACTGAAGACAGAGGTTATACTGTTCGACCACCGACAGAATCTCAATGTTTTGCCCTTCAGTATCATCCCTTTCCAGGATTCCCACTCAGCATCAATCTGACAGTGCACAACCTAGCAATTGCGTACCTGACTTGAGCTTCAGGTCCTACATCCAGCCAGTGACCAAGACTACCTACTAATAGCACCTCTCCCAATCCCTATCTCATCTTCACTGCCATGAAAACTCTCATCCGCAACTTTGCCACCTGCAGACTGGACTTTCCCAAAGCCCTCACAGCCAGCTTTCTCCAAGCACTGATTGAGACTTCCAGTGTGACATCTTAACTTGCAAATTGCCATTCACCAAGATCCCCTCTGAATAATTGTTGCATTATGGAACTCGGTTAAATCAGCTTCCAAAAGGTATTTAGTTAATTCAATATAGGGAACAATGTGGTTGACATCATTAGAGAGAGAGAGATACAGATTTCTCTTAGCAAAAGCCAGTGTGCACAACCAACTGGCCTTGCATATGTTTATAATAGAATGTTTAGATTAGAATTGTTATGGTAAGAATGTCTAGAGACTAGAAGTGTTGTGCTTACCACAGCAAGGCCACGGTATTTTTTAGTTTATCTAACATTGTTGATATATGTTGAAGAAAATGTAGACTTTTTTCTCTGGACTTTGCAGTAGCAAGAGACTTCCATATTAGGCAATGCCAGTTCAAGTTTGATAAGAAAACACTGTATAAATATAAGTTTGTTCCTTTGTTCAAGCAGCATGAGAAAGAACCTATGTCTAGGTTTGCGCTCTCTATCTGTGACTACACTCCACTTGTAAATTGCTTGTTATGCTGTGGTTAAAGAATAGAAATATAGAAACATAGAAGATAGGAGCAAGAGTAGGCCATTCGGCCCGTCGAGCCCGCTCCGCCATTTAATGAGATCATGGCTGATCATCCAAATTGAGTACCCAGTCCCTGCTTTCTCCACATATCCCTTGATCACTTTAGCCTCAAGAAATGTATCCAACTCCTTCTTGAATATATTTAATGAATTGGCCTCAACTGCCCTGTGTGGCAGAGGATTCCACAGGTTCACCACTCTCTGGGTGAAGAAATTCCTCCTCATCTCAGGCCTAAATGGCTTGCCCCTTATCCTTAGACTGTGACCCCTGGTTCTGGACTCCCCCGCCATCGGGAACATCCTTCCTGCATCTAATCTGTTTAGTCCTGTTTGAATTTTAGTTTTGGTAAAGAAAAAAATAATTATAACAAGAAGACTGAATTCATTACTACTCAAGTGAACAACAGAACACTATTTACGACAACAATAATGAGCCCCTGTGCCTCTAGGCATAGGCTTCAAATTCCTCATCCTTATCAACAAATGCCTCCATAATATCACTGCGCTCCATACTTCCTCCACCCTTGTTCTCATCTTAGGCTTTCCAAATCTGCTCGACCACACATCCCATCCTCCCCACACCCTACCATCGGTGGCAGAGTCCTCAGTCATCTGGAATTCAGCAGTATTTACTCCTTTTCCAAAATATTCTGCCCGACTGCATCTTGTCCACTATCAAACTTAACTCTGAGATGGAACCAGCGTCCAGCTCCTCTAATGTCCTTCTAGGAAATAGGAGCAGGAGTAGGCCATACAGCCCCTCGAAGATGCAATAAGATCATAGCTGAAATTCTACATCAACTCCAATTTCCCACCGATCCCCATAACCCTTGATTCCCTTAATGGCCACAAATCTATCGATCTCAGTCTTGATATACACATCGACTGAAAATCAACCGCCTTCTTGGGTAGAGATTTCCACAGATTCACAGCCATCTGAGTGAGGAAATTTCTCCTTATCGTAGTCCTAAATGGCCGACCGATTATCCAGAAAATATGACCCCTAGTTCTAGACTTTCCAGCCAGGGAAAACAGCCTCTCAGCCCTCTAAGAATTTTATAAGTATAAAAAAAACTCCAGGGAATATAGGCCAATTCTGCTCAACCTCTCCTAATAGGACAACACTCTCATCCCAGGAATCAATTTAGTGAACATTCTTTGCACCCTCTAAGGCAAGTATATTCTTCCTTAGGTAAGGAGACCAAAACTGTACACAGTACTCCAGATGCGGTCTCACCAATGCCCTATATAATTGGAGCAAGAATTCCTTACTTACATAATCCAGCCCACTTGCAAGAAAGGCTAACATACCATTTGCCAAAAATGACCTGTTTAATCCTACGCTGTTTACTGGCCGTTAACCAATCCTCAAACCATGGTAATATATTACCCCCAAATCCCATGAGCCATAAACTTGTGTAACAGCATCTTGAGTGGCAACTTAGCGAATGCTTTCAGAAAATCCTAATATACTGCACACACTGGTTTCCCTTATCTCCTCTGCTAGTTACACCCCAAAAAAACTCTAATAGCTTTGTCAAACACAGTTTTCCATTCAGAAAACGGTGTTGACTCTGCCTAAGCATATTGTGATTTTTCAATTCCTTAATAATAGATTCTAGCATTTTTCCTACTACTGATTTCATGTCGAATGGCCTGTAGTCCGTGCTTTCTCTCACCCTCCTTTCTTGAACAGCGGGGGGTATGTTTGATACCTTGCAATCGACGGGGCCACTTCTAGAATCCAGCGAATCCTGGAAAATCAAAACCAATGCATCCACTATCTCTGCAGCCAGCACTTTTAAATCTCCACAATGTAGTCCAGGGGATTTGTCAGATTTTACTCCAATTAATTGCTCCAGTATTTTATCTTTACTAATAATAATTAACTTAGGTTCCTCACTCTCATAAGACTCTAGGGCCTAGAAATTCATTGACGCCACTTTTGGGGCGCTAAAGTGGGGCGTCCGCTAAAGTTTGCGGCCACCGCCAAATCTAGGCCACTTCTCCAATATTCATTAGCTTCGCCCTACTACTTCAGGCGAGCGCTAATACTGCTGCTGGTTGCCTCTCTTTGGCCGCTAAGCCGGAGGTGGTGATCGATAGCGCCAAGGCCGGGCGCAGAGCAGGTGCGGCCATCTGGTGACTGACAGCAGACACCCTGGCGCCGGTCAGCTCTTAAGGGGGAAGGGTCGACTGTGTCTGCTGCCACGCCCTGGATAGTGGAGTCCTCCAGCTAGGCCTGAACACTGCTGCTGGACCCAAATAGCGCCTGAAGACATGGAGAAGGCCCGTGAACGTGCGCAGCGCTTCTCAGAGCGTGATCTGAGTGTGCTGCTTGCTGCTGTGGAGAAGAGGCGCCATGTCTTGTACCCGGACAATGGCAGGAAGGTGACGGTCCGCGTCTACAGGAGAGCCTGGAGGCATGTCGCCAGCAAGCTGTCAGCCAACAGCGACGTCCCCAGGACCGGTGCCCAATGCCGCAAAAAGTTAAATGACCTCACACGCATTGTCAGGGTGAGTACCCTTTCCAATGACCTCCTCATCCTTGCATGTGCACCTCACATTATGGGCAAAGGGACCTGAAAGCTCTAATGGCCAGCCTTCATCCAGCAGCTATGGCACAGGCATGAGCTTCAATTGCACATTCTGTACTGAACACACTGGCCAAGCTATTCTACCATGGGAGGCAGTGCACACCAGATCATGGCGACACACTGGCCAGGTTATTCCCCCATGGGAGGCAGTGCACACCAGATCATGGCGACACACTGGCCAGGCTATTCCACCATGGGAGGCAGTGCACACCAGATCATGGCGACACACTGGCCAGGCTATTCCACCATGGGAGGCAGTGCACACCAGATCATGGCGACACACTGGCCAGGCTATTCCACCATGGGAGGCAGTGCACACCAGATCATGGCGACACACTGGCCAGGCTATTCCACCATGGGAGGCAGTGCACACCAGATCATGGCGACACACTGGCCAGGCTATTCCACCATGGGAGGCAGTGCACACCAGATCACGGCGACACACTGGCCAGGCTATTCCACCATGGGAGGCAGTGCACACAAGATCACGG
This sequence comes from Somniosus microcephalus, assembly GCF_052327205.1. Classification (NCBI taxonomy): domain Eukaryota; kingdom Metazoa; phylum Chordata; class Chondrichthyes; order Squaliformes; family Somniosidae; genus Somniosus; species Somniosus microcephalus. The sequence goes on from NC_140992.1 coordinate 188,788,117, forward strand.
CGACACACTGTACTTAGAGGCCGTCCTTTCTCTTGCAGGCCAAGCTGGCGAATATTCGCAAGAGCCGGACTGCGACCGGGGGAGGACGACCCCATATCCAGCCACTCACCGACCTGCAACATTGCGTGGAGCGCCTCATGGGTGGCTGGGTGATTGGGCCCGTTGCATGTGGAGATGCCGACCCTGTTCTGGGCAGCAATGGTAAGGACATCACCTTTTGCACCTCTCTCGTCCCACTTGCGCATCAGATCTACATCCTTTGCCACTGTCCGACCAATGCGCTGAATGCCACCACTCATGCATCCCGCACTGATGCTCTCTCCTCACTCTAAAGCTACTCTTGTGCCTTCGTGCTTTCAGATGGTCAAGAGGAGGTCCCTCAACTTGCCAGTGACAGACCCTCCGAGGAGGAGCAGGAGGAGGAGCAAGAGGAAGGTGGCCCATCAGGGGAACCCTCAGCCGCGGCCACCCAGGCCAATGTAGGGGACACGTCTTCCCTGGAGGGCAGCGTGGCGGAAGTGTCGAAGGGGAGGGGAGCTCCTGGGACCTGCGTGCTGCAGAAAGGCGGGAGGGGGTGGAAGCTCGGCGGCCTTCTCCCCAGAGGGGGGATGCGTCGGAGGGGAGTCCAATTGCTGGGCCCAGCGGCCTCCAGCAATGGAGGAAGGGTCGGCCAGCTCGGCGGCCTTCTCCCCAGAGGGAGAGTCCAGCCTCCAGTCAGGAGATGCTCTTCGCCGAGGAGATGGAATGCCTCGAAGACATGTCCACGGACTCGGAGCGCCAGCACACGGAGCTCATGGCGGCAGTGGCACGGTTGCCTGAGTCCATCGATTCGCTCTCTCGGAGTGTGGCCGAGTTCGGGCCCTTAGAGGCCACCAGTCGGGCGGAATACCGGGCAGATCTGTCAGCGACTGGCCAGGTGATTAGTGGTGCCGCCCAGTCACTGGCTGCTATGCTGCGGTCAGTGAACAGGTCAACACGGGCACTCACTGCTGCCACACTCGCGGTGTCAGCCAGGCATCGCCAGGGCACCCGGCGTGCTGCAGCAGCACAGCGGTCTGTCCCTCAGCAGATTGGTGCGAATGCTGCAGTGCTGGCCCGGGCGAGTGCCAGTGTCTCAGGCGACCAGCGAGCGCCTGCCATCCACCAGCTTGCCGCCATTCCTCCAGCCGCCACTGCCACTCCCCCAGTGGAGCTGCCAGGAGCTGCTGCAGCGACTGATGCTGGCCAGCCACAGCTGCAGCAATCAACAGCCAGCCACTCGACGCCCAGACCTCGACTAGGCCGACCCCCAAGAGCATCTGCCGTCACGACATGTGCCCCTCAGGAGCCTGCCCCCAGCCTTGCAGCAGCCAATGGCCTTACTTTGAGGCGGAGCAGCAGGGCGGGCAGGGGCCACCCAAAGATGGCCAAGGCATCGCCATAGCGGGCCAAATAGTCGAATGTGTGGCCATTTGTGTTTGTTTCTTGAGGCCGAGAATTGGATGTTTGTTTTTTGAAGGCCGATGATGTGATGTTTGTTTTGGACGAAGGCCGAGAATGACGGCCATTTTAGTTGCCCAATTTTGTTAATCCTCCCCAGGTTGTGGGAGCGAGTAATGTGTTTGAGTGTTTTTTGGGGGTTTCATCTCTTTTTGGTTTTCATGTGGGAAGGGCCCAGAGTTTGTACAATAAAGCATTTTATTTATTCACGTTGTCCATGTTTGATCTTTGAAGTGTTTGTTGCCTTAACTGGCTGAGGGCTTGCGGAGCAGCTGCAATCATGTTCTATCATTGGCACAAGCCATTCCCTGACAGGGGGCCTAGAAGTGATGTTCAATAAGCTGACGACGGGCGGCCCTTGGACCTTGTGCGTCCCTCCTGGGCTGGTACTCCTCATCCTCATCGTCCTCATGCTCCTCCTGCTCCTCCTCCTGAGGTGGTGGTCCAACGTGAGGTGGCAGTGCCTGAGTCCTGCGGATAACCAGATTGTGCAGCATGCAGCAAACGACGACGAATTGGGAGACTCGATCCTGCGAATACTGGAGTGCTCCCCCGGAGCAGTCGAGACAGCGGAACAGTTGCTTGAGCATGCCAATTGTTTGTTCTATGAGGTTCCTCGTCACTTGATGGCTCTCGTTGTATGCCTCTTCAGCAGGGGTCGTGGGCGCGCGGAGCGGGTTCATGAGCCAGGTACACAAAGGATAGCCTTTGTCCCCGATAAGCCATCCTCTTGGGGGAGGCTGTGCCTGGAACATGTCAGCCACAGTTGTCTGTCGCAGGATAAAGGCATCGTTGCTGCTGCCTGGAAAGCGGGCTTTGACAGCTAGGATGCGCTGCCTGTGGTCACACACCAGCTGTACATTGAGGGAATGGTAGCCCTTCCGGTTGCGGTACTCCTCGGCATGCTCAAGAGGTGCCCGCAAAGCCACCTGCGTGCAGTCAATGGTGCCCTGCGCCATGGGGAAGCCCGCTATTCTTGCAAACCCCACTGCACGCTGCTGCTGCTTGTCTAGGGTCATGGGGAAGGAGATGAATTGATGTCTCCTTCTGAAAAGGGCTTCAGTCACCTGGCGGATGCAGCAATGCATGGCGAACTGGGAGATGTTAGCGATGTCCCCAGTAGCGGATTGGAAGGAGCCGGAGGCATAGAAGTTGAGAGCCACCGTCACCTTCACTGCCACCGAGAGAGACGTCCTGCGCATCAGCTGTGGCTGCAGATCTCTCTGAAGCAGCCGGCAGATGTCTGCAACCACCTCCCTTCGGAATCGCAGCCTCCTAACACACATCGCGGCAGACATGGTCAGATAGGAGGTCTGCGGGCGGTATACCCTGCATGGGTAAGGCCTCAGTTGGTGACACCTGTTGCCCCCTCTGCGTCTAGCCAGGGCTGCCACTCTCTCACGGCGTCTGTAAGCCCTTCTGGCATAAGGCTGAAATTCTGCGTTGCCACCCAATGCAGCCCCCATTATATGCTGGCAAACACTGAGCTCTGAATGAAGGCAAAGATAATTGGTAAGCTCTGGCCTGAGCCAAAAATACCTGTCCAAGTGTTGGTCCAAAGCAGTAAACTCTCCTCCTTGGTCTCTGTCCAAAAAACCGTTGCACAAGAGTGAATGCTGCAAAATGGCTTGCCTTTATACTGCTGGGTAAGTGCCCTTTAATTAGCGCTCCCCCCGGCCCGGCTGGCCTGTGTACCGTTCCACTTCACAGTCGCTCGGGACGCCCGGCGCACAATGGGCCGGCACGAGTGAAGTTCCGGTTTGGGGTGCACAAAGGGCGTTGCACTATTAAATGACGTCATGATCGGCGCGCGCAGCAGGGCGCACTAAGACTTTGCGCCGGCGCTAAATGTGTCCTGAAGTTGGGGAGAGGTGCAGATCGCGCTGCGCCCGGGCGATAAGCGCCTAGCGCTCGAGATCTACTCCCCCTAAGGCGCTAACAGCTGGCGCGCCCAACTGAATTTCTAGGCCTAGGTTCCCGGTATGTTCTTTGCATCCTTTACTGTGAAGAACGATAAAAGATATTTCTTTAACGTCTCTGCCATGTCTTTATTTCCTATTATAATTCCTACTGTCTCTGGTTCTAAGGAACTCACGTTTACTTTCACTAATCTCTTCCGTCTTACATACATGTGAAAGCTATTACAATCAGCTGTTATATTTCTTGTGATTTCTGCTTCAGCTTGGATCTGACGCCCAACTGTGAAACGTTTTTAACATTTGCTACAATAAATGCACTATATGAATGCAAGTTGTTCTTTGTAAATAGAAATGAGACATAATTTAAAAAGCTACAGAAGAATATAGTAGACATTTATATACCAAGAAAGCAGCTTTCCATATTATAACTTCATAGACATAACATTGCCATGAGATAATATTAATTATAAAATGAAATCCTAAGCAACTGTGGTGTAGATTTAAAAAAAAGTAAATCCAGCCAATTCCTACACGAGGCCTGCACAAGTGAAATAGTTAAATCAGAAATATTTAAAATGTTCACGTGTTGCATGCATACTTCTTCACGCAATGGTTAATGGAAATCTAGAACTCTCTCTAAAAAGGCTGTGGCTGCTGGGTCAACTGAAATGTTCAATATTAGACCAAAAATATTTGTTGGGTAAAGTGTTTCAAGAGATATGGGGCACTTGTAACTGGGGTCTGAAATCTGAAAAAAGCAAACTATATAGGTATGAGAGGTGAGTTGGCTCAGATAGGTTGGAAAACCTGATTAAATATATGATGGCAGATAAGCAATGGCAAACAATTAATGAACTAATTCATAATTCACAACAAATATACCTTTCCTTAAGGAATACTGTAGTGTATGTACCTGTCTACCTTTAAGAGAACTATTGTATGTAACCGTTCACCTTCAAGAGAACTACTTTAGGTGTGGCACTACTTGTTTGGCTTCTGTATACTGTAAGACCAACGGTGACCACACCGGTATATAAGTGTTGTGGCATGATTCCTTGGGCAGGTTCGCCCTGACCTTCGAATAGTAAAGACCTGTTTGTTTGTTATTCCTGAAGTCTGTGTCGTTATTAACTGTACAACCCACAGACTTTACAGTGGCGACGAGTCCGATCGTACCCTGCGGCAAGACTACCAAAGCAACTAAAGAGCGTCGAAGAGAGGCAACCGCCCTCGTCGTTCTGCTGGAAGAAAACACGAGGCTGCAGCAATAGAAAGGAGGAAGACTTTAGCAACGAAAGCTTCCATCAGCAACAGGCACTGACTACCCTTCTACCACGGTGCGGAGTGAGCCGATCAGCAGGAAACAAGGCGGCCGCGGAGACTGTGAGTAGGGGAAAGTGTAACGAAATCAAGAGGATAAGGGCTGTGCACTCGACCACGGTCGAGGGGGAGCAGAGCTGGTCAGGAAGGTGGGTCCAACGGCGTCGTGAGATAGCCGGACCGCGATCGGCGGGAAAAGCCGGGCAGCGACCGAAGCCACGAAGCGCTGAGACCGGGAGCAGGCGCGGGAAGAGAGAAACTCAGCCGCAGCCGGGGAGGGAAGCACCGGACTGCGTGAGGGCTGGGAGGCGAACGGGAGCCGGGTGTGTGGGAGAGGCAGAGCCGACCAAAGGAGGCTGCGCGAGAGCCAATCCAGCGGCTGAACTGTTCTCCACCAACGGGGTACCCAGCGCCGGTAGAGCCGAACGTGGGGGAGAGAGAGACGGAGCCGAGCAAGGGGAGAGAGACTGCGCGAGAGCCAGTCCAGCGGCTGAACTGTTCTCCGTGAACGGGGTACCCAGCGCCGGTAGAGCCGTGCGAGCGGGAGAGAAAGACAGAGCCGAGTAAGGGGAGCTGTGCAGAAGCCAGCCCAGCAGCTGAACCTGTCCGCTGTGGGGAAAGCGTACCCCTCCCACCAGGGAAGAAACGCGGGAAGCCGCCATTAGGCGGAGAAGATGACAGACGCGGGAGACCGCCATTGAAGGGGCGGGGAGAGAAGGAAAGAGCGGGAAACCGCCATTTTCACGGGAAAAACCGCCATCTTAGAAATAAATAAATAATAAATAAGAATTTAAAGAAATACTTGTGCTGCTCCCAAGGAAAGGAAGATGCCTAAGCGAGGGAATATTAACGATTTTAATTCTGAGATAGAAGACTGGGCCACGTACGTGGAACGCATCGAGATCTATTGTGAAGCCAACAAAATAGAGGAAGACGACAAAGCGATAACATTGCTAAACTCGATGGGCGCAAAGACATACGGGCTCTTGAAGCATCTACTAGCACCAGCTAAACCAGCGGATCAGACTTTCGAAGGGATTGTGGCTGTTCTGAAGGACCACTTGAACCCCACACCATTGATGTTGGCTGAACGATTCAAATTCTATGCAAGAACGCAACGGAAAGACGAAAGCAACGCGGAATATTTGGTCGAACTGCGTAGGCTAGCGAAATGCTGCCAGTTCGGAGGGAATCTGACAGAGGCACTGCGAGACAAGTTCGTATGCGGATTGTCCAAGGAAGGGACACAAAAGCGACTACTCGAAGAGAACGACCTCATACTTGACAGGGCTGTCCTTATAGCTGCATCGCACGAAGCCGCAGCAAAAGGAACGGCGGAAATGCAGCTAAAGGTGGCGGCACTCGGGGTTGACCAAATTACCTCAAGTACAACAAAATGCTATCATTGTGGGAAGACAACACACGACCAGAATCAATGCTGGTTTAAGAACCAAGAATGTAGGAAATGTGGCAAACTGGGTCACATCGCTAAGGTATGCCGGTCAGGGAAGAAGACCAACAACCAAAGGAAGCCACCACAAGAAAAGTACAACAAGGTGCACAAGGTGGCTGAGAAGAGTTCAGACGAACAGAATTCAGACTCAGACCCAAACAGCCAGGAGCTGGGTAGTCTGAGAATTCACAATGTGAGTAAGGAAGCTGACCTACAAACTATCTGGGTCATACTAAAAATAGCTGGAGTCCAAGTAAGAATGGAGTTGGACACTGGATCAGCTCTATCAGTCATAAATCGAAGGGACTACCACCGGCTATTCTCTCACATACCCTTAAGAAATACCAAGTTCGTATTGCAGACATACACAGGGCATAAGGTATACCCCATGGGGAAGGTAAGAGTCAAGGTGAGAGATAGGGGTAAAGAACACCCAAGAATGAACTTGTACGTATTATCTGAGGGAGGACCACCACTTCTAGGACGAGAGTGGATCAAGAAAATAGACATGGAATGGCACTATCTAAAAGCCATAATGAGTGAGGACTCAGTGCAAGCTATCAGCTCAGATTCTGAAATGGATGACGATAAGACAAACTCAAATATGGAAGACAAGGCTAAAATGAACTTGCTGACTATGGTGGAGAAAAGGAAGATCTGCATAAAGGCTTATGCGACCAAGAAGAATAAAGCTTCAGAGCAGAACTCCAGTTTGACAGAGAATTCTGAGCCTGTTCAAGTTAAGGACTTATCCACGATGGAAGAACACCGAACTCGGACTCAAACTTATTTCAAAGTACGACAACAATTAGAACAGTTGAGTTACCATCTCGTACAAGAGATGAAAACAATGGAAAAGTTCTGGGACACCGAATGGGAGAACCTGGAAAGACAGCAGAGGCAGCTAGCTCAAGCAAAGAGCGACCATAGAGCCATCATGACCAATTACCGATCACATCTCCCTTATGATGTTCAGGAGTTAGAATATTTGCATGATCTAGAGATACAGCATAAAGGCAAACCACACTACACTGAGGATTTTGTTCTGCAATTGGAGACGGAGCTAGTGCAAGCAAGGTTAAGAGAAGCTGAATCGCAGTGTGCACTTAAAGATATGCAGAAAAAAATCTTGGACATGGAAAAGAGAAACGCTTCTTTACCTGATGTGAATAATGTGGCCATGTTGCAAGAGGAGCTTATAGGGGCGAAACTGAAAGAAGCTAAGCAAAGGATGTTGGAACTTGAAACACAGAACCAAATCAGCAGTAACCAGCTATGTCGAGCAGAGAAGGAGTGCTATGGTCTACATGAGAAGGTGCAATATCTCTCAGCCCAGAATAAGGGACTACTCACTCAGTTAAATGAAAGTAATCAGAAAATGGCTGAGATAGACTGCAAGAATAAAGAAGATTTGATGGCAGTGAGACTTCGAGAGGCAGATAGCATAGCAGCCTTGGCTGAACTCCAACAGGAAATTGCGAAAGAAGCAAATGAAGAGGAATCTTCAGGAAGCCAGGATGTTATTCCAGTTCTTCTCTACGACTCCTTACAAGCAGAGTGTGAGAAGTTGAAAGAACAGTATGAACAGGCCCAGGCTACAATTCTGGAGGGGGTTAACTTGGCAACCTCCGAAAAGCTAGTTTCAGTAGAAGCATATGAACAACTAAAGGTTGAACATGAGCAAGAAGTCCAAAGGCTGCAGGAAATTCTTGATGAGCTCAAGGCCAAGACAGACTCATCGGTAGAAGTTCCATCCATAGATGAGAAATTAGAGGTGAAAGACATGGCAGAACATGAAAGACAAGATGTCCAAGAACTCATAAAAATATTGAAGGAAACCCAAGACAAATATGAGGCGGCAATGTCCGAGGTTCAACAACTTGAAGAACAGATTCAACTGGGAATCCTTTCAGTGGAAGAAAAGGAAACTGTAAGAAACACAGAGACTGTAAGAATGGTCCCTGAACATGAGCTAGAGAGCATCAGGGCGCAACTTTTCCGAGCGCTGAAAGCCAAAGTACAAGAGGAACAGAAGGTGGAAGCATTGGAGGAAAAGGTGGATGAAATGGAGAAGACTCTGATCCACAGTGTTCCCGTGGAAGAGTTAACGGTCAGCCAACTCCTTCATATGCTGAGGGAAAAGACTCTGCAATGGGAACAATCTGAACACGAGCTTCAATCTTCAACGGGAAGGAGTTCGAAGCTCTCAAAAGTTTGGGAAATAGCTGAGGTTGCAAAACAGACTTTACTGGGATGCCAAAAGTACGCTGAATCGTGTCTATGTGAACAATAGAATGTTGAAACAGCTGCTCCAGTAGAAGGATTGAATAGCCCGATCAATCAATCCCCGAGGGAAGGGGAAGTATTGAAATCACAAATGAGGTCATTAGTGAAGGATTTGCAGGAAACCCAGGAAGAGCGGGATGAAGATGAATGCATGAAGAAGTCTTTTCAAGAAAGATGTCTAGGGAAAGAACCACAGTCAGCTAACGTCCAGATGGGTAAGGAGGAAGTAGAAGGCCCTCTCGCTGGCCTAACTCAGGACGAACCTGAATATTACCATGACCTGTTGAGTGACACTGAATATTACGAGGATGTGGTCTGCCCAGTTTGTGATGAAAACTCCCAAAGTGCCGAAATCAGGATGAAGCACTTAAAGTCGAAGGAACATAGAGAGTTGGTGGTGCTACAGCTGGCAGCTGATAAGGGAGCCCCGAGAGTCTCCAAAAAGCAGAAAAGAAAAAGAAGCAGAAGATGATAACTATCGCAAATATTATCACTTCTACCAGATCATGTGTGGACCCTACGAAAGGAGTTAAATCAGTTGGGAAGTAGGAAAATATCAAGGCAACCCAGTTGTTGTAAAAGTCAGCACTGCTGGTTCAGCAGGACGAAAGTTCAAGCTGTTACGTCAAGAAAAGGATATGGAGGAGTCACGCTAGCAATGTGAACCATCTACACCAAAGAGATGTTGTTCGGTCCGAGTCAAGATCAGAGACTGAATATGTGAACTGTTCCCGCAGAGACTGAACCTGTGAACTGTTTCCCACCGAGACTATGTCTGTAAATTGTTTTATATGAAGTTGAAGATATGTTATGTTTAATGGGGACTCTGTATGTAATAAGCTAAAAAGAGAGGATTGTAGTGTATGTACCCGTCTACCTTTAAGAGAACTATTGTATGTAACCGTTCACCTTTAAGAGAACTACTTTAGGTGTGGCACTACTTGTTTGGCTTCTGTATACTGTAATACCGACGGTGACCACACCGGTATATAAGTGTTGTGGCATGATTCCTTGGGCAGATTCGCCCTGACCTTCGAATAGTAAAGACCTGTTTGTTTGTTATTCCTGAAGTCTGTCGTTATTAACTGTACAACCCACAGACTTTACAAATACAAATTCCACAGGAAAATGGTCCAATCGTGGCTAACAAGAGAAATTAAAGATAGTATATGATTAAAGGTAGAGGCATATAATATTGCATAAAAGAGTAGCAAACCTGAGGATTGGGAGTGTTTATAGAATTCAGCAAAAGAGGACCAAGAAATTGTTTAAGAGAATGGAATATGAGAGTAAACTAGCAAGAGACATAAAAGTAGATTTTATAAACTTTTATAGGTATGTAAAAAGGAAGAGATTATCAAAAGTTAACGTGGGTCCCTTACAGGCAGAGACAGGAGCAATTATAATGGGGAATAAGGAAATGTCAGAGACATTAAGCAAACACTTATGTATCTGTGTTTAATGAAGAAGACACAAATGCAATACTGGAAATAGTGGGGGACCAAGGGTCTAGTAAGAATGAGAAACTTACTGAAGTTAGTATTAGTAAAGAAATAGTACTGGAGAAAGTATTGGGACTAAAAGCTAACAATTCCCCTGGACCTGATGACCTACATTCTAGGCAGCAAAATTCGGTTGTTTAGCGCCATCGATTGGTGCCTGGTGGGGGTGCTAATGGGGCACTAAGGGGGAGAAATTTGGTTGGTTGCACCACCCATTAGCGCCTAAAGAGGCCGAGAAGTGGGGCGGTAACCAACTAGTGCCCGGGCGCAGCGAACCCTGCGCCTCCTCCCATATTAAATGGACATTTTGCACTGGCGCTAAACCTTAGCACCCGCTCACAGGCGCAAGCAGATCATGACGTCATTTCAGTGTACAACGCCTTCTGGGTGCCCCGGACCGGAAATTCAGTGGCGCGCCCCTCCGTTCCGCCTGGCGCTAATAAGGACAGCTTACCTGGAACGTTCCCCAGTTACTATGGGGCTGGAGGGGCGTTCTTTAAAGGGGACTGCTATGGTATAAAAGCGGCAGCCATTTTTGGAGCACAACTTCTTCGAGAGTTACAGAGACTTGCTGAGCTGCACACTAAGAGTCATTTCACCACTGAGCCAGCGCTGGCAGAAGAACTTCAGCCTTCTGACCATCACCTTGCTGTTGGTGAGCATATCAAATGGGGAGGCTTTCTGTGCGCACTTATTATGGGGGCTGCATTGGAGTGGAACGTCCTGCTGCTAAATCATTTGGAAAGTGCACATAGATGCAGGGAGAGAGGGGCAGGCATGGCCAAAGAGAGTAGGGCCAACATACATCCCCACACCAGACCTTACACTGCCAGGGTTTTCCGAAAGCAGTTTTCCTACTTGAACATGTCAGAGGAGCAGTATCAGAATGCTACGCTTTAGAAAGAAGGTGGTGACTGAGCTGTGCCACATGCTTCAGCCAGATCTGCAGCCTCAGATAAGGTGCAGGATATCGCTGTCGGTGGCTGTGAAGATGACTGTTGCCCTAAACTTCTACGCAAGTGGCTCCTTTCAGACCGCAACTGGGGACAATGCCAACATCTCACAGTTTGCGGTGCATTGCTGCATCCGTCAAGTGACTGATGCCCTGTTTAAAAGGAGGTGGCAGTGTATCTCCTTCCCAATGACCCCGGACAAGCAGTGGGAGCGCGCAGAGGGCTTCGCAGCAATAGCGGACTTCCCCATGGTGCAGGGTGCCATTGACTGCACGCATGTGGCTTTGCGGGCGCCTGTATTGAACCCGGAGGAGTTCCGCAACCGCAAGGGGTTCCATTCCTTGAATGTCCAGCTGGTCTGTGACCACCGACAGCTGATCCTCGCAGTGAATGCACAGTTCCCAGGCAGCAGCCACAACGCCTTCATCCTGTGCCAGGCTTCTGTTGCAGACCTTTTCGAGGCCCCGGCTCACCCAGGAGGCTGGCTTCTCGGGGACAAGGGCTATCCTCTGTGCCCGTGGTTGATGACCCCGCTCCGTTCGCCCAGCACCCCCGCTGAAGAATGCTACAATGCGAGCCATCAGGCAACAAGGAACATTTTGGAGCAGAAAATCGGCGTGCTGAAGCAGCGGTTCTGCTGTCTGGACCATTCCGGAGGAGCACTGCAGTACTCGCATGAGCGAGTCACCCACTTCATGGTTGTATGTTGCATGCTCCATAACTTCGCTATTCTACGGACCGAGCCAATGCCACCAGACATTGAAGCACCAGCAGAGGAGGAGGAGGAGGAGGAGGAGGAGGAGCAGGACCATGATGGGAGGGAGGCACAAACTGGAAGGGCCATCCGTCAGAGGCTGATCAGAAGTCACTTCTAGGCCCCACTCACGGAATGCATGCTGACATGCCAAGAAGACGAATGGAACCATTCTGATACCCCAAAGCCTGTGAAGGGCAAAATGCATGTAAATAGCAGACATGGCCATTGTAAATAAAGAAAGTATTTTATTGTACAAAATGTGCTTCCTTCCAACAAGACAAAGCAATGGCAACTGGAAGCAAAACTAACACACTGACACATAAGTGGCTCGCACACCCAGGAGACTGTCCAGAACATAACTAACATTCAGACCAGCATCCTCGGCCTTGATTTCTACAAATAAGATGCTTCAGCAGCACATTCTACTCTTTCACCCTTGATGGTGATCTGCTTCTCTTGCAAGAATGGCCCCTTCCCTCCCTGCAGCTCCTCTGTAATGGGACCCCAGTGGCTGCAGCAAGGCTGGGGGAGGCCTGCTGACTGTCCGAAAGCACAGATGCCCCTGAGGGACGGCCTGGACGACCTCTGGGCCTGGAGGGCCCGGCTGCTGACTGCTCCATCTGTGCATGGGTGGAAGCAGTCTGTCCTGCAGGTGGTGGCAGCTGCAGTGGAGATGTGCCAGCGGTGGCATCAGGAATGCTGTCATTCTGAGAGCGGTCAGTAGCTCCCTGGTCGGCTGACACACTGGCACTCTGATGGGCCAGCACTGCAGCATGCGCAGCAATCGGATGGTGCACAGTTTGCTGGCCTGCTGTGGTGCTGCAAGGGCCCCGGGTAATCCTGCCTGATCCAGCGAGGGTGGCAGCAGTCAGTGGTGGTGTGGCCTCAATCTGCGTCTGCATTAGACCAGCGATTGACTGCGTGGCAGCGCTCAGCAGTTGCGTGGCAGGTGCTTCGGTGAAGCCCGGGACAGTCCTTTCCTGAGCTGTCCCAAAGCACTGGACAGTCATTTCCAGTGCTGTCCCGAGGCCCTGGACAGTCCTTTCCAGTGCTGTCCCAAAGTCCTGCGCACTCCTTGCCTGTGCTGCGCTGAAGTCTTGGAGACTCCTTGCCTGTGCTGCGCCTAAGTCTTGGACACTCCTTGCCAGTGTCTCGATGGATTCAGGCATCCTTGCCACTGCAGCCATGAGCTCAGTGTGCCTCAGCCCAGCCTGGGCGCTCATTTCTGCGAGAGCACGCACCTCTTCTGCGCTCTGTGCAGCAGCACTCACGGCCTGACTCGCCCTCTGGGGAGATGGCCCCCGAGCTTCACTACCCCTCTTGCGTTGCTGCAGCCCGCTGGTTCCTGGAACTGGTTCCTCCTCAGAGCATTCACCCCCGCTCCCCTCCAGGGAAGTAGTCTCCCCAGTCTGCAGAGGGGCTGGCTCGCCTGAGGGTGGTAGGGATGATCCGGCTTCCTCCTGCTCATCGCCTCCGGAGTCAGTGGCAGCTTGAGGGCCTGGCTCCCGAGCTGGTGATGCAGCATCTGAAAGCAGGGAGGTTGAAGAGTGGCTTTAGCGAAAGGACAGGGTGGCAGCAAGGGATGCATGAGTGTTGCAATGCACTGACTTGGGTCCAAAGTGAAAAAGCATTCTGGTGGGGGGAACAAGTGGAAGGAGAGAGCTCAAATGGTGATGACCTTACCATTGCTGTGCACAATGGGGTCGGCAGCTCCAGAGGTGACAGGACCACTCATCCAGCTTCCAACAATCTGATGGACTCACTCCTCGAGGTCTGTGAGGGTCTGCAGGTGAGGCTGGCCTCCTCCGATACGAAGCTGCTCCCTACAGTTCCTGGCCAGCTTGGCCTGCAGGAGAAAGGACCGAAAGTGATGGAACATGCTGCCTGAGCTGACATTACATGCCCCCCACTTGGAAGGAGGGGAGGAGCTGCAACTCTAACATCTGCAGGTGGGTGTCTCTGTGTATTCCCCCTAAAGACTTTTGCATTCTAGGCGGGGGAGGAAAAGAAGATGGGCCGAAAGCCTGGCCTGGGTTGGCTGGAGCCTGCCCAGGTGAAGCTTGTTCCTGTGCATCGAGAAGACCTGGTGTAGGCTGACCTTGGGCGTTCTCCAGCCTGCCCAGGCGAAGACATCCTCTCCCCCTGCCCAAAGACCAGCTTAAAGACTTTGTGTGTCACCATCGGGGGAGTGCACCCTGCCGACACCCACCCACCGTCTACCATCTTTGAGTGGGGACCCTGCCTTTGCGGCCCCCCCTCCTTCCCACCCCCCCTCTCTCTCTCTTTTTGTCCTCTCTCTGCCTCTCCAAAAGGCACCTCTTTTCTTATTTATTATTACCAATTGAGCAGAGGGAAGAAAGGGCCCCCTCCCAATTTATACCATCAAGGGGAGAGGTGGCCCAGTACATTTACACTCCCTCTGCTCAGGACTCTTTTACCGAGGCCATTGAAAACCTCCAGGCCTGTGACGAAGTTGGGGTGTGTGTAGCTCTTTTTTAAGAACCACCCCATTATGGCCAGTACTTCTTCGGCGGTGACGGGGCCAGCGATGACTTATGCGGCGGTGACGGCCAAGGCCACGGCTGCTCCCGCCACAGCTGCTGCCCCGTCACCGTTCCGGCTAATAACTAAGAAGCTTGGGGTGAAGAGCTACACCCACCCCAACATGACCATCGAGGCATGCGTCAAGGCTATGGCTGGGGTTGTCGGCCCTCTGGCCATAGTGGCCGCCTCGAAGATGTATGGGAAGGCTGTATTCTTCCTGGAGTCCGAGCAGGCGGTGGGCCTGGCCATCGCCAAGGGGCTCACCGTCGGTGGGACCTTCCTGCCGGTGGACCCTCTTGAGGCCAACGTGCAGAGGGTCGTTCTGTCAAACGTCCCACCCTTTATCGCTGGTGAGCTCCTCCTCCCCCAGTTATACCAACTTGGGAAGGTGAGGTCGGGGATTTCTCCGATCCCGCTCGGATTCCGGGAGAGCAGCCTTCGCCATGTCTTCTCCTTCCGGCGCCAGGCCTTTATTCAGCTGGCGCGCGAGGGGGAGACGGACGGGGCCTTTACAGTCCTCCACGAGGGGACCCCGTACCGCATCTTCTGGACGACGGATGGCGTGCGGTGCCACGCCTGTAAGGAGGTGGGGCACGTTCGGAAAAACTGCCCCACCTCCAAAGCCGCCAGGGTGACTGGCGTGGCCAAGGCTGGCGCCGCCGCCGCTCCTCCCTCCGGGTCAAGCCGTGCCCCCTCCCAAACAAATGCTACCGGGGCGCGGTCGTCGTCGGAGGCCATCGCCATCCAGGCCTCCGGCGGTGGGGAGGAAGGAGGTCCGGTTGGAAAGAAGGCGCGGTGCAAAACCAAAAACCGCAGGGTGGGTCCCCCCGCGGAGGGCGTCCCCCTTAATTTGGAGCCCCTGACGCCCGAGCGCGTCATCGCGCTGATCGCGGAGTGCGGAGGTGAGGGGGACCTCGTGCCTGAGCCCGTGGCCGTGACCGCCAAGGCGGGTACACCAGAACCTGCGGCTGGGCTCGGGCCCGGGGGACACGAAGAACTCGCTCCACCGGAGGGAGTAGGGGAGGCCCCTGAAGAAATGGAGGCCTCCCTTTACCCCCCGCACTCAAGAGAAGGTGCGACCCCCTGGACGAGGAGGAGGACCAGGAGGAGGAAGGTCCCTCCAGTCGGGGGGAGTCGTCGCCCGCCGCGGATACTGCGCCCCACCCCACCGCTAACACCATCGCGGGCGAACGGCAGGGGTCGCCTGACCCTGGGGAGGCTGAGGCAGAGGCGTCTGCCCAGTTTGTGCCTCCCGGGGGTGGGGACGAGACCTTGCCCGTGGGGGGGGTCGCGGAACAACCCGCGGCGGGGATAGACCCCTTAACGGTGGCTTTGCCCCTCGACGGGTCGGGCGGCTTGGGGTCTGGGTCGGGCGAGCTCGTGGAAGATGAGCTCGCCCAGAGCGGCCCGGACTTTTCCCAGGTGCTGCTCGACTTCGTCAAGGTTTGTCAAAAATTTACCCCATCTGCTGGGTCGGAGGCCGGTGGCGTAGCAGAGGAGGGCCCTCTGTCTGTGTCTCCGGCGCCGGGCGACTTCGAGGAGGTCGGGTCCACGTATTCTCCCGTCTTTCCGGTTTCTCCGGTCGTTCCGGCGCCTGGGGCGGAGGTGGTCTCCGAACCGCCGCCGTCTTCTGGCCCGGCCCCCCTAGAGGAGCCCAGGGAGGAATCCTCCGCTACCGATCCTGCGGGTGGGATCCGGGCGGAGGCGGGGCCGGCCGTTGCAGCCGAGCCGCCCGATGCGCACTGCGTGGCGGACGGTTCGGACGCCAGTGGCGACCCCCCAGAGGAGGACGGGGACTCGGTGGTAGGGGCGGAGGAGGACTTAGATTCATTCACCGATGAGGCGACGGATGACCTCGCGCCCCTCGCCGGGACCCCCCTCATTCTTATTCCCATCAGGGAGCTCCGGGACTTTGTGGCCACGTGCCAGGGTCGCCACAGCACTCAGCGGGCCCTCGACAGATGGTCGGAGCTGGCGCTGCTCATCGGGTCGGCCCGCGTCGCCTACAAGACCATGGGCGAGGACGCGGGCGTGAACCCGCTCGAGCTGCATCAGTTCCGGTTGTTTCTCATTGGGCTGCTAAGGAAGTGGCGGTCGACTAGCGGCCGCCCTTCCTTCCCCCGTTAGTGATAAGTAGGAGTTGGTTTATGCTTCTGAAATGAAGACAACCATAGCCAGCCTCAACATCAACGGCAGCAGGGAAGCTAGCCGCAGATTTAACAACTTTTCGGTCCTTCGGCACGGGAAGTATGCGGTGTGCTTCCTGCAAGAAATCCACACCGTTCCGGGAGACGAGGCCACGTGGCTCCTGGAGTGGCAAGGAGGGGTCAACATGAGTCACCTCTCCAGTGTTTCCAGTGGGGTGGCTATCTTGTTGGCCCCGCATTTTCAGCCGGAGATCTTGGGGGTCAAGGAGCTCGTGCCGGGCCGCTTGCTCCAGGTCACTGTTCGCCTGGGGGGCGAGCCGCTCCATCTAGTGAATGTGTATGCCCCTCAGGCTGGTGCGCAGCAGGCGCGCTTCTTTGAAGAAGTGTCCACTCTTTTGGGCTCCATCGACGCGGGCGAGTGCGTTATCCTCGGGGGGGATTTTAATTGTACCCTCGAGGCGAGGGACCGCACGGGCGCCCTGCCTTGCACGGCGGCGACGGAGAAGTTGAGGGGCCTGGTCGGGTCCCTCGACTTGGTGGACGTCTGGCGAAATCTCCATCCCGACTCCAGCGCCTTCACTTGCGTGAGGTCTGGGAGAGGAGCGTCCAGGATCGACTGCCTCTACATTTCCCGGGCATACGTCTCCTGCGTTCTGGCGGCTTCCATGCGGCCGGTGCCGTGCACGGACCACCACCTGGTGTGGGCGGAGCTCGTTCTGCCGTGCGCACGGGGGGGGTCCGCGTATTGGCACTTTAACAATCTGCTGCTGGAGGACGCACGGTTCCGGGATTCGTTTAGTCGGTTCTGGGCCGGCTGGAGAAGGAAGCAGGGGGATTCCCCTCCTTGAGGCTATGGTGGGATGTGGGCAAGGCTCACATCCATCTCTTCTGTCAGGATTACGCGAAGGGGTCGACCAAGAGGCGGGAGGCCCGGGTCGGGCAGTTGGAGAAGAAGGTGCTCGACCTGGAGTCCCGTCTCGGTCAAGTCGTCGAGGATCCGGCCCTGCGGCTGGTGTACGAAGAGAAGAAGGGCGCGCTGAAGGACCTGCAGCTTGTCGGGTCCCGAGGCATGTACGTGAGGTCGCGGATCCAGTTCCTGTGGGACCTGGACCGCGGCTCCCCCTTCTTCTACTCGCTGGAAAAAAGACGGGGGGTCCGTAAGCAGCTCTTGGAGCTGCTGGCCGATGACGGATCTCTGGTCTCGGATCCGGAGGGAATCCGCGTGGAAACCCGCGCCTATTACGGGGCTCTGTTCTCTCCGGATCCGTCCAGCGAGGACGCGCGCAGAGTTTTGTGGGAGGACCTGCCGAAGGTCGGCCTGGAGGGCGCCGATAAATTGGACGCTCCTCTGAGTTTGGAGGAGCTGTCCGGCGCCCTCCGCCAGCTCTCTCGGGGGAAGTCCCCGGGGCTGGACAGGCTGACCGTAGAGTTCCACAGGGCATTCTGGGGCGTCCTGGGGGGCGACTACGTGCGGGTCCTGGGGGAATGTTTGGCGACCGGGGAGATGCCCCTCTCTTGGCGCAGGGCGGTGATTGTCCTGCTGCCTAAGAGGGGTGATCTCCGCCTCCTTAAGCACTGGCACCCGGTCTCCCTCCTCAGCACGGATTACAAAATCTTTGCCAGGGCCATGTCTGCTCGCCTTGGCGCCGTGCTGGCCCACATGATCCACCCCGACCAGTCCTACACGGTCCCGGGCCGGTCTATCCATGATAACATCCATCTGGTCCGGGACCTGGTCCACCACTCCCAGAGGGCTGGTCTGTCGGTCGCCTTCCTTTCCCTGGATCAGGAGAATGCGTTCGACAGGGTGGATCACGAGTATCTTTTCGGGACTCTGCGCGCATTCGGGTTCGGGACGCATTTTGTCACCCGGATCCGACTTCTGTACGCTGCCGCGGAGTGTCTGATTAAAGTTAATGGGTCCTTGACGGCGCCCCTTTGCTTCGGGAGGGGGTGCGTCAGGGATGCCCCATGTCCGGCCAGATATATACCATTTGCGTAGAGCCTTTCCTGCGCCTCTTGCGGAAGAGGTTGGCGGGACTGGCTCTGCAAGGGCCGGGCGTGGAGGTGGTCCTCTCGGCTTACGCCGATGACGTGCTTCTCATGGTCACGGATCCCGTTGACTTGCGGAGGATGCGGGAATGCCAGCAGATTTACTCGGACGCATCCTCCGCCAGGATCAACTGGGAGAAATGTTCCGGACTCCTGGTGGGTCAGTGGCGGGTGGACTCCCTGCCGGAGGAGTTCAGGCCCTTTGCCTGGAGCACTACACACCTCCTCTACTTGGGAGTCTACCTCAGCCCTGCCGAGGATGCCTGGCCGGCGAACTGGCAAGAGTTGAAGGCCAAAGTCACCGCTCGCTTAGGACGCTGGACAGGATTGCTCCGAGTGTTGTCCTACAGGGGTCGAGCGATGGTCATAAACCAACTGGTGGCCGCCATGTTGTGGTACCGGTTCGTCACTTTGATCCCTCCCCCTGCGTTTGTCGCCAAGATACAGAAGAAGCTCGTCGACTTCTTCTGGGACAAAAGGAAGCACTGGGTCTCGGCCGCGGTTCTGAGTCTCCCGCTTAGGGAGGGCGGTCAGGCGTTGGTGTGCCTCCGCACCCAGGCTGCGACTTTCCATCTTCAGACGCTGCAGAGATACCTGTACGTCGAGAATCCTCCGAGATGGTGTGCGCTGGCGACGTATTTTTTCCGCCAGCTGCACGGCCTCAATTACGACATGCAGCTTCTGTTTTTGGAACTGAGCGGCAGGCATGCCAGCCTGCGGGAGCTGCCTGTCTTCTACCAGGAACTACTATGGGTTTGGAGCTGCGTCGCCTCCAGGCGGACCTCTCCCCCGTCAGGAATGGCGGCTGTCCTCTGGGAGCCGCTGTTCAGGAATCCGCACCTCCATGTCCGCGGGTTCGGGTGGCTGGTGGAGCGCAGGGCTGTGCCTGCCAGGTTGACTGGAGTCAGGGATCTACTTGATGGTGGAGGAGCGGTCTGGATGGCGCCAGAGGAGTTGGCGTGGCGCATGTCCTGGAACAGCGTCCGGCTCGCGGCCAATGCCATCGGGGCGGTGAAAGCAATGCTGCCCCCCAGCGCCACGAGGTGTATCGAGGTGGCTCAGGCGCGTGGGGCGATTCTGTCCGAGCTTACCCCCGTTCGGATGGAGTTCCTTATCGGCGCCCTGCCCCGAAATTCCCCTTGGGGATCGGCGCCTCACAACCTGAGCCGTCTCGAGGAAATGCCCTCCGTGCCTTTTCATTCCGCACGGAGGGGTTTCCTGTACGGGCTGCTCCTGCACACCTTCCACTTTGCCATCTTCGCCTGCCGTCCGGACACGCCGTGGCGTGCCGTTTTACCTTCCGACGGAGGCGGAGGTCCCCAATGGGGGTCTCTCTATGCGGGAGTCCTCCCTTGTTCTATTGGGGACTTGGCCTGGAGGGTGTTGCACAGAGCAGTCCCGTGCAATAGACTCTTAAGTTTGTTTACAGACTCCCAGGCCACCTGTTTGTTTTGCGGTCTGGAGGAGTCCGTGTTTCACGCATATAGTGAGTGTGAGAGGCTGCAGCCCCTCTTTCATTATTTGAAGGGGCTGCTCCTCTAGTTTTGGTTGTACTTCAGTCCCACGCTCTTGATCTACGGTCACCCGGTGCGGGGGGGAGCGGGCAGGTTGGAGGACCTCCTCGTGGGTCTGCTCCTGGGCCTGGCCAAGAAGGCCATTAATTGGTCCAGGCAGCGGGCGGTCGAGGGGGACGTCCGACCGGATTGCCTCCCTCTCTTCCGTGGCAATGTTTGCGCCCGGGTGGCCCTAGAGATGGAGCACGCGGTGTCCACCGGCGCGCTCGAGCAATTTCGTGACCGGTGGGCGCCGCGGGGACTGGAGTGCATAATTAGTTCAAACAACCAAATTTTAATTTGATTTGTTAAGGGTAATTTAAAGGGTTATTAGAGTTTTGTTTACAGTTTATTTGTTTAACTTATTTGTCTCGCAAAAGAGGAACCAACCAGTGAAGGTGCCATCTGGGGGTTACTGAAGGAACTGACTGGCACCCTCACACAAGCTCATTTTGGACCTTGCAGTCAGAGGAGAAGGTTGTGCTTTTGAGCTGCTCCTGCTGCTGTGGGGTGAGTGTGTGGTTGCCTTGGCCTGGGAGTGGAGTGGAAGGAAGGAGTGACCCCAGGCCACCACCACTACAACCTACCCACACCAACCCATCCACAACCATCTACAGAGGTGCCTGGAGAGGGAGGAGTAGAGGACAGAGGAGGAGGCCAGCATTATATCAGGAGAGGCCTTTTCCATCACTGCCTCCCAATTCGGCCTCCAGCCCAGGAGAGGGAGAGAGGGAGAGAGGATACCAAACAGCTCCACTTGGAAGGAGGGGAGGAGCTGCAACTTTACCATCTGCAGGTGGGTGTCTCTGTGCATTCCCCCTAAAGACTTTACATTCTAGGCGGGGGGAGGAAAGAAGACGGGCCGAAAGCCTGGCCTGGGTTGGCTGGAGCCTGCCCAGGTAAAGCTTGTTCCTGTACATCGAGAAGACCTGGTGTGGGCTGACCTTGGGCGTTCTCCAGCCTGCCCAGGCGAAGACATCCTCTCCCCCTGCCCGAAGACCAGCTCAAAGACTTTGTGTGTCACCATCGGGGGAGTGCACCCTGCCGAAACCCACCCACCGTCTACTGTCTTTGAGTGGGGACCCTGCCTTTGCAGCCCCCCCCTCCTTCCCACCCCCCTCTTTCTCTCTCTTTGTCCTCTCTCTGCCTCTCCAAAAGGCACCTCCTTTCTTATTTATTATTACCAATTGAGCAGAGGGAAGAAAGGGCCCCCTCCCAATTTATACCATCAAGGGGAGAGGTGGCCCAGTACATTTACACTCCCTCTGCTCAGGACTCTTTTACCGCGGCCATTAAAAATCTCCAGGCCTGTGACGAAGTTGGGGTGTGTGCAGCTCTTTTTTAAGAACCACCCCATTATGGCCAGTACTTCTTCGGCGGTGACGGGGCCAGCGATGACTTATGCGGCAGCGACGGCCAAAGCCACAGCTGCTCCCGCTGCTGCTGCTGCCCCATCGCCGTTCCGGCTAATAACTAAGAAGCTTGGGGTGAAGAGCTACACCCACCCCAACATGACCATCGAGGCGTGCGTCAAGGCTATGGCTGGGGTTGTCGGCCCTCCGGCCATAGTGGCCGCCTCGAAGATGTATGGGAAGGCTTTATTCTTCTTGGAGTCCGAGCGGGCGGTGGCCCTGGCCATCGCCAAGGGGCTCACCGTGGGCGGGACCTTCCTGCCGGTGGACCCTCTTGAGGCCACTGCGCAGAGGGTCGTTCTATCAAACATCCCGCCCTTTATCGCCGGTGAGCTCCTCCTCCCCCAGTTATACCAACTTGGGGAGGTGAGGTCAGGGATTTCTCCGATCCCGCTCGGATTCCGGGAGAGCAGCCTTCGCCATGTCTTCTCCTTCCGGCGCCAGGCCTTTAGTCAGCTGGCGCGGGAGGGGGAGACGGACGGGGCCTTTACAGTCCTCCACGAGGGGACCCCATACCGCGTCTTCTGGACGACGGACGGCGTGCGGTGCCACGCCTGTAAGGAGGTGGGGCGCGTTCGGAAAAACTGCCCCGCCTCCAAAGCCGCCAGGGTGACTGGCGTGGCCAAGGCTGGCGCCGCCGCCGCTCCTCCCTCCGGGTCTAGCCGTGCCCCCTCCCAAACAAATGCTACCGGGGCGCGTTCGTCGTCTGAGGCCATCGCCATCCAGGCCTCCGGCGGGGGGGAGGAGGGAGGTCCGGTTGGAAAGAAGGCGCGGTACAAAACCAAAAACCGCAGGGTGGGTCCCCCCGCGGAGGGCGTGCCCCTTAATTTGGAGCCCCTGACGCCCGAGCGCGTCATCGCGTTGATCGCGGAGTGCGGAGGTGAGGGTGATCTCGTGCCTCAGCCCGTGGCCGCGACCGCCGAGGCGGGTACACCAGAACCTGCGGCCGGGCTCGGGCCCGGGGGACACGAAGAACTCGCTCCACCGGAGGGAGCAGGGGAGGCCCCTGAAGAAATGGAGGCCTCCCTCTACCCCTCCGCACTCAAGAGAAGGCGCGACCCCCTGGACGAGGAGGAGGACCGGGAGGAGGAAGGTCCCTCCAGTTGGGGGGAGTCGTCGCTCGCCGCGGATACTGCGCCCCACCCCACCGCTAACACCATCGCGGGCGAACGGCAGGGGTCGCCTGTCCCTGGGGAGGCTGAGGCAGAGGGGTCTGCCCAGTTTGTGCCTCCCGGGGATGGGGACGAGACCCTGCCCGTGGGGGGGGTCGCGGAACAACCCACGGCAGGGATTGACCCCTTAACGGTGGCTTTGCCCCTCGACGGGTCGGGCGGCTTGGGGTCTGGGTCGGGCGAGCTCGCGGAAGATGAGCTCGCCCAGAGCGGCCCGGATTTTCCCAGGTGCTGCTCGACTTCGTCGAGGTTTGTAAAAAGTTTACCCCATCTGCTGGGTCGGAGGCTGGTGGCATAGTAGAGGGGGGCCCTCTGTCTGTGTCTCCAGCGCCGGGCGACTTGGAGGAGATCGGGTCCACGTACTCTCCCGTCTCTCCGGTTTCTCCACTCGTTCCGGCGCCTGTGGCGGAGGGGGTCTCCGAACCGCCGCCGTCTTCTGGCCCGGCCCCCCTAGAGGAGTCCAGGGAGGAATCCTCCGCTACCGATCCTGGGGGTGGGATCCGGGCAGAGGCGGGGCCGGCCGTCGTGGCCGAGCCGCCCGATGCGCATTGCGTGGCGGACGGTTTGGCCGCCAGTGGCGACCCCCCGGAGGAGGACGGGGACTCGGTGGTGGGGGCGGAGGAGTATTGGGATTCCGTCGCCGATGAGGCAATGGATGACCTCGCGCCCCTCTCCGGTGTCCACCGGCGCGCTCGAGCAATTTCGTGACCGGTGGCCGCCGCGGGGACTGGAGTGCATAATTAGTTCAAACAACCAAATTTTAATTTGATTTGTTAAGGTTTATTTAAAGGGTTATTAGAGTTTTGTTTATAGTTTATTTGTTTAACTTATTTGTCTCGCAAAAAGAGGAACCAACCAGTGAAGGTGCCATCTAGGGGTTACTGAAGGAACTGACCGGCACCCTCACACTCATTCCAGACCTTGCTCTCTGTGGAGCAGGTTGTGCTGCAGCAGTGTGGAGAGTGGTGGTCGCCTTGACCTGGGAGTGGAGGGGAAGGAGAGACACGAGGCCACCACCACCATCAACCATCTACCAACATCATCTACCGAGGTGCCTGGAGAGAGAGGAGGAGAGGGAAAAAGGAGGCCAGCATTTACAACAGGAGAGGCCTTTCCATCACTGCCTCCCCAAATTGGCCTCCATTCCAGGAGAGGGAGAGAGGGGAGAGGAGCAGCACTCAACATCAACTGCTTGGATGGAGGGTAGGAGCAACTTATTTTCTATTTCAACTTCTGCAGGGGGGTGTCATTTGGTGCATTCCCCAAAGACTTTGTGTTGTGGGTAGGGGGAGGAAAGAAGACAGGGCCGGAAGACCAAGGGGTGTCAAAAGTGCCTTCCATTGCCTGGCCTGGGTTAGCTGGAGCTGCCCTGGTGAAGCCTTTTCAGTACATCGTGAAGACCTGGAGTGGGGCTGATCCTGGGCTTTTCTCCAGCTTTCCCAGGCGAAGACATCTTCTCCCCCTGCCTGAAGACCACCCACAAGAGACATTATTTTTCCATTGGGGAGTGCACCCCCTGCCAACACCCACCCACCTACCATCCTGAGTGGCGCCCCTGCCTTTGTGGCCTCCCTCCTTCCCGCCCCCCCCTCTCTTTGTCTCTCTCTCTGTCTCTCAGGAGGCACCGCTGTTTCAAAACTTCTTACTAATTGCCACTTGAGCAGAAGGGTGAAGGCCCCTCTCCCAATTCCAATTAACAAGGGGAGAGATGGGCCTTTAGTTTAACAGCTCCCTCTGCTCAGGGGAGACTTTAATTTTCCAGAGGCCTTTTCACACCTTCGGGACTGTGACTTGGGGTGAGTGTAGCTATATCTTTTAAAAAGAAAAAGAACCACCCCATAATGGCGAGTACATTGTCGCCGGTGGCGGGGTCAGCCAGGTCATATGCGAGAGTGGCAGCCACAGCCACAGCCGCTCCTGCTTCTTCTGCTGCCCCGTCACCTTTTAAACTTATTACCAAAAAGCTTGGGGTGAAGAGCTACACCCACCCCAACATGACAATTGAGGCGTGCGTTAAGGCCATGGCTGGGGTTGTCGGCCCTTCAGCCATCCTCGCCGCCTCAAAAATGTACAGGAAGGCTGTGTTCTTCCTGGGGTCGGAGCGGGCGATGTCCCTGGCCATCGCCAAGGGGCTCGCCGTGGGCGGAACCTTCCTGCCGGTGGATCTTCTTGAGGCCACCGTGCGGAGGATCGTGATCTCCAACATCCCGCCCTACATTTCTGGCGAGCTCCTCCTCCCCCACCTGCGCCAACTTGGGGAGGTGAGGTCGGGGATTGCGCCTATCCCGCTCGGCTGCCGGGAAGCCAGCCTTCGGCACCTTTTCTCCTTCCGGCGCCAGGTCTACATCCAGCTGGCGCGGGAGGAGGACACCGACGGGGCATTTGTCGTCCTCCACGAGGGGACCGCTTACCGTGCCTTTTGGACGTCGGACGGTGTGCGGTGCCACGCCTGCAAGGAGGTGGGGCACATTTGAAAGAACTGCCCCGCCTCCAAGGCCGCCAGATCGTCTGGCGTGGCCGAGGCTGGTGCCGCCACCGCTCCTCTCCCCGGGTCTGGCCGCGCCCCCCAAACAACTGATGCGCGGTCATCATCGGAGGCCGATGCCATCAAGGCCTCCGGCGGGTGGGAGGGAGTGCGTCTGGGCGGAAAGAAGGCGCGGTGCAAATCCAAACATTTCTGGGAGGGTCCCCCCATGGAGGGCGAGCCCCTGGACTTAGAGCCCCTGACACCCGCGTTCATTGCGGAGTTGGTCGGGGCGGGCGAGCGTGGGAGGCGCCGCGTGCCCGAGCCTGTGGCCGCCGCCGCTGAGGCGGAAACGTTAATACCTACGGCCGGGCTCGGGCCCGAGGGAACTGATGAACCTGCCCCGCCGGAGGGAGCAGAGGAGGGGGCCTCTACAGGCATGGAGGTCTCCCTCGCTCCCACCGCGTTATAAAGAAGGCGCGACCCCCTGGATGAGGAGGAGGACCGGGAGGAGGAAGGTCCATCCGAACAGGGGGAGTCGTCGCCCGCCGCGGGTACTGCGCCCCCCCCCCCGCTGTCACCATCTCCGGCGTTCGGCAGTAGTCGCCTGTCCGTTGGGAGGCTGAGGCAGATGTGTCTGTCCAGCACGCGCCTCCCGGGGATGGGGACGAGGCCCTGCCCGTGGGGGGGGTCGCGGAACAACCCGCGGCAGAAGGAGATTATCTCACCGTGCCATTACCCCTCAACGGGTCGGGCGGCCTGGGGTCTGGGTCGGGCGAGTTTGATGGAAGTGAGCTCGCCCAAAGCAACCCGGACATTTCCCAGGGGCTGCTCGACCTGGTCGAGGTTGTGGCCGAGGTCACCCGATCTGCTGAGTCGGAGGCCGGTGGCAGGGAAGAGGAGGGCCCTCTGACTGTGCCTCCGGCGCCGGACGTCTTGGAGGAGTTGGGTTTTGTTTTTTCCCCGATTCCTCTGGCATCTGAGGCGTCTGAGGCGGAGGGGGGCTTCGAACCGCCGCCGTCTTCTGGCCCGGCGCCCCCAGAGGAGCCCAGGGAGGATTCCCCTGCCACCGATGCTGGGGGTGGGGACCGGGCAGAGGCGGGGGCGGCTGTTGCGGCCGAGCCGTTCTCTGCGCACTGCGCGACGGACGGGTCAGCCGCCTGCGACGACCTCCCGGAGGAGGACGGGGACTCGGTGATGGGCGAGGAGGACAACTTGGATTCCATCGCCGACGAGGCGATGGATGACCCCGTGCCCCTCGCCGGGTCTCCCCTCATTCCCGTCGGGGAACTCCGGGATTTTGTGGCCGCGTGCCAGGGTCGTCCCAACAAAACACAGCTGGCCCTCGCCAGGTGGTCGGAGCTGGTGCTGCTCATCGGGTCGGTCCGCGCCGCCATCAAAGCCGTGGGCGCGGACGTGGGCCCGTTCGAGCTGCGTCGGCTCAGGTCGTTCCTCACTGGGCTCTTAAGGGAGTGGCGGTCGACTAGCAGCTGTGCTCCCTCCCCCGTTAGTTGTAGGTAGAGGTTGCACTATGCTTCTGAGATGAAGATAACCATAGCCAGCCTCAACATCAACGGCAGCAGGGAGGCTCGCCGCAGATTTAATAACCTTTCGGTCCTTCGGGACGGGAAGTATGCGGTGTGCTTCCTGCAAGAAACCCACACCGTTCCGGGAGGCGAGGCCATGTGGCTCCTGGCGTGGCAAGGAGGGGTCAGCATGAGTCACCTCTCCAGCGTTTCCAGCGGGGTGGCTATCTTGCTGGCTCCGCATTTTCAGCCGGAGATCTTGGGGGTCAAGGAGCTCGTGCCGGGCTGCTTGCTCCAGGTCACAGTGTACCTGGGGGGCATGCCGCTCCATCTAGTGAACGTGTACGCCCCTCAGGCCGGTGTGCAGCAAGTGCACTTCTTTGAAGAAGTGTCCGCTCTTCTGGGCTCCATCGACGCGGGCAAGTGCGTCATCCTCGGGGGGGATTTTAACTGCACCCTCGAGGCGAGGGACCGTTCGGCCCCCCAGCGATGCCCGGCGGCGATGGAGAAGTTGAGGGACCTGGTTGGGTCCTTCGACTTGGTGGAGGTCTGGCGACATCTCCACCCCAACTCCAGCGCCTTCACTAGCATGAGGTCTGGAGGAGGATGGTCCAGAATCAACCGCCTTTATATTTCCCGGGCGTATGTCTCCTGCGTTCCGGCAGCTTCCATGCAGCCGGTGCCGTGCACGGACCACCACTTGGTGTGGGCGGAGCTCGCTCCACTGCGCGCACGGGGGGGGTCGGCGTACTGGCATTTTAATAACCGACTGCTGGAGGATGCGCGGTTCCGGGATTCGTTTCGCCGGTTCTGGGCCGACTGGAGAAGGAAGCGGGGGGGCTTCCCCTCCTTGAGTCTATGGTGGGATGTGGGCAAGGCTCACGCCCGTCTCTTCTGTCAGGAGTACGCGAAGGGGTCGACCAAGAGGCGGGAGGCCCGGGTCGGGCGGTTGGAGAAGGAGGTGCTCGACCTGGAGTCCCGTCTCGGTCAAGTCTTCAAGGACCCGGCCCTGCGGATGGTGTACGAAGAGAAGAAGGGCACGCTGAAGGACCTGCAGCTTGTCGGGTCCCGAGGCGCGTACGTGAGGTCGCGGATCCAGTTCCTGCGGGACCTGGACTGTGGCTCCCCCTTCTTCTACTCGCTGGAAAAAAGACAGGGGGTCCGTAAGCAGCTCTTGGGGCTGCTGGCCGACGACGGATCTCTGGTCTCAGATCCGGAGGGAATCAGTGCGGAGGCCCGCGCCTATTATGGGGCTCTGTTCTCTCCGGATCCGTCCAGCGAGGCTGCGCGCAGATTTTTGTGGGATGACCTGACGAAGGTCAGCCTGGAGGGCGCCAAAAAATTGGACGCTCCTCTGAGTCTGGAGGAGCTGACCGGCGCCCTCCACCAGCTCTCCAGGGGAAAGTCCCCGGGGCTGGACGGGCTGACCGTGGAGTTCCACAGGGCCTTCTGGGACGTCTTGGGGGGCGACTACGCGCGGATCCTGGGGGAAAGTTTGGTGACCAGAGAGATGCCCCTCTCTTGGCGCAGGGCGGTTATTGCCCTGCTGCCTAAGAAGGGCGATCTCCGCCTTCTTAAGAACTGGCGCCTGGTCTCCCTCCTCAGCACGGACTATAAAATTTTTGCCAGGGCTATGTCTGCTCGCCTAGGCGCCGTGCTGGCCCACATGATCCACCCCGACCAGTCCTACACGGTCCAGGGCTGGACCATCCATGATAACATCCATCTGGGCCGGGGCCTGGTCCACCATTCCCAGAGGGCTGGTCTGTCGGTCGCCTTCCTTTCCCTGGATCAGGAGAAGGCGTTCGACAGGGTGGATCACGAGTATCTCTTCGGGACTCTGCGCGCATTCGGGTTTGGGACGCATTTTGTCGCCCGGATCCGACTTCTGTACGCTGCCGCAGAGTGTCTGATTAAAGTTAACGGGTCCTTGACGGTGCCCCTTCGCTTCAGGAGGGGGGTGCGTCAGGGATGCCCCATGTCCGGCCAGTTATACGCCGATTCCGTAGAGCCTTTCCTGCGCCTCTTGCGGAAGAGGTTGACGGGACTGGCTCTGCAACGGCCGGGCATGGAGGTGGTCCTCTCGGCTTACGCCGATGACGTGGTCCTCACGGTCACGGATCCCGCTGACTTGCGGAGGATGCCAGCAGATTTACTCGGACGCATCCTCCGCCAAGATCAACTGGAAGAAATGTTCTGGACTCCTGGTGGGTCAGTGGCAGGTGGACTCCCTGCCGGAGGAGTTCAGGCCCTTCACCTGGAGCACCACGCATCTCCTCTACTTGGGAGTCTACCTCAGCCCTGCCAAAGACGCCTGGCCGGCGAACTGGCAAGAGTTAGAGGCCAAAGTCACCACTCGCTTAGGACGCTGGACAGGATTGCTCTGAGTGTTGTCCTACAGGGGTCAAGCGATGGTCATAAACCAACTGGTGGCTGCCATGTTGTGGTACCGGTTCATCACTTTGATCCCTCCCCCTGCGTTTGTCGCCAAGTTACAGAAGAAGCTCGTCGACTTCTTCTGGGACAAAAGGATGCACTGGGTCTCTGCCGCGGTTCTGAGTCCCCCGCTTAGGGAGGGCGGTCAGGCGTAGGTGTGCCTCCGCACCCAGGCTGCGACTTTCCGTCTTCGGATGCTGCAGAGATACCCGTACGTCGAGAATCCTCCCAGATGGTGTGTGCTGGCGACGTACTTTTTCCGCCAGCTGCACGGCCTCAATTACGACATGCAGCTCCTGTTTTTGGAAGTGGGCGGCAGGCATATCAGCCTGCGGGAGCTGCCTGTCTTCTACCAGGAACTGCTATGGGTTTGGAACTATGTCGCCTCCAGGCGGAGCTCTCCCCCGTCAGGAATGGCGGCTGTCCTTCGGGAGCCGCTGTTCAGGAATCCGCACCTCCACGTCCGCGAGTTCGGGTGGCTGGCGGAACGCAGGGCTGTGCCTGGCAAGATGACTAGAGTTGGGGACCTACTCGATGGTGGAGGAGTGGGCTGGATGGCTCCGGAGGAGTTGGTGCGGCGCATGTCTTGGGACAACGTCCGGCTCGCAGTCGATGCCATCGAGTCGGTGAAAGCAATGCTGCACCCTGGCGCCACGAGGTGTATCGAGCACACTTTACACTTTATCATCTTCGCCTGCCGTCCGGACACGCCGTGGCGTGCCATTTTTCCTTCCGGCGGAGGCGGAGGTCCCCAATGGAGGGCTCTCTATGCGGGAGTCCTCCCTTGTTCTATTGGGGACTTGGCCTGGAGGGTGTTGCACGGAGCAGTCCCGTGCAATAAATTGTTAAGTAGGTTCACGGACTCCCAGACCGCCTGTTTGTTCTGTGGTCTGGAGGAGTCCGTTATTCATGTTTATGTTGAATGTGAGAGGTTGCAGCCCCTCTTCCATTATTTGAAGGGGCTGCTCCTCGATTTTTGGTTGCACTTCAGTCCCACGCTCTTGATCTATGGTCACCCGGTGCGGAGGGGAGCAGGCAGGTTGGAGGACCTCCTCGTGGGTCTGCTCCTGGGCCTGGCGAAAAAAGCCATCAATTGGTCCAGGCAGCGGGCGGTCGAGGGGGTCATCCAGCCAGATTGCCTCCCTCTCTTCCGCGGCCATGTTCGTGCCAGGGTGGCCCTGGAGATGGAGCACGTGGTGTCCGCCGGCGTGCTTGAGCACTTCCGTGACCGGTGGGTGCCGCGGGGACTGGAGTGCATAATTGGATTGGACAACCAAATTTTAATTTGATTTGTTAAGGTTTATTTAAAGATTTTTTAGAGTTTTAGTTACAGTTTATTTGTTCAATTTATTTGGCCCTACTAAAAGAGGAGACACAAGTAACAATTAACAAAGGGAAACCAACCAGTGAAGGTGCCATCTAGGGGTTACTGAAGGAACTGACCGGCACCCTCACACTCATTCCGGACCTTGCTCTCTGTGGAGCAGGTTGTGCTGCTGCTGAGTGGAAAGTGGTGGTCGCCTTGACCTGGGAGTGGAGGGGAAGGAGAGACCCCAGGCCACCACTACCTTCAACCATCTACCAACTTCATCTACCGAGGTGCCTGGAGAGAGAGGAGGAGAGGGAAAAAGGAGGCCAGCATTTACAACAGGAGAGGCCTTTCCATCACTGCCTCCCCAAATTGGCCTCCATTCCAGGAGAGGGAGAGAGGGGAGAGGAGCGGCATTCAACATCAACTGCTTGGAAGGAGGGTAGGAGCAACTTCTTTTCTATTTGAACTTCTGCAGGGGGGTGTCATTCGGTGCATTCCCCAAAGACTTTGTATTGTGGGTAGGGGGAGGAAAGAAGACCGGGCCGGAAGACCAAGGTGCCTGGCCTGGGTTAGCTGGAGCTGCCCAGGTGAAGCCTTTTCAGTACATCGCGAAGACCTGGTGTGGGGCTGAGCCTGGGCTTTTCTCCAGCTTTCCCAGGCGAATACATCTTCTCCCCCTGCCTGAAGACCACCCACAAGAGACTTTATTTTTCCATCAGGGAGTGCACCCCCTGCCGACACCCACCCACCTGCCATCCTGAGTGGCGCCCCTGCCTTTGCGGTCTCCCTCCTTCCCACCCCCCACTCGCTCCCTCTCTCTGTCTCTCTCCCTGTCTCTCAGGAGGCACCTCTGTTTCAAAACTTCTTACTATTGCCACTTGAGCAGAGGGGTGAAGGCCCCTCTCCCAATTAACAAGGGGAGAGGCGGGCCTTTAGTTTAGCAGCTCCCTCTGCTCAAGGGAAGACTTTAATTAACCGGAGGCCTTTTAACACCTTCAGGCCTGTGACTTGGGGTGAGTGTAGCCTTTTCTTTTAAAAAAAGAACCACCCCATAATGGCGAGTACATCTTCGCTGGTGGCGGGGTCAGCCAGGTCATACGCGAGAGTGGCAGCCACAGCCAGAGCCGCTCCCGCTTCTTCTGCTGCCCCGTCACCTTTTAAACTTATTACCAAAAAGCTTGGGGTGAAGAGCTACACCCACCCCAACATGACAATTGAGGCGTGCGTTAAGGCCATGGCTGGGGTTGTCGGCCCTTCAGCCATTTTCACCGCCTCGAAAATGTATGGGAAGGCTGTGTTCTTCCTGGGGTCGGAGTGGGCGGTGTCCCTGGCCATCGCCAAGGGGCTCACCGTGGCTGGGACCTTCCTGCCAGTGGATCCTCTTGAGGCCACCGCACGGAGGATCATGATCTCCAATGTCCCGCCCTACATTTCCGGCGAGCTCCTCCTCCCCCACCTGCGCCAACTTGGGGAGGTGAGGTCGGGGACTGCGCCTATCCCGCTCGGCTGCCGGGAAGCCAGCCTTTGGCACGTTTTCTCCTTCCGGCACCAGGTCTACATCCAGCTGGCATGGTAGGAGGACACCGACAGGGCATTTGTCGTCCTCCATGAGGGGACCGCTTACCGCGCCTTTTGGACGTCAGACGGTGTGCAGTGCCACGCCTGCAAGGAGGTGGGGCACATTAGAAAGAACTGCCCCACCTCCAAGGCCGCCAGATCGTCTGGTGTGGCCGAGGCTGGCGCCGCCACCGCTCCTCACCCCGGGTCTGGCCGTGCCCCCCAAACAACTGATGCGCGGTCGTCGTCGGAGGCCGATGCCATCAAGGCCTCCGGCGGGTGGGAGGGAGTGCGTCCGGGCGGAAAGAAGGCACGGTGCAAATCCAAACATTTCAGGGAGGGAACCCCGCGGAGGGCGAGCGCCTGGACTTAGAGCCCCTGACACCCGCTTTCATTGCGGAGTTGGTCGGGGCGGGCGAGGGTGGGAGGGGCCTCGTGCCCGAGCCTGTGGCCGCCGCCGCCGAGGCAGAAACGTTAATACCTGCAGCCGGGCTCGGGCCCGAGGGACCTGACGAACCTGCCCCGCCGGAGGGAGCAGAGGAGGGGGCCTCTACAGGCATGGAGGTCTCCCTCACTCGCTCCACGTTAAAAAGAAGGCGCGACCCCCTGGATGAGGAGGAGGACCGGGAGGAGGAATGTCCCTCCGAACAGGGGGAGTCGTCGCCCTCCGCGGGTACTGTGCCCCCCCCCCCGCTGTCATCAGCTCCGGCGTTCAGCAGGGGTCGCCTGTCCGTCGGGAGGCTGAGGCAGATGTGTCTGTCCAGCACGCGCCTCCCGGGGATGGCGACGAGACCCTGCCCGTGGGGGGGGTCGCGGAACAACCCGCGGCAGAAGTTGATTATCTCTCGGTGCCGTTACCCCTCGACAGGTCGGGCGGCCTGGGGTCTGGGCCGGGCGAGTTTGATGGAAGTGAGCTCGCCCAAAGCAACCCGGACATTTCCCAGGGGCTGCTCGACCTGGTCGAGGTTTTACCTGAGGTTACCCCATCTGCTGGGTCGGAAGCCGGTGGCGCGGAAGAGGAAGGCCCTCTGACTGTGTCTCCGGCGCCGGACGTCTTGGAGGAGTTGGGTTTTGTTTTTTCCCCGATTCCTCCGGCATCTGAGGCGTCTGAGGCGGAGGGGGGCTTCAAACCACCGCCGTCGTCTTCTGGCCCGGTGGGATCCGGGCGGAGGCGGGGCCGGCTGTTGTGGCTGTGCCGTTCGCTGCGCATTGCGCGACGGACGGGTCGGCCGCCGGTGACGAGCCCCCGGAGGAGGACGGGGACTCGGTGATGGGCGCAGAGGATGACTTGGATTCCATCGCTGACGAGGCGATGGATGACCCCGTGCCCCTCGCCGGATCTCCCCTCATTCCCGTCGGGGAACTCCGGGATTTTGTGGCCGTGCGCCACGGTCGTCAGAGCAAGACCCAGCTAGCCCTCGCCAGGTGGTCGGAGCTGGCGCTGCTCATCGGGTCGGTCCACGCCGCCGTCAAGGCCGTGGGCGCGGAGGCGGATGTGGCCCCGCTCGAGCTGTGTCGGCTCAGGTCGTTCCTCACTGGGCTCCTAAGGGAGTGGCGGTCGACTAGCGGCTGCGCTCCCTCCCCCCGTTAGTTGTAGGTAGAGGTTGCACTATGCTTCTGAGATGAAGATAGCCAGCCTCAACATCAACGGCAGCAGGGAGGCTCGCCGCAGATTTAATAACCTTTCGGTCCTTCAGGACGGGAAGTATGCGGTGTGCTTCCTGCAAGAAACCCACACCGTTCCGGGAGACGAGGCCACGTGGCTCCTGGAGTGGCAAGGAGGGGTCAGCATGAGTCACCTCTCCAGCGTTTCCAGCGGGGTGGCTATCTTGCTGGCCCCGCATTTTCAGCCGGAGATCTTGGGGGTCAAGGAGCTCATGCCGGGCCACTTGCTCCAGGTCACTGTGCGCCTGGGGGGCGTGCCGCTCCATCTAGTGAACGTGTTCACCCCTCAGGCCGGTGCTCAGCAAGTGCGCTTCTTTGAAGAAGTGTCCGCTCTTCTGGGCTCCATCGATGCGGGCGAGTGCGTCATCCTCGGGGGGGATTTTAACTGCACCCTCGAGGCGAGGGACCGTTTGGCCCCCCAGCGATGCCCGGCGGTGATGGAGAAGTTGAGGGACCTGGTTGGGTCCTTCGACTTGGTGGACGTCTGCCGAAATCTCCATCCCGACTCCAGCGCCTTCACTAGCGTGAGGTCTGGAGGAGGGTGGTCCAGAATCGACCGCCTTTATATTTCCCGGGCGTACGTCTCCTGCGTTCCGGCAGCTTCCATGCAGCCGGTGCCGTGCACGGACCACCACCTGGTGTGGGCGGAGCTCACTCCGCTGCGCGCACGGTGGGGGGTCCGCGTACTGGCATTTTAATAACCGGCTGCTGGAGGATGCGCGGTTCCAGGATTTGTTTCGCCGGTTCTGGGCCGACTGGAGAAGGAAGCGGGGGGGCTTCCCCTCCTTGAGGCTATGGTGGGACGTGGGCAAGGCTCACGTCCGTCTCTTCTGTCAGGAGTACGCGAAGGGGTCGACCAAGAGGCGGGAGGCCCGGGCCGGGCGGTTGGAGAAGGAGGTGCTCGACCTGGAGTCCCGTCTCAGTCAAGTCTTCAAGGACCCCGCCCTGCGGATGGTGTATGAAGAGAAGAAGGGCGCGCTGAAGGGCCTGCAGCTTGTCGGGTCCCGAGGCGCGTACGTGAGGTCGCGGATCCATTTCCTGCGGGACCTGGACCGCGGCTCCCCCTTCTTCTACTCGCTGGAAAAAAGACGGGGGGTCCGTGAGTAGCTCTTGGGGCTGCTGGCCGACGACGGACCTCTGGTCTCGGATCCGGAGGGAATCAGTGCGGAGGCCCGCGCCTATTACGGGGCTCTGTTCTCTCCAGATCCGTCCAGCAAGGCTGCGCGCAGAGTTTTGTGGGTGGACCTGCCGAAGGTCGGCCTGGAGGGCGCCGAAAAATTGGACGCTCCTCTGAGTCTGGAGGAGCTGACCGGCCATGTTCGCGCCCGGGTGGCCCTGGAGATGGAGCACGCGGTGTCCGCCGGCATGCTCGAGCACTTCCGTGACCGGTGGGCGCCACGGGTACTGGAGTGCACAATTGGATTGAACAACCAAATTTTAATTTGATTTGTTAAGGTTTATTTAAAGATTTTTTAGAGGTTTAGTTACAGTTTATTTGTTCAATTTATTTATTGGCCTTAGCAAAAGAGGAGAGGAGACACAAGTAACAATTAACAAAGGGAAACCAAACAGTGAAGGTTCCATCTAGGGGTTACTGAAGGAACTGACCGGCACCCTCACACTCATTACAGACCTTGCTCTCTGTCGAGCTAGTTGTGCTGCAGCAGTGTGGAAAGTGGTGGTCGCCTTGACCTGGGAGTGGAGGGAAAGGAGAGATCCCAGGCCACCACTACCTTCAAGCATCTACCAACTTCATCTACCGAGGTGCCTGGAGAGAGAGGAGGAGAGGGAAAAAGGAGGCCAGCATTTACAACAGGAGAGGCTTTTCCATCACTGCCTCCCCAGATTGGCCTCCATTCCAGGAGAGGGAGAGAGGGGAGAGGAGCGGCATTCAACATCAACTGCTTGGAAGGAGGGTAGGAGCAACTTCTTTTCTATTTGAACTTCTGCAGGGGGGTGTCATTCGGTGCATTCCCCAAAGGCTTTGTATTGTGGGTAGGGGGAGGAAAGAAGACCGGGCCGGAAGACCAAGGGGTGTCAAAAGCCCCTTCCATTTACTAGCCTGGGTTAGCTGGAGCTGCCCAGGTGAAGCCTTTTCAGTACATCGCGAAGACCTGGTGTGGGGCTGAGCCTGGGCTTTTCTCCAGCTTTCCCAGGCGAAGACATCTTCTCCCCCTGCCTGAAGACCACCCACAAGAGACGTTATTTTTTCCATCGGGGAGTGCACCCCTGCCGACACCCACCCAACTGCCATCCTGAGTGGCGCCCCTGCCTTTGCGGCCTCCCTCCTTCCCACGCCCCCCTCTCCCTCTCTTTGTCTCTCTCTCTGTCTCTCAGGAGGCACCTCTGTTTCAAAACTTCTGACTAATTGCCACTTGAGCAGAGGGGAGTAGGCCCCTCTCCCAATTACTTCCAACAAGGGGAGAGGCGGGCCTTTAGTTTAACAGCTCCCTCTGCTCAAGGGAAGACTTAAAAAACCCTGAGGCCTTTTAACACCTTCAGGCCTGTGACTTGGGATGAGTGTAGCTTTTTCTTTTTAAAAAAAAAAGAATCACCCCATAATGGCGAGTACATCTTCACCGGTGGCGGGGTCAGCCAGGTTGTACACGAGAGTGGCAGCCACAGCCACAGCCGCTCCCGCTTCTTCTGCTGCCCCGTCACCTTTTAAGCTTATTACCAAAAAGCTTGGGGTGAAGAGCTACACCCACCCCAACATGACATTTGAGGCGTGCGTTAAGGCCATGGCTGGGGTTGTCGGCCCTCCTCGCCGCCTCAAAAATGTACGGGAAGGCTGTGTTCTTCCTGGGGTTGGAGCGGGCGGTGTCCCTGGCCATCGCCAAGGGGCTCGCCATGGGCGGGACCTCCCTGCCGGTGGATCCTCTTGAGGCCGCCGTGCGGAGCATTGTGATCTCCAACGTCCCGCCCTACATTTCTGGCGAGCTCTTCATCCCCCACCTGCGCCAACTTGGGGAGGTGAGGACGGGGATTGCGCCTATCCCGCTCGGCTGCCGGGAAGCCAGCCTTCGGCACGTTTTCTCCTTCCGGTGCCAGGTCTACATCCAGCTGGTGCGGTAGGAGGACACCGATGGGGCATTTGTCATCCTCCACGAGAGGACCGCTTACCGTGCCTTTTGGACGTCGGACAGTGTGCAGTGCCACGCCTGCAAGGAGGTGGGGCACATTAGAAAGTACTGCCCCGCCTCCAAGGCCGCCAGATTGTCTGGCGTGGCCGAGGCTGGCGCCGCCACCGCTCCTCTCCCCGGGTCTGGCCGCGCCCCCCAAACAACTGATGCGCGGTCGTCGTCGGAGGCCGATGCCATCAAGGCCTCCGGCGGGGGGGAGGGAGTGCGTCCGGGCGGAATAGAACTTGCGGGGCAAATCCAAACATTTCAGGGTGGGTCCCCCCGCGGGGGGCGTGCCCCTGGACTTAGAGCCCCTGACACCCGCGTTCATTGCGGAGTTGGTCGGGGCGGGCGAGGGTGGGAGGGGCCTCGTGCCCGAGTCTGTGGCCGCCGCCGCCGAGGCGGAAACGTTAATACCTGCAGCCGGGCTCAGGCCCGAGGGACCTGATGAACCTGCCCCGCCAGAGGGAGCAGAGGAGGGGGCCTCTACAGGCATGGAGGTCTCCCTCGCTCGCTCCGCGTTAAAAAGAAAGCACGACCCCCTGTATGAGGAGGAGGACCGGGAGGAGGAATGTCCCTCTGAACAGGGGGAGTCATCGCCCGCCGCGGGTACTGCGCCCCCCCCCCCGCTGTCACCATCTCCGGTATTCGGCAGGGGTCGCCTGTCCCTCGGGAGGCTGAGGCAGATGTGTCTGTCCAGCACGTGCCTCCCAGGGATGGGGATGAGACCCTGCCCGTGGGGGGGGTCGCGGAACAACCCGCGGCAGAAGTTGATAATCTCTCGGTGCCGTTACCCCTCGATGGGTCGGTCGGCCTGGGGTCTGGGCCGGGCGAGTTTGATGGAAGTGAGCTCGCCCAAAGCGACCCAGACATTTCCCAGGGGCTGCTCGACCTGGTCGATGTTTTAGCCGAGGTCACCCCATCTGCTGGGTCGGAAGCCGGTGGCACGGAAGAGGAAGGCCCTCTGACTGTGTCTCCGGCGCCGGACGTCTTGGAGGAGTTGGGTTTTGTTTTTTTCCCGATTCCTCCGGCGTCTGAGGCGGAGGGGGGCTTCGAACCGCCGCCGTCCTCTGGCCTGGCGCCCCCAGAGGAGCCCAGGGAGGATTCCTCTGCCACCGATCCTGGGGGTGGGATCCGGGTGGAGGCGGGGCCAGCTGTTGCGGCCGAGCCATTCACTCCGCATTGCACGACGGACGGGTCGGCCGCCGGTGACGACCCCTCGGAGGAGGACAGGGACTCGGTGATGGGCGCAGAGGACGACTTGGATTCCATCGCCGATGAGGCGATGGATGACCCCGTGCCCCTCGCCGGGTCTCCCCTCATTCCCGTCGGGGAACTCCGGGATATTGTGGCCATGCGCCACGGTCGTCAGAGCAAGACCCAGCTGGCCCTCGCCAGGTGGTCGGAGCTGGCGCTGCTCATCGGGTCGGTCGGCGCCACCGTCAAGGGGTCGACCAAGAGGCGGGAGGCCCGGGTCGGGCGGTTGGAGAAGGAGGTGCTCGACCTGGAGTCCCATTTCAGTCAAGTCTTCAAGGACCCCACCCTGCGGATGGTGTACGAAGAGAAGAAGGGCCCGCTGAAGGACCTGCAGCTTGTCGGGTCCTGAGGCGCGTACGTGAGGTCGCGGATCCAGTTCCTGCGGGACCTGGACCTCGGCTCCCCCTTCTTCTACTCGCTGGAAAAAAGACAGGGGGTCCGTAAGCAGCTCTTGGGGCTGCTGGCCGACGACGGATCTCTGGTCTCGGATCCGGAGGGAATCAGTGCGGAGGCCCGCGCCTATTACGGGGCTCTGTTCTCTTTGGATCCGTCCAGCGAGGCTGCGCGCAGAGTTTTGTGGGACGACCTGCCGAAGGTCGGCCTGGAGGGCGCCGAAAAATTGGATGCTCCTCTGAGTCTGGAGGAGCTGACCGGCGCCCTCCGCCAGCTCTCCAGGGGAAAGTTCCCGGGGCTGGACGGGCTGACCGTGGAGTTCCACAGGGCGTTCTGGGATGTCTTGGGGGGCGACTACACGTGGGTCCTGGGGGAAAGTTTGGCGACCGGGGAGATGCCCCTCTCTTGGCGCAGGGCGGTTATTGTCCTGCTGCCTAAGAAGGGTGATCTCCGCCTCCTTAAGAACTGGCGCCCGGTCTCCCTCCTCAGCACGGACTATAAAATTTTTGCCAGGGCTATGTCTGCTCGCCTAGGCGCCGTGCTGGCCCACATGATCCACCCCGACCAGTCCTACACAGTCCCGGGCCGGACCATCCACAATAACATCCATCTGGTCCGGGACCTGGTCCACCATTACCAGAGGGCTGGTCTGTCGGTCGCCTTCCTTTCCCTGGATCAGGAGAAGGCGTTCGACAGGGTGGATCACGAGTATCTCTTCGGGACTCTGCACGCATTCGGGTTCGGGACGCATTTTGTCGCCCGGATCCGACTTCTGTATGCTGCCGCAGAGTTTCTGATTAAAGTTAACGGGTCCTTGACGGTGCCCCTTCGCTTCGGGAGGGGGCTGCGTCAGGGATGCCCCATGTCCGGCCAGTTATACGCCGTTTGCGTAGAG
This sequence comes from Somniosus microcephalus, assembly GCF_052327205.1. Taxonomy (NCBI): domain Eukaryota; kingdom Metazoa; phylum Chordata; class Chondrichthyes; order Squaliformes; family Somniosidae; genus Somniosus; species Somniosus microcephalus. The sequence continues at coordinate 188,827,293 of NC_140992.1, forward strand.
CCTTTCCTGCGCCTCTTGCGGTAGATATTGACGGGACTGGCTCTGCAAGGGCCGGGCATGGAGGTGGTCCTCTCGGCTTACACCGATGACGTGCTCCTCACGGTCATGGATCCCGTTGACTTGCGGAGGATGCGGGAATGCCAGCAGATTTACTCGGACGCATCCTCCGCCAAGATCAACTGGGAGAAATGTTCTGGACTCCTGGTGGGTCAGTGGCAGGTGGACTCCCTGCTGGAGGAGTTCAGGCCCTTCGCCTGGAGCACCACGCACCTCCTCTACTTGGGAGTCTACCTCAGCCCTGCCGAGGATGCCTGGCCGGCGAACTGGCAAGAGTTGGAGGCCAAAGTCACCACTTGCTTAGGACGCTGGACAGGATTGCTCCGAGTGTTGTCCTACCGGTGTCGAGCGGTGGTCATAAACCAACTGGTGGCCGCCATGTTGTGGTACCGGTTCGTCACTTTGATCCCTCCCCCTGCGTTTGTCGCCAAGACACAGAAGAAGCTCGTCGACTTCTTCTGGGACAAAAGGATGCACTGGGTCTCTGCCGCGGTTCTGAGTCTCCCGCTTAGGGAGGGCGGTCAGGCGTTGGTGTGCCTCCGCACCCAGGCTGCGACTTTCCATCTTTGGATGCTGCAGAGATACCTGTACGTCGAGAATCCTCCGAGATGGTGTGCGCTGGCGACGTACTTTTTCCGCCAGCTGCACGGCCTCAATTACGACATGCAGCTCCTGCTTTTGGAAGTGGGCGGCAGGCGTATCAGCCTGCGGGAGCTGCCTGTCTTCTACCAGGAACTGCTATGGGTTTGGAACTACGTCGCCTCCAGGCGGAGTTCTCCCCCGTCAGGAATGGCGGCTGTCCTTCGGGAGCCGCTGTTCAGGAATCCGCACCTCCACGTCCGCGAGTTCGGGTGGCTGGCGGAATGCAGGGCTGTGCCTGGCAAGGTGACTAGAGTCGGGGACCTACTCGATGGTGGAGGAGCCGGCTGGATGGCGCCGGAGGAGTTGGCGCGGCGCATGTCTTGGGACAACGTCCGGCTCGCGGTCGATGCCATCGAGTTGGTGAAAGCGACCAAAAGAGGAGACACAAGTAACAATTAACAAAGGGAAACCAACCAGTGAAGGTGCCATCTAGGGGTTACTGAAGGAACTGACCGGCACCCTCACACTTTTCCATAGCTAATCTAAATCTTATGATATTTTGATCACTGTTCCCTAAATGTTCCCCTTATGATGCTTGCTCCACTTGACCCACCTCATTCCCCAGAATCACATCTATCAATGCCTCCCTCCTCGTTGGGCCAGAAATGTACTGATCAAGAAAGTTCTCCTGAACACACTTCCGAAATTGTTCCCCCTCTCTGCTCTTTACACTATTGCTATCCCGGTCTATATTACGATAGTTGAAGTCCTGCATTATCATTACTCTACAGTTCTTGCACCTCTCTGTAATTTCCCTGCAAATTGTCTCCTGTATATCCTTCCCTCTAGTTGGTGGTCTATAGAATACACCTAGTAGTTCAATGGCACCTCCATTGTTTCTTAACTCTAACCAAATAAATTCTGTCCTTGATCCCTGCAGGACATCTTCTCTCTCCAGCACTGTAATATTCTCCTTAAACTCTACTGCCACCCCACCTCCTTTCTTCCCTTCCCTATCTTTGCTGAACACCTTATATCCAGGAATATTTAGTACCAAATCCTGCCTTTTTTTGAGGCAGATCTCTGTTATCGCCAGCACATCATATTCACGTGAATTACTGCTTTTTAATTTATTTCCTAGCTCCCTGAAATCTGGCTGCAGGACCTCATGCTTCTTTCTACCTATGTCATTGACCACGACCTCTGGCTGTTCCTCCTCCCCCTTCAGAAGGTCCTGCAGCCACTCTGTGACATCCTTGACCCAGGCACCAGGGAGGCAACATACCGTCCTGGAATCATGTCTGCAGCCGCAGAAATGCCTGTCTGTTCCCCTAATTATCGAATTCCCTATCATTATTGCTTTCCTGACCTTCCTCCACCCTGTACAGCTGAACCATTCATGGTGCCATGAACTTGGCCCTGGCTGTACTCCCCATTTCCCCAACTAGTTTTCCGGTTAGAGAGTGAGATGCACTCAGGGGGCTCCTGTAATGCCTGCCTGGTCCTCCTTTTCTGACTGGCAGTCACCCATTCCCTCTCTGCCTGTACACTATTACACTATGGGGTGAACACCGCCTAAAACATACTATCCACGTAGCTCTCAGCCTCATGGATGAACCGCAGTGACGCCAGCTGCTGCGGAAGCTCCAAAACCCGGAGCTGGAACTCCTCCAGCTGTCGATACGTCCTGCACATGTGGTTGTCCAGGACATGGGAAGAATCTTGGAGTTCGCACATGGCAGAAGATGTGCATTCCATGCGACTGAGGTGCCCTGTCTTGCGTCTGTCTGATAGACTATTAACTAACGGAATAGATATAAACTCAAGACCTAACAAAAATCACCAGCTACTCACCAATCAGCTCCTTCCCTTGTGCTGACGTCACTTTAGTTTCTTTTTGCCTCACTCCCTGACGTCTCACCCGCCTTCCTCCTCCCCACCAAGTTCCTGCACTCACCAAATTCTTCCTCTCTGCTTGTGATCCACTCTGATTGCGTTCACCCAGCTCTGTCTCCAAGCTCTGTGCTCAACCTCTGTGCTTTTGTAAACTAATGCCTAATGTATACCTTTTGACAGTCAAACAACTTACAACTGCTAAATCAACTTCAAGCTCACAGCTTTTACCACCAAATCAAGCCACCATTTACTCTGATTGTATTCACCCAGCTCTGTCTCCAAGCTTTGTGCTGAAGCCATATTCAAAAAATAGGGCAATGCTCAACATCTGAAATGATCTATTGCGTAGTGTGGTTAGCAGTTCAATAGAAAACGCAGGCGTATATCTTTTGGTTCACGATAAATGTATTAATATCGTTGTTTTTTTCATTTGTTCTGGGATGTGGGCATCGTTGGCAAGGCCAGCATTTATTGCCCATCCCTAATTGCCCTTGAGAAGGTGGTGGTGAGCCGCCTTCTTGAGCTGCTGCAGTCCGCGTGGTGAAGGTACTCCCACAGTGCTGTTAGGGAGGGAGTTCCAGGATTTTGACCCAGCGACGATGAAGAACTGGTGATATATTTCCAAGTCAGGTTGGTGTGTGACTTGGAGGGGAACTTGGAGGTGATGGTGTTCTTATGTGCCTGCTGCCTTTGTCCTTATAGGTGATAGGGTTTGCGGGTTTGGGAGGTGCTGTCATGAGTTGCTGCAGTGCATCTTGTAGATGGTACACACTGCAGCCACGGTGCACCATTCTTGGAAGGAGTGAATGTTTAAGGTGGTGGATGGGATGCCAATCAAGCAGGTTGCTTTGTCTTGGATGGTGTCAAGCTTCTTGAGTGTTGTTGGAGCTGCACTCATCCAAGCAAGTGAAGAGTGTTCCATCACACTCCTGACTTGTGCCATGTCGATGGTGGGAAGGCTTTGGGGAGTCAGGCGGTGAGACACACGTGACAGGATACCCACCCTCTGACCTGCTCTTGTAGCCACAATATTTATGTTGCTGGTTCAGTTAAGTTTCTGGTCAATGGTGACCTCCAGGATGTTGATAGTGGGGGATTTCACGATGGTAATACCATTGAATGTCAAGTGGCGGTGATTAGACTCTCGCTTGTTGGAGATAGTCATTGCCTGGCTCTTAAATGGTGCGAATATTACTTGCCATTGATCAGCCCAAGCCTGAATCTCCTCCAGGTCTTGCTGCTTGCGAACACATACTGTTTCATTATCTGAGGTGTTGTGAGTGGAACTGATCACGGTGCAATAAGCAGCGAACATCCCCACATCTGACCTTATGATGGAGGGCAGGTCATTGTTGAAGCAGCTGAAGATGGTTGGGCCTAGGATACTGCCCTGAGGAACACCTGCAAAGATGTCCTGGAGATGAGATTATTGGCCTCTGAGAACTATAACCACCTTCCTTTGTGCTAGCTATGACTCTAGCCAGTGGAGAGCTTTCACTCTAATTCGCATTGACTTCAATTTTACTAGGCTCCATGATGCCACACTCGGCAAATGCTGCCTTGATGCCAAGGGCAGTCACTCTCACATCAGCTCTGGAATTCCGCTCTTTCGTCGATGTTTGGACCAAGGCTGTAATGAGGTCTGGAGCCGACTGTTCCGGGTGGAACCCAAACTGAGCATTGGTGAGCAGGTTATTGGTGAGTAAGTGCGGCTGGATAGGACTGTCAATGCCACCTTCCATTAATTTGCTGATGATTGGCAGTAGGCTGATGGGGCGTTAATTGGCTGGATTGCATTTGCCTTGCATTTTGTGGGCAGGATATACCTGAGCAGTTTTCAACTTTGTCAGGTAGATGCCTGTGTTTTAACTGTACAGGAACAGCTTGGCTAGAGATGCGGCTGGATCTGGATCACAAGTCATCAGCACAACAGCCGGGATGTTGTCAGGGCCCATAGGCTTTGCTATAGCCAGTGCTCTTATGCCATCTCTTAATATCATGTAGAGTGAATCGAATTGGCTGCAGACTGTCTTCTGTGATGGTGGGCACCTCAGGAAGAGGCCGAGATGGATGATCCACTCGGCACTTATGGCTGAATATAGTTGCAAACACTTCAGCCTTGTCTTTTGCACTCCTGTGCTGAGCTCCGCCATCACTGAGGATGGGAATGTTCAAGGAGCCTCCTCCTCCCGTTAGTTGTTTAATTGTCCACCACCATTCACGACTGGATGTGGCAGAACTGCAGAGATTTCATGTGGTCCATTGGTTGTGGGGTCGCTTAGCTGTATCTATAGCATGTTGCCTCTGCTGTTTAGCATGCATGTATTCTGTGTTACAGCTTCACCAGGTTGGCACCTCAATTTTAAGTACGCCTGGTGCTGCTCCGTCCATGCTCTTCTGCACTCCTTATTGAACCAGGGTTGCTCCCCTGGCTTGATGGTAATGGTAGGGTGAGTGATTTTATGGGCCACGAGGTTACAGATTGTGGTGGAATACAATTCTGCTGCTGCTGATGGCCCACAGCACCTCATGGATGCCCAGTTTTGAGAAGCTTTATCTGTTCCGAATCTATCCCATTTACCACAACACGATGGAGCGTGTTGTCATTGTGAAGACAGGACTTTGTCTCCACAAGGACTGTGTGATGGTCACTGCTACCAATGCTATCATGGACAGATGCATCTGCAACAGGTGGATTGATGAAGATGAGGTCATGTAAGTTTTTCCTTCGAGTTGCTTCTCTCACCACCTGCTGCAAGCCCAGTATGGCAGTTATGTCCTTCAGGACTCGGCCAGCTCAATCAGTAGTGGTGCTGCTGAACGACTCTTGGTGATGGATATTGAAGTCACCCACACAGAGTACATTCTATGTCATTGCTGCCCTCAGAGCTTCTTCCAGGTTTTGTTCAACATGAAGGAGTACTGATTCAACAGCTGAAGGAGGGCAGTAGGTGTTAATCAGCAGGAGGTTTCCTTGCCCATGCTTGACCTGATATCATGAGACTTCATGGGGTCTGGACCTCTCCCTCCTGACTGCATACCACAGTGCTGCCACCTCTGGTGGGACTGTCCTGCTGGTGGGACAGGACATACCCAGGGATGGTGATGGAGGAGTCTGGGACATTGACAGAAAGGTATGATTCTGTGAGCATGATGATGTCAGGCTGTTGCTTTACTAATCTGTGGGACAGCTCTCCCAATCTTGGCACAAAGCCCCAGATGTTGATGAGGAGGACTTTGCAGGTTCGATGTGGCTGGGTCTCCCTTTGTCATGTCCGAAGCCAGTGTCATGGTCGATGCTGTGGTCCATCTGGTTTTATTCTTATTATTGTTTTTAATTGCGGTTTGGTACAACTGAGTGACTTGCTAGGGTATTTCAGAGGGCAGTTAAGAGTCAACCACATTGCTATGTGTCTGGAGTCACATAGGCCAGACCGGGTAGGGATGGAAGATTTCCTTCCCTAAAGGACACCGGTGAACCAGATGGGTTTTTACAACAATCCGGTAGTTTCATGGCCACCATTACTGATACTAGCTTTTTAAATTCCAAATTTATTTAATTAACTTAATCTATATCCCCCAGCTGCCACGGTGGGATTTGAACTCACATCTCTGGATTATTAGTCCAGGGCTCTAGATTACTAGTCCAGTAAAATAACGACTTCGCCGCCATACCCTAATAATAGAGGCATAGAGTACAATAGCAAGGAAGTTATGCTAAACCTTTATAAAACACTGTTTAGGCCTCAGCTGGAGTATTGTGCTCAATTCGGGGCACCACACTTTAGGAAGGATGTCAAGGCCTAAGAGAGGGTGCAGAAGAGATTTACGAGAATGGTACCAGGGGTCAATTATGCGAAGAGACTGCAGATGCTGGGTTTGTTCTCCTTAGAGCAGGGAACGTTAATAGGAGATTTTATAGAGCTTTTCAAAATCATGAATGGTTTTGTTACAGTAAATAAGGACAAATTATTTCCAGTGATAGAAGGGTCGGAAACCAGAGGACACAGATTTAAGGTGATTTGCAAATGAACCACAGGTGAGGTGAGCATGATGTGTTCTATGCATAGTTGTTATGATCTGGAATGCAGTGCCTGAACAGGTGGTGGAAGCAGATTGAATAGTAACTTTCAAAGGTAGTTGGATAATTACTTGAAGGGAAAACTCACAGGGCTATGGTGAAAGTGCAATGGAGTGGGACTAATTGGATAGCTCTAAAAAAGAGCCGGCACAGGCACGATGGGCCGAATGACCTCCTTCTGTGCTCTGTCATACAATGATACTGGATTGCGGCGGTAAGCTTTCAGACGTCAGGGATTCTGGGTGTGCATTTTCCAGATCAGCATTTCTAGTAAAACATGCCGCTTTAAAAAATAATGAAGCAAAGTTTTACCTTTAGTGCTGTTTCTTTTCCAAAACTACCGAGGAAACGAAAGGCTCCGCAATTGTCTACTGCCGAAAGCATCAATAAGTTAGGCATTTGGAAGTGCAGCGATCCTCACAGAATAATATTATAAATGGGTCGAAATATCTGTGTATTTATAATAGAAATGTTCATTTCGCAGAAGTTGATATCTGAAATCTGCCTTTTTCACATCGTCAGTTTTAAAATCAGTCAGTCTATTGCGAACTGTAAGTAGTTTGATTGAAGCTCGGAATGGCGGCATGTGATTACAGATAGTTAAAGGGGCTGGGATTCCAAACGGTGTTGGATAAATGTGATTTTGAAAAAGATGCAAGGCTTTACACTGCCGCTAGAATGTAGAAAGTCCTACGAATGTGGCCGGGCAAGTGGTAGAAGTGTTATTAGGTGAGCACTTTGGTGACAGTGACCATAATTCGGTGAGATTTAAGGTAGTCATGGAAAAGGACAGAGATGGGCCGGAAAAAAATGGTTCTAAATTGGGGGAAGGCCGATTTTAATATGATAAGGCAGGATCTGGCCAAAGTGGACTGGGATCAGCTACTTGTAGGAAAATCCACATCGGAGCAACGGGAGTCTTTCAAAAAGGAAATTGAGAGAGTACAATGGCAACATGTTCCCGTAAAGGTCAAGGGTGGGACAAACAAGCCCAGGGAACATTGGATGTCAAGGGATATACCAGAATGGATTAGGAAAGAAAGGGGGGCTTTTGGCAGATACAAAGGACTAAAGACAGAGGAAGCCCTAGAGGAGTATAAAAAGTGCAGGGGGATACTTAAAAAAGAAATTAGGAGAGCGAGGAGGGGCCATGAAATAACACCGGTGAGCAAAATAAAGGAAAATCTCAAGGTGTTCTATAAGTATTTTAAGGGCAAGAGGATAACTAGGGAAAGAGTAGGGCCCATTAGGGACCAAAATGGCAATCTGTGTGTGGAGCCAGATGATGTAGGTGGGGTTTTAAATGAATGTTATGCATCTGTGTTCACTATGGAGAAGGACGATGTAGACATAGAAATCGGGCAGGGGGACTGTGATATACTTGAACATATTAGCATCGAGAGGGAGGAGGTACTAGCGGTTTTAGCAGGCTTAAAAGTGGATAAATCCCCAGGCCCGGTCGAGATGTATCCCAGGCTGCTGTGTGAGGCAAAGGAGGAGATTGCAGGGGCTCTGAAACAAATTTTCAAAACCTCTCTGGCCACAGGGGATGTGCCAGAGGACTGGAGAACAGCTAACGTAGTACCATTACTCAAGAAGGGCAGTAGGGATAAACCAGGAAATTACAGGCCAGTGAGCCTAACATCAGTGGTAAGGAAATTATTGGAAAAAATTCTGAGGGACAGAATTAGTCTCCACTTGGAGAGGCAAGGATTAATCAGGAATAGTCAGCATGGCTTTGTCAAGGGAAGATCATGTCTGATCAATTTGATTGAATTTTTTCGAGGGTGTGACTAGGTGTGTGGATGAGGGTAGTGCAGTGGATGTGGTATACCGTACATGGATTTCAGTAAGGCTTTCAATAAAGTCCCGCACAGGAGACTGGTCAAGAAGGTAAGAGCCCATGGGATCCAGGGTGCCTTGGCACATTGGATCCAAAACTGGTTTAGTGGCAGAACGCAGAGGGTGATGGTCGAAGGTTGCTTTTGTGACTGGAAGCCTGTGTCCAGTGGGGTACCGCAGGGATCGGTGCTGGGTCCCTTGCTGTTTGTGGTCTACATTAATGATTTGGATGTGAATGTAAAAGGTATGATCAGTAAGTTCGCAGATGACACAAAAATTGGTGGGGTGGTGAATAGCGAGGAGGGTAGCCACAGTCTGCAGGACGATGTAGATGGGTTGGTCAGATGGGCGGAACAGTGGCTAATGGAATTTAACCCTGAAAAGTGTGAGGTGATGCATTTTGGAGGGACTAACAAGGCAATGGAATACACAATGAATGGTAAGACCCTAGGAAAGACAGAGGATCAGAGGGACCTTGGTGTGCATGTACATAGATCCCTGAAGGCAGCAGAACAGGTGGAAAAGGTGGTTAAAAAGGCACATGGGATACTTGCCTTCATTAGCCGAGGCATAGAATATAAGAGCAGGGAGGTTATGATGGAGCTGTACAAAACGTTGGTTAGGCCACAGCTGGAATACTGTGTGCAGTTCTGGTCACCACACTATAGGAAGGATGTGATTGCTTTGGAGAGGGTGCAGAGGAGATTCACCAGGATGTTGCCTGGGCTGGAGCGCTTCAGCTATGAAGAAAGACTGGACAGGCTGGGGTTGTTTTCCTTGGAGCAGAGAAGGCTGAGGGGGGACCTGATTGAGGTGTACAAAATTATGAGGGGCATAGATAGGGTAGATAGAAACGAACTTTTTCCCTTAGTAGAGGGGTCAATAACAAGGGGGCATAGATTCAAGTTAAGGGGCAGGATGTTTAGAGGGGATTTGAGGAAGCACTTTTTCACCCAGAGGGTGGTTGGAATCTGGAACTCACTGCCTGAAATGGTGGAAGAGGCAGGAACCCTCACAACATTCAAGAAACATTTGGATGAGCACTTGAGTGCCATAGCATACAAGGTTACAGTCCAAATGCTGGAAAATGGGATTAGATTAGACAGGGCTTGATGGCCGGCGCGGTTGCAATGGGCCGAAGGGCCTCTTTCTGTGCTGTATAATTCTTTGACTCTATGACTCTATGACTCTTTCAAATCACGGCCATGATAACTGACTAGCCATTCCAATTAATTACTTACTTATGTTCCTGTGGCGGTACCACCGGTTGTCCCTTAAATATAGATATATACATAATTCCCTTTAACTTACCTAACTGTATGTACTTAACTTACTTATGTATGTATAACTTACCTGTTGGGGCCGTTGCCCCTTTAACTTACTTGTTGGGCTGTTGCCCCTTTAAGAGGCGACCTAACGCGCTGACGTCACGCATCACGTGACGCACGCGCGCCGGCCGCCGGCCCGACTCGGTCTTCCAAGACGGCCGCCGGCACAGCCCGGCCTACCGCGACTTCGGTTGCATCAGCCAGCCAACAGGAGTGACGCGAACTTCCGCCCCCGCGGCAAGCACCGGCACAGCCCGGCCTCGCAACCTCGGCCTCAACGGCCAGCCTCCATACCGGGAGACGCACTGACGCAATGACGCGGTCATGTGACGCCCCAAGCGAGGGAAAGGTGACCGAGCGTGATGACATCATCACGCTCCCCACAGGACTGTGAACTCAGTCCTCATGGAGACCCCGCTGAGACAAGACCTATACCACAGTGCTCCTACAGTCAGCCATCTTACCTGCCATCTTACCTGATGTAATTAGTCTGTTCCTGTAAATAAACAACTTGTTAATAGTTCGTCGAAGTCAAACTCTCTTATTTACTGGCGATCTACATGAACCACTACATTGGTGACCTAACGACGTGAGTACAGGAGTTCATCAATTCCTACACTACATTTGGTGACCCCGTATCTGTGAACGATTTTCACGGTAGCAACGCGCAGCCTGACCCTCATCTTCACAGAGGTACATCACGCCCAATGGCAACCGTCGACCACCAACGCTACATTGGTGACCCAACGACGTGAGTACGGGGGCTCATCAATTCCAACGCTACAATTGGTGAACCCGTATCTGTGAACGATTTTCATGGTAGCAACGCACGCCTGAACCTCGTCTTCCCACAAGACGACCAACGCACAACCGACAAACAACCACGGAACAGCAACCGCCTCACTCCGCCAAAGGTGACCCCGTCTTTGCGAACATATTCGCAAGGTAAGCACAGCCTGGAGCAGATCCCATTTGACACGGACAAACCTCAACCGGACCCGTTCATTTTTTTGTGAGCAATTTTCACAAAAGAAGCACGCCATGGAAGCACCTGCCTTTTTGCTGTTGCTACCGCAATCCAGGGAGCCACAGTCTCCCTCGTGCTTTATACCGGTAGAAGCCCCATTCGATGATAACATCGATGCGGCGCCAACCACGCACTTGCTCATGGTCCCCGTACTCATCTTTCCTACCGCCACCCGGATCGTCCGCCTTTACGTCCACAGCGACAGCAAGTATAAATCTCTCCAAGCGCGGGGTACAGCACGTTCGGGCCCACAAAATCAGAGCGCACCCTGCGGGGATACCACGAGGACTCACACCCGTGAAACACGAGGACCCACTCCTCGCACACGAGGACCCAACCCTCGCGAACAATGAGGACCCATCCCTTGTGAAAAACGACGACTCCTTCTCCGCCGACAATGCACCAGCCCTTCAGCCTGCTGGTTGTGTTACCTACTACACGATTCGGTGTGAACAAATGGCGTGCCGCCCTCCCGGCTGTTTTCTCCTAAATCTACAACTGTTGCCGCCATCCAGGCAGAGTTAACCCCTCCTGAAAGCAACAACAACCTGGACCATTGCCGCCCTTTCTTCAGTTTTCCCTTTAGCAAACGCAAACGTCTACTGAAGCTGCACACATTGAGGACAGGTCCAACGGGCATCCTGCGGCCATGATCAGCCACGTGAAAGTTGCTAGCCTCACCGATCACAGGTTAACGCAGTAACTCTTCACCCTCTGTTGTGTTAACATCGTAGCACTCTGGCATGCACCGTTCTGCGTGTTCCAGCCTCCTGAAGGTTTCGCTCACCTGTCGGCGAGTTCACTCACCTCGCCTGTCAAGTCCTTCTGGAACGTTCGTTTGGTGTTCCTGCAGAGTTCGGCATAACAAGGACTTGTTCCAACATCAACAGAGTCATCGCCCGCGTCCGCCCAACCAGCCCGTCACTCTGACAAGGCCTGCTGTTTCGCACGTCTCCACAGTCCTTCGCCTGACGGATACACTTTATTCGCCATGACGCACATATGGATCCTCTCATGAGCAGCATCTGCGGAACTCGCTCACCAAGCCGAGACAGCACGACCGCCGAGACCACCAGCTCGTCAGACCATCTCATCCTTGGACTTTCGTTAAAGCGAATTCTGGGGGGGCCCATGTGGCGGTACCACCGGTTGTCCCTTACATATAGATATATACATAATTCCCTTTAACTTACCTAACTGTATGTACTTAACTTACTTATGTATGTATAACTTACCTGTTGGGGCCGTTGCCCCTTTAACTTACCTGTTGGGCCGTTGCCCCTTTAAGAGGCGACCTAACGTGCTGACGTCACGCATCACGTGACGCACGCGCGCTGGCCGCCGGCCCGACTTGGTCCTCCAAGACGGCCGCCGGCACAGCCCGGCCTACCGTGACTTCGGCCGCATCGGCCAGCCGACAGGAGCGACGCAATCTTCCGCCCCCGCGGCAAGCACCAGCACAGCCCAGCCTCGCAACCTCGGCCTCAACGGCCAGCCTCCGTACCGGGAGACGCGCTGACGCAACGATGCGGTCACATGATGCACCAAGCACGGGAAACGCGACCGAGCGTGATGATGTCATCACGCTCCCCACAGGACTGCGAACTCAGTCCTCGTGGAGTCCCCGCTGGGACAAGACCTATACCACAGTGCTCCTACAGTCAGCCATCTTACCTGCCATCTTACCTGATGTAATTAGTCTGTTCCTGTAAATAAACAACTTGTTAATAGTTCGGCGAAGTCAAACTCTCTTATTTAATGGCGATCTACACGAACCGCTACATTCCATTAATTCTCAGGAAAGTCTAACGGGGCCTGTAGGTAACTGACACGGTTCCATCTTTATCCAGGCAGAGGGATCAAATGTGAAAACACTTATTTTACATTGACGAGGTCTTATCATAATTATGTCAGGACACTTTCTAAACCTATTGCATAAAAGCATTTGTTCCTCTTTAGCGATTCAAATCGCACTTAGGTAAAAATATGTGGCACTGAGTGCATTGTTGCTGCTGGTGGCTAAAAAGTACAAAATCTAAATTACGTTTGTTAAAATTGTACCTAGATAATACCTAGATAATAACTATTTAATGGTTCGTCAAATCTTATATGTGGAATATAACTTCATGTAAATATTTTCTGATTTTCTCGCTCATTTAAACACCATTATAACACTGTATATGCAGTGTGAACTTTGACAGGTTGCAATATCATTTACACTGATTGCACTCGTTAACAGCCTTGACTTTCACACCTATTGAAATGTATCAACTATGGTTTTTGCACTTTATTTGTAGCCCCGTCATTCTGATCAATATCTGCCCAGAATTATGTAGACTGGTGCAGACAGTGAATTAACCACATAACACAACGCTTTCATTACAGCCCATGCAGGGAGCAGCACAAAGCATTCAATTCGATCAGACTAAGCCAAGCTTCAAGACCTAAGATGAGGAGACGAAATGTGTATGATTAAGCAGGATCGAGAAGCAAACGCAGAGCATCCGTGCGGAGTTAACATTTAATCGATACCGGACTACTTCGACTAGTGCTGACTTTGACCATGTATTGCATCTCAGGCTGATGGATGCTTTGAGCAGCAATCCGCAAACCAGTAAAACAATTAAATAATAATATTTCCAAACTGTGGCTTCACAACGAACATCAGGATAAGTTGAAGTACGCGAATCTAGAATAGGCTGTCTCCGAAAATACGGGGATACCTAAAAATAACGAAAGAAGCACAGAATAGTCAGAGCTACAGACGAAAATCGAACGACAAGTAATAGAGGACGTCTACAGAGAAGCAAGAATGAAATAGCGGTTACAATTTTAGATGCAGAAACCATTTTATCCAGATTTATATTGATCGTACTGCACCATCATATCTGCATGTTATGTAATTATAATATTACTATCTGTAGGATAGAGTGTACCTGTCGGATTCAGTAAACATTATTAAGATTCTATAACCCTTTTTATATAACTACAACATGTGAAATTGTATGTTAAAAACCTAAACATCCTGTATAAAATGGCGAATGGCTGAGATCAAAGCAGAATGGGAAAATTATGCCAACCTGACTAAAATCCTCTGTTGTAAATTACTGAAATAATGGAATGTAGTGCTAAGTAAACACGGAGACTGTCAGGGATGTGGAGTTCGGTAATGTTATAGTAAAGAAATTGAAGTTGGAGCCTTAATTTTAGAAACAGCAGAATAGACAAACTGTTTAGAAAACACCTCAAGGATGTTCTGTAAAGTGAAGTTCTTAGTTAGGGGTATTTTGTTATGCACAGAAATAGGGTTAATGGAACTAACGAGGTCATAAGATGATTGACAAGAAAAGGGGAGGGAATCATAGACCGTACTTGTGAAGGTCAGAATGGTGAGATAGCCCAAGCAGCTGCAAGTTGTTCTGTATTTTTAAAGAAAAAAAGGTATAAAGGAACAGCTATTGGACACTGGAAGCAGTGCAAAACCAGAAGGTGAGAAGCTTTAGTCAACAGAACACAGCAAGAGAATAAAGGGACCGCACCACAGTCACGCGGAAGGAACGCCGGGGTTCAATGAACAGACTGCGACTATCTTCCTGTTAAGTATTACTTCTTTGTACTGGATGTTTAATGCTTAATAAACCTGTTTTACTTATACACAATATACCTGTACCCAAAGTGGTTTGTGTAGTCACTGACAAATTATTATAAAGAGCCTTTGAAAGCTACAGACTCCCCTAAACACCCATCTGACGCCTCACCCATTTCAGCATTACGTTGTAGATTGCATTGGCAGTTATTACTTTTTTAATCATTTATGAATTGTCGATCAGCAAAACAATTTTATACACAGGAAATTTTGATATTTTTTCTCTGTACCCGTTATCAGGACAAATGACATGATAATCACATAAAGTGGCTATCGTTTAAATGTATCCACTCAATTGGCTTTTGTGTCTATTTAAAATATCCTAAAGTCTGTGTCTCAGGGTCTCAACTTGTCTCAAAAGCTTAGACTTCAACTGGATATTTGTTTAGCATTCCACCGCATCTGTGCATTCCCAGGTTCTGCAGTTAACAGATATTTACAGCATGCAGTTTGCGTATTTGGAGCATGCCCAGTTTGCAGAACGTCCCAACATACTGCCTATGCATCAAGAGGAATTGAAGTGTACAGGATATGTCCGTTGAGTCCTAAGTGTTTGAGAATTGCGTTGATTATTCCAAAAGACTCAAATACATTTGAGATTGAATTCTCAAATATTTATTTCATGAAAGTGATGACATTTATTAGGAGATGTGGTTCTCTGTTGTGAACAGCTTAGACAACACAAGTGAGGGACAGGCCACTAGAGTAGTAACATTGTGACTGTGGTTTCCACAACTAAAATATTATGCTTATTAAATTCATTGCCGTTCTCCTGATCAGCCATAATTTAGAATGAACAATTCATAGAAATGTACGGTACAGAAGGAGCCCATTCAGCCCATCATGTCTGTGTCAGCCGCAAAGGAAGTAACCAGCCTAATTCCACTTCCTAGCTCTTGGTCCGTAGCCTCGTAGTTTACGGCACTTCAAGTGCATGTCCAAGTACTTTTTTAATGTGATGAGGGTTTCTGCCTCTTCCACCCTTTCATGTAGTGAGTTTCAGAACCTCACCAACTTCTGGGTGCAAATACTTCTCCTCAACTCCTCTTTAATCCTTCTACCAATTACTTTAAATCTATGCCCCTATGTTATTCGCCTCTCTGCTGAGGGAAATAGATCATTCCTATCCATTCTGTCTAGGATCATCATAATTTTATATACCTCAACTAAATCTTCCCTCAGCCTCGTCTGTTCCAAAAACAACAACCTCAGCATATCCATTCATTCCTAGCTAAGATTCTTCAGTCCTGGCAACATCCTCGCAAATCCCCTCTGTACACTCTCTAGTGCAATCACATCTTTCCTGTAATGTGGTGACCTGAACTTTACACCGTACTCGAGCCATGGCTTAACTAGTGATTTATACAGCTCTAGCATAACCTCCCTGCTCTTAGATTCTATGCCTCAGCTAATAAAGGAAGTATCCCGTATGCCTTCTAAACCACCTTATCTAGCTGTCCTGCTACCTTCAGGGATCTGTAGACATGTACTACAAGGTCCCTCTGTTCATCTACACTTCTCAATATCCTACTAGTTATGTTATATTCCCTTGCTTTGTTAGCATGCTCCAAAAGCATTACCACACACTTCTCTGGATTGAATTCCATTTGCCACTTTTCTGCCCACCTGACCAGTCCATTGATATCGTCCTTAAGTCTACAGCTCTCTTCCTCCTTATCACCAAACGACCTAAGTGTCTATCATCTGCAAACTTCTTAATCATGCCCCCTACATTTAGGTCTAAATCAAGGATATATACCACAAAAAGCAAGGGTTCTAGTACTGAGCCCTGTGGAATCGCACTGGAAACAGACTTGCAGTCGCAAAAACACCCGGTGACCTTTACCCTTTGCATCCTGCCACTGAGCCAATTTTGGATCCAACTTTCCACTTTCCCTTGACTCCCATGGGCTTTTACTTTTCTGACCAGTGTGCCATGTGGGACCTTATGCAACGCCTTGCTAAAATCCATGTGGACTGCATTAAATGCGATAACCGCATCGACCCTTCTTGTTCCCTCCTGAAAAAATGCAATCAAGTTAGTCAGACACGATCTTCCCTTAACAACGTCATGCTAACTGTACATGATGAGTCCATGCCTCCCTAAATGATGATTAATGCTGTCCATCAGAATTTTTTCCAATGATTTGCCCACCACCGAGTTTAGGCTGACTGATCTGAGATTACTCAGTCTATACCTTTCTCCCTTTTTAAACAATGGTACAATATTAGCAGTGCTCCAGTGCTCCAGCACCACGCCTGTAGCCACAAAAGATTGGATAATAATGGTCAGAGCTTCTGCTATTTCCTCTCTTGCTTCTCTTAACAGTCTGGGATACATTTCATCTGGGCCTGGTGATTTATCTACTTTCAAAGATGCTAAACCACTTAATATTTCCTCTCTCACTATGTTTATCTCATCTAATATTTCACACTGTTCCTCCTTAACTATAATATCTGCATCGTCCCTCTCTTTTGTGAAGACAGACGCAAAGTGTTCATGAAGAACCATACCCATGTCTTCTCCTTCCACACAGAGGTTACCTTTTTGGTCTCTAATAAGCCCTACTCTTCCCTTAGTTATACTCTTGCTCTTTATATATTTATAAAATATCGTTGGGGTTTCCTTGATTCTACTTGCAAATATTTATTTAATTCCCTGTCTTTGATTTCCTAATTTCCTTTTTAATTTCACCCTGCACTTGCTATACACCTCTAGACGTTCTGCAGTATTGAGCTCTCGGAGCTGACAAAAGCATCCTTTTTTGCCTTATCCTACACAGTATGCTCCTTGACATCCAGGGGTCTCTAGATTTGGGAGTCCCGCCCTTTTTCTTTGTGGGAACATGTTTGCTCTGAACCCGCACTATCTCCTCCTTGAATGCCTCCCACTGCTCTGACACTAACTTACCTTCAGGTAGTTGTTTCCAGTCCACATTTGCTAAATCACATCTCAGCTTTGTAATATTGACCATTCCCCAATTGAGAACTATTATTATCTTTCTTTGTCCTTTTCCATCACTACAATAAATCTAACTAAATTATGATCATTACCACCAAAGTATCCTCCCACTGAATACCCCTTCCATCTGCTCAGCTTTATTCCCTAAACTAAGCCCAGAACTGCCCCCTCTCTTTTTGGGCCTGCTATGTACTGGCTAAAAAATTTCTCCTGAATGCATTTCAACAATCCTATGCCCTCTATACCTTTCACACCGATTCTATCGTAGTTAATATTAGGGTAGTTGAAATACCCTACTATCACTGCCCTATTGTTCTTGCACTTCTCAGAAATTTGGCAACACGTTTGCTCTTCTATCTCCCTCTGACTGGGGTACTATAGTACACTTCCAGCAATGTGATTGCCCCTTTTTGTTCTTCAGTTCAACCCATTTCATGATCCTTCTAACATATCATCCCTCCTCACAGCTGCAATTGTTTCTTTAACCGATAATGCGAAACCTCTCCTTTTTTATCCCCTTCTCTATCTTGCCTGAACACGATGCAACCAGGAATGTTGAGCTGCAATTCCTGCTTTATTTTAAGCCATGGATCAGAAATAACTATGATATAATACTTCCACGTGTCTAACTGTGCCCTCAGCTCATCTTCTGTATTCGCTACACTCTTTGCATTGCAGTATATACCATTAAACACTGCCAAACTCCCTTGTTGTCTATTTTCTAGCCGTTGTTTCATCTGCGTTCCAAACTTGCTTACTATTTTTCAGCCTACCATTTCTAGCTTTGCTTCTCTCCCATCTAAATCTATGCTCACATTCCCATCCCATTGTCAAGCTAGTATAAACGTCCCCAGCAGCATTAGCAACAACCCCTCTCCTCCACCCCCAACCCGGCAAGTATATTGGTCCCGACCCTGTTGAGGTGCAACCCATCCGGATTGTACAGGTCCCACCTACGCCAAAACTGATCCCAATACCTCAAGGATCTAAAGCTCTCCAACTTGCATCATCTCTCCTGCTGCGCATTCATCTGCTGTATCCTCATATTGCTGTACTGATTATGGTGTGGTAGCAGGAGTAATACAGAGATTACAACCTTTGTGGTGCTGCTCATTAATCTCTTGCCTAGATCCCTAAAATCTGCTTGCAGGACCCCATCCCTCTTTTTACCTATGACATGGGTACCGATATGGATCACGACCTCTGACTAGTCACCCTTCTCCCTCAAAATGTCCTGCTGTCCCTCAGTGACATCCTTGACCCTGGCACCAGGGAGGCAACATATTATCCTTGAATCATATCTGCGACTGCAGAAACGCCTGTCTGTTCCCCTAACTACTGAATTTCTTACCAATATTGGTTTGCTGACCTTCCAACCTCCGCCCCATCCACATTCTCAAGACAGCTGAGCAGCCCATGCAATGGACTTGGCTCTGGCTGAACTCCCCAGAGGAACAATTGCCCCCTCCAATATTCAGAACTGAATACCAGTTAGAGAGCGAGGAGCAGTCAGGGGACTCCTGCACTGGTTCTCCTTGTCAGTCTGACAGTCACCCATTCCCTCTCTGCCTGCACACCCTTAAGCTGCAGGGTGACCATCTCCTGAAACGTGCTATCCATGTAGCTCACAGCCTCGTGGATGCACTACAGGGACGCCAGATAATGTTCAAGCCCAACAACGTGGAGCTCGAGCTCCTCCAGTTGACGACATGTTCTGCACACGTGGCTGTCCAGGACACGAGAAGCATCCTGGACGTCCCACATAGCACAGGATTCAACAGGACTGAAGTGCCCTGCCATACCTTTATTTATTAGACCAGTAACTAAACTTTTTATTTTAACCCTCTCCCCTAACTTAGAGAGCAGAAAAGACAAAGGCAATGCTCACCAACCAATCAACCTGCTGTCCTGTGACTCCACTTTCGAGTTTCTGCCTGTGCTTAGCTCAGCTCTCTTGCTCTCGGGTCCTCCTTTTATCTGTCTCCGATTTTGCTTAGCTCACCTGTCCCACTCTCGGGCCCTTCTTTTATCCACCTCTGATCTTGCTTCTTCAATAGACTGGCAAAAAGTTTAGAGAAATGGTGTAACTGGCTGAAAGACTAAGCAATCGTTGTGAAATTTCATTGGTTGTAAGATGTCATATGCACTAAAGGACCAACTTTTCATGTTTGTGCTTCGGGCATAGGCCTAGAGAGATTATTGTGAAATTGTGCACATCAGCTCCATGGTGCCCAATCATTGTAAGAAGTAGAAAATTACAGTTGGATGCTTTAAGGCAGATACTGGCTGACAACGGGGAAAATGGTAGTGGGTACCTAAGGGTACAAAAGGGCATGTAGTTTTTTTGGTGGAGCAGGCTAAAAGCCAGAACAATAGAGGTAAGTTGTGGTCTGATGGTTTGAAAGGGAACAGGGGCAGTTTAGGTCCTATTCCTCTGGGCCACCATCTCCTACAAGGCTGCTAGAACTTGCTCCACATTGCTGCCAGCTTTCAACAGCATCCAATAGTGCACAGGTCTGTTCCCCCAATGCTCCCATATCTCTGCCTCATTCCTGTTGGTCCCTCCGGTTTCCCTTCTCGGGGTTTCTGACCACACTCTAAGATATTGAGAACCACTTTCAATGCTCCCAAAATCTTCAACCACATTTCCAAAGCCCCCTGATCCTTGAACTGCCATCATTACTGCCAGACCATGAGTGAAACACAACATCCATCTCACAGTGATCACTGTGGCAGGCCCTTCACCAGTATTGCCAGAAACAGTATTGTGTTTCCAGAATACTTGGGCACTCTCTCCATGATGTCAGATTCCAAGACACTCAAAATACAGCTAGACACCATTCATTAATTTTAAAACCCTAATATTCTGAATGCTCACAGATTCTAAGGCTGCCTGAATGCCATTTAATCAGATTCCATTCTAAAGATTAAAAACTTCCATTAGATAGCTGGGGGGGGGGAATTCTTCCCCTTAGCATCTCCCATTAGCGCCAGTAGATGGAGGTAATGGGGCGTTAGACCTGTATCACTGGGGTGAGGCATATCCAGTGCTGCATGCCATTCCCCCCCCCCACCCACCACAGTGCTGCTGGTAAGAGGTATCCCCAGGGACGTCAACGCCAGGTATATCATGACGTCAGTGAGTGTGCAATGCTCACTGACTGCACGATTTGCTAAATTTATTCTTGCAACCTACCTCAGCACCAGGAAACCGGCTCCAGGAACATTGTTTAAAGGGATCATCAGAAATGACTCGCAGCTGTCAGGTTAATGCAGTTTTAGTGGTTTCTTTTCAGTTTCACCCACTGCAACAGTTTCATTCAATAATTTGAAGGATTTTCTGTATCAGGAGTCTTCTGGCAACTAAATAGAAGCTACATTTATTCTTCAAAGATTCAAACTGTACACTTAGTAACATTAATGGGGGTTGTACTGGCATGCCACCTCGCCCTCCAGGATCTACAGCAGAGAGAGCAGAGGCGGTGAGAAATATGGGAATACATGTGCAGAGCCTTGAGGAGGAACATCAGGACTCTCACCAGGAAGCCTTACCCTCTGAGGGTATTCCAAGAGCACTTCTCCTACCTTCAATTAATCGAGGAGCAGCGTATTAAATGCTCTGCCTCACCAAGGAGGTGGTCACAGAACTCTGCCACTTCATCCAACCAGACATCCAGCCTCACACCAGGATGACTTAAAGCCCACGTTCCCTTTGCTCACCACATCCCCATCATTCCATCCCTCTCGTAGGCCATATGACACCTCAATGCTGAAATGACAAACACCACAAAAGGATGGTAAGTGAATTAATAATTTTTTCAAAAATCAGTGAACACATATTTACACCAATAATATTAACTATTGATCCTTGGGCAATCGCTTAGCTCATGTCGTTACTGTGACTTTGCCTGCCCTAGTGCTACAATGACGTGTTGGCCCAATGGTTGCAGCAGGGCTAGTGGAAGGCTGCTCAGTTTCCATGCAGGAGACTTCAGATGGCCTTGCAAGAGGCCCTCTACAAGCTCTGGTCTGGCAAGGTGCGGCTGTAGACTGCACCACCTCAGCATGGGCGGCAGCGGTCTGGGCTGGCTGGATGACAGGCAGTGACAAGGGCAATGGCAAAGTGGTAGTGGTGGGAGCAGGAATACTGTAAGTCTGGGAGATGACAGCAGGTTCCTGCTCCACTGACCCACTGCCAGTCCCTGGGACAGCACCTCAGCAACCCTAGCAATCTGTTGGAGGACAGATTGCTGATCTGCTGCACCTCATTCTCACTATTGCTGGCTGTGCAGCTGCCTAAGCAAGCAGAAGTAGAAAAAGGGGAAGGAGAGGTAGCCGGAGAACTTAACCAGGTGAGCTCATGGCAGATCCACGCCCCAGGGAGAGAGCCTGCATGTTCTCTGATGAAGCATTTGGCATCGAGAACGGATCTCGGCGGGTTGTGGACCCGCAGCCAGCTCCAGCCGGCCTTCCGACAGAAGTTTGGTTTAATTGGGCTAATTGAGACCGCCCTGTGGGTTACCCGCCCTCATCACAAGGTGTGGGTCTGTTCAACTGCTCTGCTGACGCGTGTGCAGCTGGAGTAATTAAGGGGACCATTCCACAGTTATATTTGAAGTCGTTTATGCTGCTCTTGACTGCTGCTGGTGCGCAATATGCCTACAGAGGGACAGCAGGCAGCTCCCCTTTTCAATGAGGAATCCCTGCATGTTCATGTTGAGGGAGTCAGAGCTCATGAGGTCCTGTACATTGGAGATGGAAGAAGGCAGCCTGGCTGCGAATACCTGGGGAGGTCAATGCCAGGTCAATATTAACACACACCTGGATTCAATGCAGGATGAAATTCAATGATCTCCTGCGCACAGGAAAAGTGAGTATAAAAGCACAATTCCCTTAATTCTGCTATGCCTGTCATCATATCCCCATCACTCTGCATTGTCAACCCTACACATGCACATCCTCACTCAACCCAGAATCACTTGCACCATCAACCTTCCCTCTCTTCCTATGTACAGAATCACTACCCCCACCTAACTATGCACCCCTCACACCCACCTTCAAGGTTATGCAATGACAACAATTAGCAACTCAAAAGGAGGGAACTTGGTAATGGGAACCCACTGTATCGTAGTCTCCCTCCAAACATCTATCCTATCCATTCTATACACTCATTCCATCATACTCACTGAAAGTCCAAATGTTTCCCTCATTGCAGGAGAAGAGAGCCCACAATAAGAGGGTGAGGGAGAGAAAAGGAGAAGGACCACCATCCGTGGTGCAGTTGACCAATGCTGAGGAGTCAGCACTAGACATTGCTGGAAGTCCTGAGGAGCTTGAAGTGGGGGACAGAGAGACAGGCTCAGTAGAGCAACCTGGTGACAGAATTATTTTCCAGATATCTGATTTGGCATTCATGAGTGACGAATATGGAATCTGATATTCATATAAATGTAGTCATGATCATGTGCACAATGGTATGTGTCTGCAATCTACATTTTTGAGGATGTAACTGGTAGAATAGTTAAGGGTGAACCAGTGGATGTGGTGTATTTGGACTTTCAGGAAGCTTTCAATAAGGTGCTGCATAAGAGATTAGCGTGTAAAGTTAAAGCACATGGGATTGGGGGTAAGGTACTGACTTGGATAGAGAACTGGTTGGCAGACAGGAAGCAAAGAGTTGGAATAAATTGGTCTTTTTCCGAGTGGCGGGCAGTGACTAGTGGGGTACCGCAGGGATCGGTGCTAGGACCCCAGCTATTCACAATATATATTAATGATCTAGACGAGGGAACTAGATGTAAAATCACCAAGTTTGCAGATGACACAAAGCTGGGTGTGAGTGTGTGCTGTGAGGAGGATGCAGAGAAACTCCAGTATGATTTGAATAGGTTGGGTGATTGGGCAGCTGCATGGCAGATGCAGTATAATGTGGATGAATGCGAGATTATCCACTTTGGTGGCAAAAACAGGAAGGCAGATTATTATCTGAACAGCAATAGATTGGGAGAAGCGGAAGTGCAACGAGACCTGGTGTCCTTGTGCACCAGTCACTGAAGGTAAGCATGCAGGTGCAGCAGGCAGTTACAAAGGCAAATGATATGTTGGCCTTCATAGCAAGAGGATACGAGTACAGGAGCAAGGATGCCTTGCTGCAGTTGTACAGGGCCTTGGTGAGACCACACCTTGAGTATTGTGTGCAGTTTTGTTCGCCTTATCTCAGGAAGGATGTTCTTGCCATGGAGGGAGTTCAGCGAAGATTCACCAGACTGATACCTGGGATGGCAGGAGAGATTGGGTCGATTGGGCTTATATTCGCTGGAGTTTAGAAGAATGAGAGGGGATCTCATTGAAACTGATAAAATTCTAACAGGACTAGACAGGCTAGATGCAGGAAGGATGTTCCCGATGGAGGGGAGTCACAGTCTAAGGATAAGGGGTAAGCTATTTAGGACAGAGATGAGGAGGAATTTCTTCACCCAGAGAGTGGTGAACCTGTAGAATTCTCTACCACACAAGGCAGTTGAGGCCAATTCATTAAATATATTCAAGAAGGAGTTAGATATATTTCTTAAGGCTAAAGGGATCAAGGAATAAGGGGATAAAACAGGGACAGGGTACTTAATTTGGATGATCAGCCATGATTGCATTAAATGGCGGAGCAGGCTTGAGGGGCCGAATGGCCTATTCCTGCTCCTATTGTCTATGTTTCTATGTTTCTATATCACATGTGTAACTCCTGTCTTTACTCTCCCACGGGGGCATCAAGAGCCACTCTCCCTACTGTCCAGGAAGATGAGCAGGAGGGCTCTTCAGAGGAATCTCCGTCCTTTGAGGAGCATCGTCAACAGAAATGAGTGCACCCAGCACCAACACAGAGACGCACACCTCGGTGGGTTTTTTGTGACATAGAGTAGTATTGTCACCTGGCGTTTCACAACTCACAAATGAGCAAGAGCAGATGGTGAAGACAGCAACAGCAGTGGAGAGTCCTCATCAGAGGCCACAGGGCACTCCTAGCTTTGCTCAGTTGCATGTAGATGCTAAGCCTCTGGGCCATCCAGAAGGAGAGCAGTACTGGATCTTCAGGAACAAGTGCAGGAGGCTCTGACTGGTTTTGCAAGCACAGTGACTGCGAGTGTGCAGAGAATAGAGGAGTCCATCACAAACATGAGTAATGCAATTGTGCATGCAATGGCGAACGTGGGTTCTGCAATGTAAAAAATGACAATCTCCATGGAGGACATCATTCACCATAATCAAAACAACATGGTGAGTCTTCTAGATAGATGGTCAGCGATGGAGGATAGAAGGACATATATCGTGGAGAGGAACCAGGGCTATATGGATGTCCCTTTATGAGGACTCTCAGTACAGAGGCAGGTCCACATGGTGGAACTGATGTGCAGCACAGTGCTATGTAGCTACTTGCTAGCAGAGAAGTGTGGGTGGCCCATGAGAGGGATGATGGAGTAGGGGACATGAATGTGAGGGATCCTCTCCAAATGCTCAAACTTCCATCCCATTGCCAACCCCTCAGTCAGAGCCCCAGATGAGCACCCAAGCAGTGATGGCTGAGTTTGCCTCTGTGCAGCTGCAGGAGGCGCAGACTTTGGCGGGCCTTCAGAGGCTCCAAAGCCCAGAGGACGACCGCCAAAGGCGTCTAAGCAGGCACAGCAGGGAGGTGAGCAGACTGTCTATACATCTGCTGAAGCCACAGGGGGAGCACAACGCAGAAGTACGCGTAAGAGACAGATGACATGTAAATAAGCACAAGGGTACTAACTTGCGTGACCTGATAGATTTAATTGTGAAGTTTCTGTTATTTTCTTATGTTGGATTAAATTTACGTTAAAGAAGGTTTAACATCATTGCCATATGTGTCTTGATAATTTGAGATGGCACAGTGAAGGGTAAGTGCGGCTTTAAAATCTAGCAGTGCAGGTGACAGTGGATATAGAGTGAACACCACATACTTGCAGCGTAAACACAGGCCAGAATTTTGCCAGCACTTAGAGGGCCGGTTTGGAGGAGGGTCAGCGCGTGAAGTCATTGGGCTAGAATTTCCCAGGGCCACGGAGGCAGGAATGGAGGAGCGTGGGGCGTTATAATCGTGAAATTGGGGGGCATGTACCCATTCCACCCCCTAACCACCTCCATGCCCGTTTCCCAGGAGGCGGGTACCCGACCTGTGCTGGGAGCTGACTCCCCAAGGCGGGAAGGGGATTAGTGTCAATTAACTGCCTGTTAAGAGGTAGGTAACAGGCAGTTTTTAGCCTAATCCCTATTTTTATCCCTGAAGTGTGGGCTGCCCGACAGCTCCAAACCAAGTTGGCGAGGTGGACCGTCGGGCTGAAGGACTTGGAGGGTTCGAGATGTCCGGTGTTCAGGTGAGTGATGGGTGCACGAGTGCAGAGGAAAGTGTGTTTGGTGTGTGTAAAGTGTTTAAATAAGTTTTGCTTACCTTTACTTACTAATGCAGGCTTCCTTCCTTCAGGTTTCGGGCGTCCCTCATCTCACCGGCACAGGAAGCAGAATGGCTGTGAGCTGTCAAAAGTTGCAGCATTCTGCTTTCTGTTCTGGAGAGATCTCTAAATCAGCCTGTGAGGAAGGAATTAACATAGAGTACAGATTGTCAGTGCTTGACAGCTTCAAAGAGTTGTCAAACGTTGTTATTTCATCTGTCAAAAGCTCTTGACAGATGAAATGTCAATCTGCGATGTCACCTGTTGCCGGGTGGCCCTTAATTGGACTGCTGAGGCCGCTGGGTGGGCTCAACATGGTCAATCAACGGAAAATCGAGTGGGTTGGCCACAACTCGATGGAGGCGGGACTACAACCCGAAAAGTGGAAGTCGAGCCTCCTACTCGCCTCCATTGATAAAATCCAGTCCGTTATGTTTGACGGTGGGTTCCGAACCAGAGTGCAGGGCTGATCAATCACGGTGGAGGAAAATGCTAAAAAATTGAAGTAAAGCATTCAGAAAGTTTTTTCATTGATGCAACCATCAGCCTCTTCAAATAGCACTCCCCAAGCACCCGGCCTCCCAAACAATGCCTCTTTTTTATTTGTTCATGGGATCTGGGCGTTGCTGGCAAAGCCAACATTTATTGTCCATTCCTAATAGCCCTTGAGAAAGTGCTGGTGAACCGCCTTCTTGAACTGCTACATAGCGTGTGGTGAAGGTACTGCCACAGTGCTGTTAGGGAGGGAGTTCCAGGATTTCGACCCAGAGACGATGATGGATCGGCGATATACTTCCAAGTCAGGATGTGGTGTGACTTGAAAGGGAACTTGGAGGGGATGATGTTCCCATGCGCCTGCTGCCCTTAGCCTTCTAGGTGGAAGAGGTTTGGGTGGTGCTGCCGAAGAAGCCTTGGTGAGTTCCTGCAGTGCATCTTGTAGATGTAAGACACTGCAGCCACGGTGTGCCGGTGGTGCAGGGAGTGAATGTTTAAGGTGGTGGATGGGGTGCCAATCAAGTGGGCTGCTTTGTCCTGGATGTTTTCGAGTTTCTTGAGTGTTTTTGGAGATGCACTCATCCAGGCAGCTGTAGAGTATTTTATCACACTCCTGACATGTGCCTTGTAGATGGTGGAAAGGTTTTGGGGACTCAGGGTGTGAGACACTCGCTGCAGAATACCCAGCCTCTGACGTGCTCTTGTTGCCACAGTATTTATGTGGCTGGTCCAGTTACGTTTCTGGTCAATGGGTACCTCCCAGGATGTTGAAGGTGGCTGATTCAGAGATGGTAATGCCGTCAAATGTCAGGGGGCAGTGGTTAGACGCACGCTTGTTGGAGATAGTCATTGCCTGGCACTTGTGTGACGCAAATGTTACCTGCCACTTATCCGCCCATTCAGGATATTCAGGACAATCTCCGATTTGCCTGACCAGTGAACAGTGTGCAGCTACAGTCCTTTAATGTTCTAAGCGGCTTTTAGTCTCAATTATGTACCTACAACTTAACAGTGACAGCATAGCTCTCCTTTTAGTTGAAAGCTGTAGTTCGAGCGAGCGCCATTGCTAGTTACCGGTCAGTTGTCTTATTTTGAAAATTGCATTTCAATTTACTTGGCTGTAAATAGTTTATTTAATATTGATAACCAGCTTTATCCCTTTTTAAAATATTGCTTCTGTATCGTTCACAGGTACAATTAATTCGGATCAGAATTAATCAGAAACAGGAAAGTTACATGTATATAAGCTACATACAACTGTTTGAGATTTTTTGAGATGAAGCAATGTTTAGCTGTATCCATATTTCACCTTCCTGAAAACGCACACTTGCTCAGCGCCTTTCATAAAACGTCCAGAACAGAAAGACAAAAAATTCCCAAAACAAGGAGTTAGGTGCAAACAGTTCTGTTTTATGCGGATATCGAATTTGTAAATTTGCCACCAATGATTGCATTGAATGTACACAAACCGCATCAGACGCACAGAGTCACATAGAGATGCTGCAATAAGGTAAGATTCCTTAAATAAGCTTTTAGTCTGAAAATTGCCCTGTGTGATATTAACACATGATCGCTGAAGGTGTGTCTATTAAATTCCCTGCCCATTATTTTACTGGAGACAGCAACTATTTGAAGTAAGTTGATTAATGTCTGCGTTGAAGTAACCGACTGAAGAAGTTGTTATGAATTCTTAAAGAATCCTAACCGAATGTTGTACTGCATCAATTCAAGGGCCTTATTCAATCGTCCGTAAATAGCTGGGTCTCTAGTTATGCTGCAAGACAGTAGCTTTGTAATTCGGAATGCGTTCGTCCAAAATTTCTCTCTTCCTCATTTCACCGAATGCACAAATCCATTTAAAACAGAACGCCAAACGCCTCCTCTAAAAGAGGGGGAGACAAATTGCAGATAATATCTAAATTGTTCTCAGGGAGTAACCTCAGAGCGTATTTCTACAAACCACGTTGATCGATGGGGTTGGATTTCAGAAATGTTCTTTACCTGTTTCGAATAGTTTTATGTGGCAGTAATGACCGAACATCAGATAAAACTATAACCCTGGTTACTTTCAAAGCTATGGTGTATCCTTCATTACCCAAACGCTGCCTAATTTTCTAGACCCTATTTGAATCAGTGATAAAGCCAAATCAAGCAGCTGCTATCACTAACATCACTTTATTAAAAGAATGCATTGTTCTTGCCTGCATGGCTCAAAGTGCCTTTAATCACTTTACCCTAATTATATCTAATTGAAATATTGGACAGGACGTCAACTTTCAGTTCTAAACTTCACTGCAAGGTCAAACATCTCTCGTTCCCACTGGCGATATTCCTTTCCATTCTGCTGTCCAATTATCAGCTGGAGAAATGACAGGGAGGCACAAAATCGATTTATAAAGGAAAATGATCAACCTGTATTTCCATTTTTGATCCTTACCCTATGCTAGAAAGTGCTCCTGAGCGGATACCGTGAGGGGATAGGATGGGTTTCAGCTATGTTGACCCTCACAATCGAAAAGCCTACCGCCACCCTAGGCCACTTGGGTCAGCGTGTAGAGTGTATCCGGCAGTCGTGGCTTTATATCCAAACATAATTCAACACCTTTGGCGAACAGGGGAGGAAACTGAAGGCATAAAAGTCAGAATCAAATGTCTGAAGACCACTAGCAACAACAAATTTAAATATGTATTTTTTCTGACGAGGTGAACATACTGGCAGCAAACTGAATTGATTACTGAATTGCTGGTGGGCAAATACTAAATACCCACTGGAAAATGCAGTCGAAAATTATATATTGCCAAACAGCAACTATAACTATATTAAAAATTGCGAGAATTTCAGTTAAATATCTTCTGCCCATGTAATTAAATAAAGAGTAGATATGTATCTGGGATAGCAATGTACATTTTAAAACGCATTTCATTGGATATGCAGGATCCTGCATGGGATTAAATTGAAGAATGAAAAGAAGGAGCGAAAGAATGATAGCAAAATACTGCAGATGTTGGAAATCCGAAATAACAACAGAAAATGCTGGAAAAACTCAGCAGGTCAGGCAACATCCGTGGAGAGAAATTTGAGTTGACGTTTCGGGTTGGACCCTTCTTCAAAACTGGAAAGAAAAGAAACTAGATCGGAGGCAGGGCTGCGATCGGACAAAAGAATAAAAGAAACAAAAGAAGTAAAAGAGATTAGAAGCTAGACGAGATGGTAATAGGCTGGGATTAGGTGTAAAGTGTACTGGCAGGGCAAAAGATAGCTGCCAGGTGTGAGAGAGAAACAAAAGGAAAGGGGGGGGGGGAAAGGAGTGGAACAATTACAAGAGAAAATGAAATGGGGGCCGAGCTTATGATCTGAAATTGTTGAACTCGATATTGAGTCCGGAAGGCTGCAGATTGCCTAATCGGAAGATGAGGTGCTGTTCCTTGAGTTTACGTTGAGCTTCCATGGAACAATACAAGAGGCCAAGGACGGTGAGGTCCAAGTGGGAATGGAGCGGTGAATTAAAATGACAGGCGACCGGAAGCTCGGGGTCACCCTTACGGACTGAACGGAGGTGTTCCGCAAAGCGGTCACCCAATCTGCGTTTGGTCTCCCCAATGTAGAGGAGACCGCATCGTGAGCAACGAATACAGTATACTAGATTGCGAGAAGTACAAGTAAATCGCTGTTTCACCTGGAAGGGGTGTTTGGGGCCCTGGACAGTGGGAAGGGGGGAGGTATAGGGGCAGGTGTTACATCTCCTCTGCTTGCACGGGAAGGTGCCAGGCAAAGAGGAAGGGCTGTTTGGGGTGATAGAGGAGTGGACTAGGGTGTCTCGGAGGGAGCGGTCCCTGCGGAATGCTGAAAGGGGAGGGGAGGGGAAAATACATTTGGTGGTGGGATCACTTTGGAGGTAGCGGAAATGCCGGAGGATGATCCGTTGAATGTGGAGGCTGGTGGGGTGAAAGGTGAGGACAAGGGGAACCCTATCGTGGTTCCGGGAGGGAGGGGCAGGGGTGAGGGCAGAAGTGCGGGAGATAGAACTGACACGGTCGAGGGCAGTGTCAACCACAGCGAAAGAATGATGACGATTTCTACAATGTGTGTTTTATATACAGTCCATGTAATGGGCAACTCATGAGGAATGAACTTGTGTGGGTGACTCTGAACATTAACTGAACATTTCAAATAAATTACCGTTGTACCTCGGTGACGCATAGAATCAGGAGCAGTTAAACAATGATTGTATACATGGAACAAATTATTGTCACCTAAGATGCATATTTAAATGCTATTTTATTTAGTTGTTATTTTATTGCACCACCGAAGTTTCACGTCGCATAATATTGTTTATTTATTGCTCTGTATAAATTGTTTAAATGATTCGTTACGGACTAGAAATGAATCGATACATGGAAATAGCTAAGATTTGTACAGTTGGTCCTTGTTGTGTCTCTCTGTGCATTCTTTATTCTCCAATTGAGCTTCTAGGTTAATTCTCAATCCCAGTTCACCTACATGACATGTCTCATCGTGTGTTTTCTCCCTCACAGCACCATACCTATCTTACCTAGAACAGAGAAGCCTCAATGAAGAGGACCGCCTCGAACTACTTCATGTCAATCTTAGTGTCATCTTAAAATTCATTAATTGTTGAGAAATAAAGCAGATGCTTACAAATTTAACCGAGCCCGTTAAACCATTTGCAAAAATCCCGGCACTGTCCAATACCCCGACATAACGTACACCATTTACTCACTGTACTAGTTTCGAGCGATCGATACTGAGATGTGTCTCATACCTTAACTTTATATTTGATCCTGGGAATTACGTTTGAACGGCTTTCCAAATTGCGTACATGCATGTAAAATTTAAAAAAAGCATAAATTAGAAAGTAACCTGATTGAAAATATGACAGGTTACAACAAAAAGTTTAAACGGTATAAATAATATATAAGAAAATAGAAATAGCCGGGGTAGTAATTCGTTATCAAACAAAGCTGACTAGCTTGATCTTTCACTGCTGGCGTTAGACCAATCATTGCTGTTGTTTTGATTTGAATGTTCAAAAATGAGCAAGCGAACGTGCACAATACGATGTTGCATTTATCTCCTTCAAACTGTTGCAGTGAAAGGGCGAATGTTTCGCAATGTGATTAATACGGCTGTGCGGTGGCGATAGGCTGTTTACGGTCCTTTCAATTTAACCAAATACTCGAGTTATTTCTACTCAGGAAGCTTCGGTTGCATTAGTGCAGGTGTTAATATTAAGCCACGCAGTAAACCTTACTATCAAAATATACCGAATATAATACACCATGTGCTCTTTACATATGATGTATGTCAAATGGTAATAATCGCAATAAAATAAATAGGTGAATTGGGATTGATCTGTGGTAATAACAACAGAAAACGCTGGAACAACTCAGCAGGCCAGGCAACATCCACGGAGAGAGAAACAGAGTTAACCTTTCAGGTCGAAGACCTTTCGTCAGAACTGAAAAAAGCAGGAAATGAAACAGATTAAAAAGCAGTTTAGGGGCTGGGAAATGGGGGAGGGGATGAAAGAACAAAACGGAATGTCAGTGAGAGCTGAAGAGACATTAAGAGATATTCAATCGAGATGAGATGGTAATAGGACAGGTAAAGAAATGAAGGATGCCTCTAGATGAAGCATGAAATGCTCTGGTAGAATGAAAGACAGCTGCCATATGGGAGAGAAAAAAAAGGAAAAGGCACAAACCAAAAGTGTGGATAAAAGATATGTAAAAATATGATAGGGGCCAAGGTTATGATCTGAAATTGTTGAACTCGATATTGAGTTCGGAAGGCTGTAAAGTGACTATTCGGAAGATGAGGTGCTGTTCCTCGAGTTTACGTTGAGCTTCCGTGGAACAATGCAAGAGGCCGTGGACGGTGAGGTCTGAGTGGGAATGGAGCGGTGAATTGAAATGACAGGCGACCGGAAGCTCGGGGTCACCCTTATGGACTGAATAGAGGTGTTCTGCAAATGGTCAGCCAATCTGCATTTGGTCTCCCCAATGTAGAGGAGACCACATCGTGAGCAGCGAATACAGTATACTAGATTGCAAGGTGTACAAGTAAATCGCTGTTTCACCTGGAAGGGGTGTTTGGGGCCCTGGACAGTGGGAAAGAGGGAGGTATAAGGGCAGGTGTTGCATCTCCTGCACTTGCATGGGAAGCTACCAGGCGAAGGGGAAGGGGTGCTGGGGGTGATGGAGGAGTGGACTAGGGCGTCTCAGAGGGAGTGGTCCTTATGGAATGCTGAAAGGGGAGGGGAAGATGCGTTTGGTGGTGGGATCACGTTGGAGGTGGCGGAAATGGCAGAGGATGATCCGTTCAATGTGAAGCTTGGTGGGGTGAAAGGTAAGGACAAAGGGAACCCTGTCGTGTTTCCGGGAGGGAGTGGCAGGGGTTAGGGCAGAATTGCGGGAGATAGAACGGACATGGTTGAGGGCCATGTCAACCATGGTAGAGGGGAATCCTCGGTTGAGGAAGAAGGAAGACATGTCCGATGTACTGGTGTGGAAGGTGGCATCGCTGGAGCAGATGCAGTGGAGACCGAGAAACTGGGAGAATGGAATAGAGTCCTTACAGGAGGCGGGGTGGGAGGAAGTGTAGTCCAGGTAGCTGTGGGAGTCAGTGGGCTTGTAGTAAATGTTGGTCAATAACCTATCCCCAGAGATGGAGACGGAGAAGTCGAGGAAGGGAAGGGAAGATTCGGAGATGGACCATGTGAAGGTAAGGGAAGGGTGGAAATTGGAGGCAAAGTGAATGAAATTATCTAGTTCAGGGCAAGAGCAGGAAACGACACTGATACAGTCATCAATGTACCAGAACAAGAGGTGAGGGAGGGAACCCGAGTAGAACTGGAACAAAGAGTGTTCCACATATCCCACGAAAAGGCAGGCATAGCTAGGACCCATGCGGGTGCCTATATCAACACCTTTAATTTGGAGGAAATGAGTGGAGTCAAAGGAGAAGTTGTTCAATGTGAGAACAAGTTCAGTCAGGCGGAGGAGGGTGGTGGTGGATGGGGACTGGTTGAGCCTCTTTTCAAGGAATAAGCGGAGCGCCCTCAGGCCATCCTGCTGGGGGATGAAGGTGTAGAGGGATTGTACGTCCATGGTGAAAAGGAGGAGGTTGGGGCCAGGAAACTGTTAAAGTGGTGGAGGGCATCAGAAGAGTTATGGATATAGGTGGGAAGAGACTGATATGTGATGTTGCGAGCAAGCTCTTTCCCAAGAGAAAATATAATCACAGCCTTATGACTCAAGATTGTGTGACCCATGGAACATTGACCTGCTGTTTTCTGAAGGGGAAAATGAATTGTGTATGGTAGTGTAGTGGTAATGTTACTGGACTTGTAATCCAGCGAGAATGAGTTAAAATTTCAGCATAGCAGTTGAGAATTTTAATTCAGTTTGTAAATAAAAAGCATGATAATAAAAAATGTTTCAGATAAATCTCTTTATGGATGTGATTGTAGGAGTAAAGATCTGGTAACAGTAAAATTGGCAATCAAGCTGTTAGTTTGTTGTAAAAAAAACAGTGGTTTACTATTGACTAATGATCAACTAACGGTTCACTCCTTTAAGGAATGAAAACTGGCACCCGGCCTATATGTGTCCCCAGTCTCGCACTAATGTGGTTCAATCTGAACTGTACTCTGAAAAAGCCTAGGAAACCATCCAGTTGTAAAAAAAACTTCAAGGAGAAGACCTGTCACTACTACCTTCTCATGTCAAAGGGATGAGTCCAAAACCACTTAGAAAATAAGGAAGAAAACTTACTCCATAAACGCGACAAATCACTTATATTTAAACTAGTTTACCTGCTTTCGAAAATGCAGAAGCAGATTTAAAACAATGTTGCCTACGCTCCTCCCCCATTTCTCTCCTGCTCTTGAAAGTGAATCAGATAAGCGTCCACTTGCACAATTAGCCCTCCTGTACCATTCACCCTTACCCAACTGATCATTCTTCAAGCATCAGTCCCAATCGTGACTGGGAGTGAAACATGGAAATGGAGCCAAAATTGGGCCATAGGGGATATGCACGTATAAACGCACACCTTATCGCAGGCGTCACGAGTGCAGATACAGGTGAGAAAATAAACTTGGGCCGTGTGCCATAAAAGACGCCACAGATTCCATACAGAGTATCCAATTGTTTTTGAAATTATTCCATGGATACTTTTTTATCTCCACTACTCTAACTGGAAGTTCCTTCCACATGGTGACCACTCCTATGTGAAAATAAATCTTCCTGACATCAGTCTAAAATTTACCTTCTGCTCGTTTGCACTCGTGTCAACTTGTCCTACAATCACTGCTTAGCTGTCAGTAGTATTCCCGAATTACCTTTACAATCCTATTTTATACATAAGGATTGTAGAATCATAGAAACTTACAGCACAGGAGGAGGCCATTCGGCCCATCCTGCATGTGATGGCACTTTGGAAAAGCATCTGTGATTAATCCCACAGCCCTGCTTTTTGTCCATAAAAATATAAGTTCCTCATCCACAAGTACCAGTCCAACAACCTTTAAAAATTATGTATGAATTCAGCTTCCACCATCCTCGAGTGAAAGAAACTCCTCATCACCCCAATAGATCTTTTGTCAATGATTTTTAACCTATGGCTTGTAGTAATTGCACCACTCACCAGAGGTAATAGTTTTTTCTTCTCTATCAAAACCTCTCATCATCTTGAAAACATTTATTAGGTCACCTCTTAACCTTCCCTGTTCCAAGGAGTCCTACCTTTTTCAACTTCTCCTCATAATTGAAGTCCATCATCCCTGGTTATAGCCTAGTAATCCTCCTCTGTATCCTTTCTAAGACCTTTACATCTTTCATGAAGTGTGGTGCCCAGAATTATCCACAATACTCCAGCTGAGGCCTAAGCAGTGATTATAAAGTTCCAGTATGAACTCTTTGCTTTTTATATTCTATTCCTCTATTTATAAACCCAAGTAACCAATGTGATTTTTTAACCATCTTATCAATTTGCCCTGCATCATTTAAGGATTTGTGTATAAGGACACCAAGGTCTCTCTGCTCATCTACACTTTTCAAAATCGTGCCCTTTATCAGTGTACAGACTTTTGAATGTAAGTCCTCCCAAAGTGCATCACTTCACATTTCTCCGCATTGAACTACACCTGCCATGCTTCTTCCCGTTTCACCATCCTGTCTATTTCATCTCGAAGCCTATAACAATCCTCATCTCTATCTATTACCTTACCAAGTTCCACATCATCTGCAAACATCTGCTCCCTAAAGCCGAGTCTAGGTCGTTTACTAAAATTGAAAAGAGTAATCGACCCAAAACTGATCCATGGGGAACACCACTGCAAACCACCTCCAAATCTGAAAAACATCTATGCACCACTACACTTTGCTTCCTGCCACTGAGCTAATTTTGTATCAATACCGCCACTTTCCTCTTAATTCGATGGACTTCCATCTTCTTCATGGGGCAGAAATTCCTCCCCAAACGCATGAGTGCGGAAGGGGTACTCACGCGTCTGGCCGAAGGAAATGCCGGTTTTCAGCATGCACAGCGCATGCGCTGAAAACCGGCATTTCCTCTCCTCACCCAAGAGTTGAAGAGGCTAGCGCGTGCGCTGTAGGGGGCAGCGCGTGCGTCTTGGATTTCCTCTGTTTTGGGGGATTTGCGCATGTGTAAAGGCCTCCGGTCTTTACGCTTGTAAAAAGCACACGTGAGTATTTACTTTTACAGGTAAGTGGTGTTATAGTGTAATTTAGAAAAAAATTTTCAACAGGTTTATTATTTTAAAGAATCTACAATAAGGTAAGTTTAGTTTTAGACCCTTTTTATTAAAAAAAATTTTTTTTTTTTTTTTTAATTGTTTACATTATTTTTTTAACTTATTTATACTTAATTTAATGATTGGGATGTTTTTTAAATTTTTATTTAAAGTTTAAATAGTGTTTTGGGCCCCCGTAGTTTTCATGAGTTTGACAGTTCTTACTCTCAAACTCATGAATGAACCTTCCCCTCCCCTGATTGGTTGTACAGTGCTCACCTGATCCCAGCCGGCACATCGCACTAACTACGCCGCTGGATCAGGTAAGCACTGCGCGCTGGCATCTGAACCGGGCTTGTCACAGGAAATGCAAGCAGGCCCGGGCTTCAGATGTCAGCGCGCAGGGTGAGTGCAGATCGGGGGCTTGCACCCGCGGGAAGCCCCCGACCCGAATTTTTGGCCCAATAAGTCTCCTGTGCGTAATTTGTCCACTACCTTCCGAAAATCCATTCATACGACCTCTACTGCACTACATTGATCAACCTTCTCTGTTACCTCCAAAGAATTCAATCAAGTTAGTCAGACAAGATTTGCCTTTAACAAATTATTGCTGACTTTCCTTGATTAACCCATGCCTTTACAAATGAAAGTTTATTTTGTCCCTGATAATGGTTTCTATTAACTTCTCCACTTCCGATGTTAGGCTGGCTGGCCTGTAGTTTCCTGGTTTATCCCTCTCCCCTAACTTGAATAGAGGTATAACATTAGCAACTCTCCAGTCCTCCAGCACTACTCCTGTACCCAATGAGAATTGAAAGATTTTGACCAATGCCTCTGCTATTTCTACCTTTGCTTCTTTCAGCACCCTAGGATGCATTCCTTTTTCCTTTGAGAAGACAGATGCAAAGTATGCATTTAATAGTTTAACCTCCTCTGCCTCGACATGAAGATTCCCCTTTGGGCCATTTATAGCGCAACTTTGTCCTTAGCTAACTACTTATGCTTTATATGTTTATAAAATAATTTAGGTTTCGTTTTAATAATACTTGCTAATCATTTCTCGTAACCTCTCTTTGCCTCCCGAATTATTTTTTTAAATTCCCTCCTGTACTTTCCATACTCTTCCTGGTTAATAATTGAATCTTGCTCCTGAAATGTATCATAAGCCTCCTTCTTCTGATTTATTTTAATTTGTATTTCCTTTGTCATCCAGGGCGCATTAACTTTGGATGCTCTACCTTTTCCCTTCAAAGGAATAGACTTAGTTTCCACCTGAACTATCTCTTCCCTCAATGCCTTCCATTGCTCCATTACAGTTTTGCTCTGCCTTTTACAATCTATTTGTGCTGGGTCTCTCCTTAAATCACTGAAATTAGATCTTCCCTAGTTGAGCACTTTTGCCTTCGATATTTTCTGGTCTCTTTCCATACTTATTTTAAACCGAATTATATTGTCGTCACTTTTAGCTAGATGATCTTCTACGGTAACACACACCACTTGCCCTATTTCATTTCCCAGAACCATATCCAACACTGCTTCCTTCCTTGTTGGACTGGTGACATATTGATCGAGAAAGATCTCCTGTACACGTTTCAGAAATTCCTCTCCTTCTCTACCCTTAGCACTATGTTTTCCCCAGTCTATATTAGGGTAATTTAAGTCTCCTAATATTACTAATCTATTTTTGTTACAGCCCTTTGAAATATGCCTACAAATATGCTCATCTGTCACGTTCCCACTGTTTGGAGCTCTATAAAAAAAGTTTCCAACAGTTTAACAGCGCCCCCTCTGTTCCTCGACTCAAGCCAAATAAATTCAGTCCTAGAATCATCCAGTGTGTACTTTCGACTTAGAACTGTAATATCATCTTTAATCAATGTTGCCACGACCCCTGCGCTTTATCCTTCACTATCATTCCTGAATATTTGGTAACCAGGAATATTAAGAACCAATTCCTGGCATTGTTTTAGCCAGGTCTCTATTACTACAACCACGTCATAACCCCATGCAGCAATTTGTGCCTGCAGCTCAACAACCTTATTAATTACACTGCGGACATTGGCCTGCATACAAAACTTCATTTCAGTTGGCTGCTTCAGATATGGATGACAACCAAATACTAATTGATTACTATTCTCTCCAGTGTAGGGGCACTTAACTCAATCATGCCACTACTGTAATAGCTGTCTCTGAGGTCACCTAATACAGAAGACTCCAAGGGCGATGGCTTCACCAAATAAGCGACCAGGTCATGGTAAGCAAGCATGCAATCTGAAACAATACAGAAATATAGTGAATGGATTTAGTGTCAGCATGAATGTTCACTGATGTAAACCAAACTCACACCGGAGTATTTGATCGGAGGATGGTGCTAATGGGATGCTCATAGGCTATGGTAGACACTGCAATCATGTAATAAAGGCCACCAGGAAAGCATTTGTGAATTCAGGTGGACCTGGGAGCTATGATCGGGCAACGGGATGTGGGGTTTCACTATAACGCACAAAATAACTATAGTCCACACGATCTGGCGTTCCACTTTCACTCTTGTTTTCTCATTTGTTAGTTTCAACGTTCATCGGAAATAAGACCCGAGGGTTAATAGGGATGAGGTAGGCCAGTCAGTTCATCCGACAGTTCACCATCACAGCTGAAGTCAAGCGTGTTGTTACATTTGCACAACCGTGTATCAGACAAATAGGCTCCTCCTATTTACAGCAGAATGTGAGTCGCTGGATTTTGACATATGCATTTAAGATCATTAACATGGAGATCTCGATTGGCTAGCGTAAGGCGCACAGGCATTCAATGCACAGACAGGAGATTTTTTTTTACACCGATCAGGGTTTGCTGTAGGAATAGGCGGAACAAAATACACTAATACCATTAATAACGCTTTATCACCACACCAACAAGAAAGGAGCACTCACAGTCCAGAGTTCTCTCCGCGTTTCCGCCAAGAGAGAAGTGCAATCTTGAGGCAAACAAGTTACATGGCTTTCAAGATGGTGCATTTTTGCGTCAGTGAGTTACACGAGTAAGCACAATACGCCTAAGTATCGTAGATCTTATAAGTGGGTGCATTAAACCCTGAGTCTGCACGACTCTCCGCCCACAATGCTGTCTTAACACAGGAACTATATCAATTGAAATTACGCGCCACTCTAGATCACGTGCAAACCCCTGGCTTCCAAAGCTCCAGGAGCTCAGTGGCTCCTTGCAGCTTATGGCCAGTCTAATGGCCACATCGTCTCTCAGA
Source organism: Somniosus microcephalus (assembly GCF_052327205.1). Lineage (NCBI taxonomy): Eukaryota > Metazoa > Chordata > Chondrichthyes > Squaliformes > Somniosidae > Somniosus > Somniosus microcephalus. The sequence goes on from NC_140992.1 coordinate 188,866,709, forward strand.
ATGGAGGTGATCTCCGCGCTTTTCTGCATCTCTTTGGTGGGAGTTCTTTACAGAGGTGTGTTTGTTTATCTTACCGCTCCATGCTTATCGAAAAAAAGCTAATGTTAAAATAATTTGTCATATTTTGTGCACATTTCTTTCTTCCGTTTTTCTTATTGTGTTATTAATGTGGTTAATTTTCTTGTTTTTTTTAATTTCTAAGTCATTATATTTGTTCTTTGTCTAAAGTATGCAAACTGTTATGTCAGCATTTTTGTTTATTTTCTGATAGCCGCTGAAGTAACTTCGATCAAAGTGGATCAATTCCCTAAATACATGGAGGTTGTCAGCGGTACAAATGTTTCCATGTTCTGCAAATTTCCCATATTTCAAGATGCCCCCGATGTTTATTGGCGGAGATGGGGCGAGGAGACGTTTCTGGAGCTAGACAGCAGAAAGCAATTTAATGTAAAAAAGGGACGTGGGTCATTTCATCTCCTGAATGCGAGTGTCGCCGACTCCGGAGTGTATTACTGTAAAGTAAAACATCGTCAAAAGTCTATTGGAGATGGAAGTGGCTCCCACCTAAGTGTGTACGGTAAGAGTCATTGTGCCGGGGAGTGGGAGATTCTCAGCAGTGTGCGATATATGTAAAACTCGATAGTGGGCATAATTTGAACTTTTATCACTTGTCGAAAACCAGGTCATAGCAAATTCGTTATACACTTCTCCCGATTTTCTTTTCCATTGACCCCGGTGTACAACGCCCGCCGATTCGCTAGCGCCCGGTTTGCGCTACTGCCCAGATCAATTTCACTCCTTCATTGTCCGCATGACATTTCAAAGTGCTTTGCATCCAATGAGTTCTTTTGGAAGTGCAGTTACAATTATTAAGGAGGCAAGATACTAAAATTGTATAAATGTTTAAATCTTGGCTTGAAATTAATAACTGGGATTAGATGGGCAAATTCCTTCTCACCAAAATAGCGGAGCAAGGAGCGACAATGGGAACAATTTTAACACCTCCGAGGTCAGGTATTTTATACTTCATTAAAGGCCAGCTCCGGCCGCCCTAACAAGGTGCCTTCATCACAAACTCAACAGAACAATGTCTTGCTACAATCGTGGTTATTGCACACACCAGGGAACATTTTGGCCCACTACCTAAAATTGCCAATCTAATATTTTCTGTACAGAATTCTCCAAAATCTGGAATTCTCTCTTCGAAAAGGTGGTGGATGATGGGATAATTGGAGCTTCCAAGATTGAGATGGGTAGATTTTTGTTAGCTGGTGTTAACAAGGGATATGAAGTTAAGTGGACAAATGGATTTGAGGTACAGATTAGCCATAATCAAATTGAATGGCGGAGCAGATTCGAGGGGCTAAATGGCCTCCTCCTGTTCCTATATCCGCAGTTTAGGCTGTGCACTTGCTTTCATTGAGAACTTTTTTGAGACTGCCAAACTCATTTCACAAAGGAGTCTTATAATCCATTGAAAGGGAAGTGTTGGTCTTACCCTCAATGCTGGATTCCACCCCAAGTCCTAGACCTTGCACGAGAGTGTAGAAACCCAATGCTTCTGTCTGAACATCTGTCTTACGCCAATTGGACTTTCTTTCATACACTCACAGCCTGTAAATTACGGGCAGATTATCGCAGAAATTGCTTTAAACGCCTGGGCTCCCGTATTTGCAATTCATGATTTCCATTTCCATTCTACCAATCCCAGACTGAAGTTACGGCAGCAGATTAAGTGAACAGTTTCGTCCTCCTCCTCCACGGAAATTCTACCGCATTACATATTATGCCTAAACAGACCAGTAATAAACAATGGAGGAATTCTGAGCTTTGGTTGGGCAATCATCACGGTGCTGCTGGGAATAAAGGCTAAAATAAATTTCCAAGTTAATAATACCCCTGATTTAAATATTTGCCATTATTACAAATCGGAAAAGTAAACATTTAAAGAAAAGATGTTAAGCAGATTGTAATAAACTGACAAAACAATGCAAATCTAATTAGGGAATCTACTTCCAACTAAACAGTGACTGTAGCTCTAGCGGACAAAGGTTCACCTCAGTAAGAGAAGATTGTAGGACTGATATAAGCAGAATCTTCTTCAGGCAAAATGTGTTCAACAGACCGAATAGACTTGGGGAAGGACAAAAACCCTGGAATTATATAAGACATGCACTCTGAGTTAGGATTTCCTATTCGGATTCCCTCATCTGTATGGATCTTGTGATCTACACAGAGATACACCATTACCAATATAACCCTTTCATGACGTGAAAAATATTCCAGCCCTCGGTTCGCGCTCTGGGGAAAGTACATTTAGTGAAAGCTGCACGATCTGAAATCTCCACCACAGAGACTGAAATGCTGAGTTAGCAACTGTAATGCATGAATATTAACCTATAGGTATACCAGCAGCCTGTCTGCAATCTGTGTAGACAGCAGAGATATTTCGAGATATTAGTAAGAATTCTTCTTCTCAATATTCACCGTTTATGTAAAATATGTTTGCAATATATGAAATATCTAAAAAGCGACCAATTTTTAAATAAACACAAACATGTTTAATACTCCAAAGATTATCAATCAATAACAAGAAGCGATTCCACTGTTCGTGCAGACTGGGTTGCGGTCTCTCCGATATAGTCGGAGAGGAACCTCACTCGGAGTCACTGCTGCCAACCACAATCCCGCGCCAGGATCTGATACTCCAGTTAGAACAGTGACGCGTGCCACCCTGCATGTTAGCAGCCCTGGGAGATTCAATCTATTTGCGTACGGTCTCCAATACATTCGCTCATTTTGCTGTGTGCCGTAAAACAATTTATAAAATAAATGGAAACTCGAAGTTTAAAAAAACGACAGCCCGGATAACTCCTGTGACAGTAGGACTGTAACAGCATAACCAGAGTAGGCAAATGAGAATGTGTTCCTTTAAATTTAAAAAAGCTTTTTTCTGTTAAAGTTCCCCCAACTCCCCTGAAAATCGCTCCTGTTGAAGGGATTTCAGCGACTTCTCTAAAACTCGAGTGTAAAACGACTGCCTTTTACCCGGAGCATTTAGAAATCTCCTGGCGAAGAGATGGTGTCGAAAATCTGACCGGAATAGCAACTGTGAAAAACAGGAACGCGGAGGGGCTGTTTGAGGTTTCCAGCTCGTTAGAAGAAGCACAGCCTGCCCAGAGCGGAGTTGTTTATACATGTCTGGTATCTCATGTCTCTCTTCTGGTGCCCGCCAATGTCAGCTACACCGTTAATCAAGGTAAGATTGGAAACCTTTACAGCGGGGAGCGGGGATCTGCTCCAACCTGTATTTACTTATTAGACATGTAGCTGGGCAGCTGTTCAACCCCGAGGAGACAGGGTAAATGTGAAATGTATTTACTCTCAGTGTCACATCAATGGGAGCGAAACAAAAATATTCCAGATGGTTTGTACGTGAAGGAGAGAGAATATCTCGCTGAAGAGACCCGCAACAGGAGGTTGATGTGCGAACTGCTCAAAAGTTGAAATATCATTCCTCGTCAAATTCTTGCCAAATAAAATAAAGTTACGCCGAAATTGATCCATTCTACCAGATTTACGTTTACATCCTGTGTATTTAAATGGAATATATGGAACTGTTATTGAGTAGATTCAGCCTATACTCTCTGGAGTTTAGAAGAATCAGAGGTGATCTCATTGAAAGATACAGGATTCTGAGGGGGATTGACAAGATAGATGCTGAGAGGTTGTTTCCCCTGGCAGGAGAGTCTAGAATTAGGGGGCATAGTCCCAGGATAAGGGGTCGGCTATTTAGGACTGAGATGATGAGGAATTTCTTCATCCTGAGGGTTGTGAACCTTTGGAATTCTCTACCCCAGAGGGCTGTGGCTGAGTCGTTCAGTATATTCAAGGCTGAGGTAGATAGATTTTTAGACTCTAAGGGAATCAAGGGATTTGGGGATAGGGCGGGATGGTGGAGTTGAGGTCGAAGATCAGCCGTGATGTTCTTGAATGGCGGAGCAGGCTCGTGGGTTCGTATGGTTTACTCCTGCTCCTAATTCTTATGTTCTTATTATGTTCATCTGTTCTCTGCGCACCGTTCCTTCAGCTGTCTAAACCCTAAACTTTGGAATTCCCGCCCTAAACCTCACTTCTATATATCTCTCCTTCTTTAAGACGTTCCTTAGACCCTACTTCTACCTGTCCTAATCGTGGCTTGGTGTCAAATGTTGTTTGATACCACTCCTCTGAAGTGCCTTACGACGTTTTACTACGTTAAAGGCGCTATATAAATGCAAGTCGTTCTTGTTACCTATCAAAAGTTTCAGTAGGTATCCTCTGGTAAGGCTGGTGAGGGGTGGCAGCACAGGAGAACGGGCGACTTTGCCAATTTTTGCAACCGGTGCACATCAGTCTGGTGTAACAAGGCTAGGTAAAACATGAAACTTTCTTTACTCTTAATTAACAACAGTCATGTGCAGAGAGAAGCTTCCTGGGCCTTTATGTAATGGGATTTGTTTTCTCCATAAATTGCGTCACTGACTTGCTGTTGATGTTGTTTGGTACACGTTAAAATCCTTGTAGAACTACTGCCCATAGAAATAAAGGGGTCGAGCCACTCTGACAGTCAGTGGACGCCATAATCTCAAGAGACACCTTTGGAACTCGCCCTCCCATGCCGAACCCATGATTCCCTGTGTGTATATCTCTTTATGTTCTACAGTTTCTTATTTGAACTATCTGTTGTTCCTGTAGGTACTGCTGACAAATTTACACTGATATTTGGATGTGCAGGGTGCGCATTGGCAATTTTACTGTTGATAATAATTTTGACGAGACTCAGATTGAAGGCATCAGACGGTAAGAACATTTCTTATTTCGCCGAATGCTTGTATTTTCTGCGATCCAGTCGTATTGTTACAAAACCGAAAGGGTAGGTGAATAGGGATTGATTGTAGAGGAATAAAGTGCCCTTAACTACCCGCATCTTTAAAGAATGAAGTTACTACCACAAGAGCGTTATGTGGTTGGCACTAGTTGAATATGACAATGTAAACCGGATCTTGAAATGTAAATATGTTACCTTCCCATTCGAGCTATTCACTCAACTTATACACTTCCATTTTGCAACACCCGGAATCCTTAATGTTCTGCAATGTCTTAGTATCAGTGCGGGTCCAGATCTTGAAGCGTAAACACTTTGAGGTAGATGCTGATTTTTTGTGATAGTGTAAAACGGATGACAGCTAATTGGCAGACTGTTTTACATCTCTCCCGATTTCTATTTTCCTGTGTGTGTGTCACTAGGAGAGATGTAAAATGGGCTGCCGTCTCACTATCACCCATTTTACACGATCGCACAAAGTCAAAGTTACTCCATTGGGTGCAGCTTCACTACGGGGTCTGAGAAGGTCATGAAGAGTATACTACACTAAACACCTTCAAGCAGATCTGTCCCTTCAGATCTCCTTACTTTATAAAGTAAATGTGACCAACATCAAATCGTGTTGATTTTGCTGGCACACAGATTAAATTATTCAAGGTGGATTTTTTTCCTTTCCTTTAGGCATTAAGAGAAATTCTGTGGAAGCGGGTCAGAGTGAAGAGCCGGTAGGATGACAATGTTCTTTATGTTCCAAAAAAGAGGGGGCAGGGGGTGAATAGCAACCCAATATATACATTCAGCCGAGAAGATACTACTTATATTTCATAGAATCATAAACTCTTACAGCAAAGAAGAAAGCCATCGTCCCTGTTTCGGCTCTTTGAAAGAGTTACCCAAATAGTCCCATCCCCCGGCTCTTCATCCATAGTCCTGCAATTGTTTTCGTCCCAATTCCCAATTTGTAAGTTCCTACTGAATCTGCTTCCACCAACCTTCCAGGCAGTGCGCTCGAGATCATAACAGCTGGCTGCATAAAAAATTCTCCTCATCTTCCCTCTGGTTCTTTTGCCAATTATCTTAAATCTGTGCCCTTTGGATACCAACCCACCCATCAGTGGAAACAGGTTCTCCTTATTTACTTTATCTAAAACCCCTCCGAATTTTGAACACCTCCATTAAATCTCCCCTTAACCTTCTCTGCTCTAAAGAGAACAATCCCAGCTGTAAGATCCTGCAAAAGGCTGGGCTGGCCGAAGAATAGGAATGTGGCCGACGCCCCAGCATGAGTGAAAACCTTCAAGAGAGTAGGGAGCGAGAGAGCTAATTGGGGAAGAAAGGGGAAAATGAGTAATGTGTAGTCTTCATATGATACTTATTAGCTGTGCTCCAAATCATCCTGATTTTAAATGTACATAAATAATTTGTGCGTTATGTGTTTCATATTTAGAACAATACTCCACACCTTATGGGTGAAATATTGGATAAACTCATTGAGTGGGATAGAATGGAATTGCGCCCTAATCTATCGGTTACTGTGTGCATATTTAGTCTTTCAGACTCAGTTCCAATTGATGGTAGCTGGCAGCTGTATCAGACTCTCCGCTATCAGTATTTCATGTCTTATTCTTACAGGTTAGACAAGGAACAAGTGAAGAGATTGCCGCCTATGCTACCCTAAACTTGAGAGACGCCAGAGGACCTACCAAACGAAGACAGGAGAAAGAGCACATCGTCTATTCCCAGGTGCATAGGATTACATCGGATATACGGCACAGAAACAGGTCATTCGGCCCAACCAATCCATGCCGGCGTTTATGCTCCACAGAGCCTCCTCCCGTCTTCCCTCATCTAAACCTATCAGCATAACTCTCTATGCCCTTTTCTCTCATATGCTTGTCTAGCTGCCCCTTAAATGCATCTATACTATTCGCTTCAACAACTCCCTGTGGTAGCGAGTTCCACATTCTCACCACTCTTTGGGTAAAGACGTTTCTTCTGAATTCCCTGTTGGATTTCTTGGTGACTATCTTATATTGATGGCCTCTAGTTATGCTCTTCCCCACATGTGGAAACACTCTCTCTGTATCCACTCTATCAAAACTTTTCATAATTTTAAAGACCTCTATTAGGTCATCCCTCAGCCTTCTTTTTTCAAGAGTAAAGAGACCCAGCCTGATCATCCTTTCCTGATATGTATGCCCTCGCATTTCTGGTATCATCCTTGTAAAACGCCTCTGCACCCTCTCCAGCCTGCAGGTAGAGCGGAGGGATTGGCGCCAATAATATCCAAACCATTTCCATACAAAATCAACACACTGTGATAAAAGAGGCAATGTTAACAATCTGTACAGAAACGTGGGGGTAATTTTGACTTCGTGCGACAGTGTAAAATGGTGATAGCGAAACGGCATCTCTCCCACTGTCTTCTATGGGCATACAATCGGGAGAGATGTAAAACGGGCTGTGGACCAGTTTCACACTATCGCACAGTCAACATTATCCGCGTTTCTTTTTCGCTTCTGGCTGTGACAATGGTTGCTCTGAACGACAAATTGCAAAATAAGAAACTCACCTGATCAGACTGGCAAATATTTCTGTTACAGACGAAGCAAGGAACCGGAGACAGACTGACCTACGCCTCTCTGGTAATCAACACCACGAAAAACGCGAAACCCAAGCAGAAAGAGGAGAGCACGGTGTATGCCCAGGTACAGCTCAGGTCATTCATTGAAACACGATCAATGTTCTGCGGTACGGCACTGAGCCGTAGGAAATAGAAAGATCCCAGGTTTAATCTACCAAGTGTGCTGTGTCGGCTGATCTCAGCCAAGGTTCATCATAATTGACCTCCGTGCCCCAGGGATCGGCAGGGGGGCGGCTGAAAAGTGCAGATGCGTGGGCAGGTTCAACCTTGGAGCCTCCGCCATGGGATCAGCAGGTCACACAGGCTGTCGAGGCTCAGACACCTTAAAACGGTACATTGCGATATGAGATATACTTAACAGACGGGTATGGCATTGCTTTGTCTGCTATTGTAATTGAAGTATTAACTTGCTCATTTAAATGGGTTACAACATCAGACGAACTAATTTTATATGAACGTTAAACCCGAATACTCACAAGATTTTTTTCGGGCCCAAGAATGAACACTGAGGCGGGTGGGGGCAGCAGATGCTCCTGGAATTGAAGCCCAACAGGAATCATTGTTTGCAGAGCAAGAAGAAACCGGAGAGAAAATAAAATCAGTAAAAATCTGAATAAATCGGTTCCAATCTGAAGTTAGTAATTGATGAGAGAAAATTTCCCCACAGCCTTTTTAAAGCTCGTTTGCTTCAGGCAATGAGTGGGCAATGGACTAACGGCTGATACTAAATGTCACTTTCACAGACTAATCAAAGAGGCGGAGACAACAAGCTGACTTACGCCGCTCTGCAGCTTGCTGATTCCAAGAAAACATCAAAATCGAAACACCAAGACAAGCGGGCTGTGTACGCAGAAGTAAACGTGAGAAACAAGAAGCTGAACATCGGAATACAGTCCGAAGATGTGCAGGCCCGGGGCATTCGCTTATACACCATAAAATGTGTGTCTATCACTGTTTTCATTTATTGCAGCCAGACGAAGGAGTGACACCTGGAACATCACACATTTTGTGTGTGGGGTGGGGGGGGTGAGGGGTTTTGGATGGGGAGGCAGGTGAAGTGGTAATTTTCACCTTCAGTGTTGAGGCGGTAAACTGGCAGAATTCGTCGCCGGCCCATTAAACAACCAGCCCTCTATCGCGCGCTGTCCTTGGTGTGGGCAGAGTCCGCAACGCCAGTTTTACGTGGGCTGCAAGCTGAAAATCTACCTCGGCCCATGTGTTCTGGATTTCAAGTGTACACAATGTACTGTGCGCGATATTATCAACCGGTTGTCATCGAAATTTTGCAATGTCAGCTTGCGATTGCTCTTAAAATTTTGCTTGCATGGTTGAGATCACAGGGATTCATAAGGAGTCCCTAGCAGTCTAATAAAGTGCTAATCGATTCAACGTTTTTTAAAATGAATATTTATTTACATTAACAAATTATAACATTTGTCTTTTAAAATGGTTTAGGCGACAGCAATTATTTGCTGCGAATTCTTCCTGTAGTGTGGCCTTTCGGTCACAGGCTCGAGGGAGGAGGTAGGCCAATGTACCCATACCATAGCAACGAAATGTTTCCTAAATGGTTCTAGGATCCTATCTAGAAGTAGCCGAGTTTCAATACAACGACAGACGAGCCTAACCCCCAATCCCCCCCCCCCGCCCCCCGCTACACCCGCCCCACAGGTACACAAATTAAGTCCTAGGCAAAGGGGCAACATCACTAAAATATCAGAGGCTGGTCCAACCATACAATTTTAAACAAAATTAAAAGCAAAATAGTATCAAAATCAAAATGGAAAAATAAATATGGTCCTTACCGGGCTTACCCCCCCCCCCCCAACCTTCACATGAAGCGAACCTAGTTGGAGAGTACAGACAGCAACTATTGAAATATAGAAGCAAGTTATTTCTTCCCGCGCCAAGAGAAGCACAACTCAGTTGGATCCAACCGGGAGAAAGAGACAACGCAGCTAACATGGACTCTGGCTGTGGTCCGGGGTTCTGTAGTTTTCAGTGTGGGGTCGCAAAAGGCGCCAGGTAGCCGAGCCCAATTCGCTTTCGTTGTAAGTTGGTTAGTGAAGGAGCTCTATAGCAGAACAGGGCGCAACTCGAAGGTGCAGCCATGGTTCCAACATTGTAAATCAGTTTCGGGTACACAAATAGGCCAGAAAGACAAAAGATATGTGCACAAGTGCAGGGCATTCTGGAGGGGGAGGGTGAACAGCCAGTTGCCATGGGGCATATAGGTACCAATGATATAGGTAAAAAGCGGCATGAGATCTTAAAAGCTGAATATAGGGAGTTAGGAGGTAAATTTAAAAAATAGGACCTCAAAGGTAGTAATTTCAGGATTGCTACCAGTGCCACGTGCTAGTCAGAGTAGAAATAGAAGGATATTTCAGATGAATACGTGGCTAGAGGAATGTTGCAAGGGGGAGGGATTCAAATTCCTGGGACATTAGAACCGATTCTGGGGGAGGTGGGACCAGTACAAACTAGACGGCTTGCACTTGGGTGAAACCGGGAACGATGTCCTAGGGGGAGTGTTTGCTAGTGCTGTTGGGGAGGGTTTAAACTAAAATGGCAGGGGTTGCAAAACTGTGCAAGGAGACAGAGGAAAGCGAAGCAAGGATAGAAACAAAAGACAGGAAGGATAGAAGCAAAAGTGCAAGGCAGAGAAATCAAGGGTGTAAATCAAACAGGGCTACAGTAAAGAAAAATTCTAAAAGGACTCAGTGTGTTAAAAAAGCATGCCTGAAGGCTTAGTGTCTTAATGTGAGGAGTATCCGTAATAAGGTGGATGAATTAGCTGCACAGTGAGATGTAAACGGATATGATATAATTGGGATTATTGAGACATGGCTCCAGGGTGACCAAGGCTGGGAATTCAACATCCAGGAGTATTCAATATTCAGGAAGGACAGGCAAAAAGGAAAAGGAGGTGGGGTAGCATTGCTGGTTAAAGAGGAGATTGACACAATAGTAAGGAAGGATATGAGCTCTGACGATGTGGAATCTGTATGGGTAGAGCTGAGAAATACCAAGGAGCAGAAAAAGTTAGTGGCTGTTGTATACAGTCCCCCAAACAGTAATGCTGAGTTTGGTGATGGCATTAAACGGAAAATTAGAGACGCGTGCAATAAGGGCACAGGAGTTCTCATGGGTGACTAAATCTACATATAGATTGGGCTTACCAAATTAGTAACAATACTGTGGAGGAGGATATCCTAGAGTGTATACGGAATGGTTATCTGGACCAATATGTTGAGGAACCAACTGGAGATTGGGCCATCTTAGACTGGGTATTATATAATGAGAAAGGATTAATTAGCAATCTTGTTGTGCGAGGCCCCTTGGGGAGGAGCGATCTTAAAATGATTGAATTCTTCATTAAGATGCAGAGTGAAGTAGTTGACTCAGAGATTAGGGTCCTGAATTTAAATAAAGGAAAATATAATGGCACGAGTTGTCTAGGATGGATTGGGGAACGTTACATAAAGGGCTGACAGTGGATTGGCAATGGCAAACATTTAAAGATCGCATGGATGAACTACAGAATTTCTTCATCCCTGTTTGGCATAAAAATAAAACAAAAAAGGTAACTCAACCATAGCTCACAAGGGAAATTAGGGATAGTATAAGATCCATATAAAGTGGCCAGAAAAAGCAGCAAACCTGAGGATTGGGAACAGTTTCGGATTCAGCAAAGGAGGACAAAGGGATTAATTAAGAGGGGGGAAATAGAATAAGCTTCCAGGGAACATAAAAACTGACTGTAAAAGCTTCTGTAGATAGATGAAGAGAAAAAGATTGGTGAAGTCAAGCATAGGTCCCTTGCAGTCAGAAGCAGGGGAACTCATAATGGGGAACAAAGAAATGGGTGACAAATTAAATACATACTTTGGATCTGTCTTCAAAAAGGAGGACACAAATAACCTCCCAGAGATGTTGGGGAACAGAGGGTCTAATGAGAGGGAGGAATTGAATCAAATCAGTAATTGTAGGGAAATGGTGTTAGGGAAATTGACGGGATTGAAGGCCAATAAATCTCCAGGGCCTGATAATTTACATCCTAGGTTACTTAAGGAAATGGCCCTAGAAATATTCGAAGCATTGCTGGTCATCTTCCAAAATTCTATAGAATCTAGAACAGTTCCCATGGATTGGAGGGTAGCTAATGTAACCCACTATTTAAAAAAGGTGGTAGAGAGAAAATGGGGAATTATAGACCGGCAAGCCTGACATCGGTAGTGGGGAAAATGCTAGAGTCCATTATAAAAGATGTAATAGCAGAGCACTTGGAAAACAGTGGCAGGATCGGACAAAGTCAACATGGATTTACAAAAGGTAAATCATGCTTGACTAATGCACTGGAATTTTTTGAGGATGTAACTGGTAGAATAGATAAGGGAGAACCAGTGGATGAGATGCATTTCGACTTTTAGAAGGCTTTCGATAAGGTCCTGCATAAGGTAATGGCTTGGATAGACAACTGGTTGGCAGACAGGCTGCAAAGAGTTGGAATAAATGTTTTTTTTCCCGAGTGGCAGGCAGTGATTGGGGGGTACCACAGGGATCGGTGCTGGGACCCAGCTATTCACAATATATATTAATGATCTAGATGAGGGAACTAGATATAATATCTCCAAGTTTGCAGATGACACAAAGCTAGGGGGACGTCTGTGCTGTGAGGAGGATGCAGAGAAACTCCAGTATGATTTGGACAGGTTGGGTGATTGGGCAGATGCATGGCTGATGCAGTATAATGTGGATAAATGTGAGGTTATCCACTTTGGTGTCAAAAACAGGAAGACAGATTATTATCTGAATGGCAATAGATTTGGAAAAGGGGAAGTGCAACGAGA